>NC_059381.1:21399388-21771888 GCF_019703515.2 Myxocyprinus asiaticus | reverse complement strand
CCCCAGTGTAAAGTTGGATTTATTAAGTGCCATATAAATCACACTGATATATTTACTCACCCTGGATTCACTGAACCCCTTCATGTTCCACAATGGCTCATCCTCATATATCAGTATATCAGGTACATTTAAGAGGTGCAAAGAGAAGGTGACTATAATTGGGAAAAGGATGCAAAATTTTTTTTACTGGTGATTTGAAACCTATTAGCATTATAAACCGACAGCCTTTTGTTTGGAATTAATGTTAGCAAGGAAGAGAAATGCTACAAGGTACTTATTTCTTATCACGCTTGTTTCAAGATATCAGTAGAGATGGCAAGAATGTGAGGGTATAAAAACATTCAAATAGCTTCAAGGCTAAAAGTCTCTAACTTCAAGATTCGTGCTCTTTCTGATGAATGAATAATAAAATTAAAGTGCTTGCGTGTATGTGGGCGAGAAAGATTTTGAATGCACCCAATGGGTCAGGAAACAGATTTTTAACCAATAAAAGGAGGAGGCATACAGTATTTGCTTTCAAGCTCTGCTATCAATAATTTAGACTACAAAGTGTCTGTATTTTTTATCTCCAGCAAGGAGGCATTTTGAAAATGTAGGATCTCTCAAAGGCAGACATACATAAATGCACAACCACACACTCCATCCTTTTGATAATACTATGGTAATAAACTTATATAAACATAATGGCAAATTCAATATGTTTGCACAGCCCAAAAAATTGATCTGGCTAGGCCCCATTAATTTTTTAACACTGGCACAAACAGGCTCTGAATATTGCATGCATATGTCTTCATGACATTGCTGCCTAATGATCACATCTCTCACACAAACACTGGTCATAATAGCTGGGAGCAGAAATAATTGTGTCCAAATGAAACATCAAAATCAGCTTAATGGATTATCCCTATTTTTTCCTTATTGTAAATTCTCCATCAGATCATTGTGCAAAAGTTACTTTTATCGGTTCTGTATGGTGGTAGTCTAATGGTTTGGGGTCTGAGCTGCAAACTAGGGGTCATGTACCCCTTATAAAGACACTTAACCCTGATATTGTTCCAGAGAAACTGCCCCTGCCCCCTCAGTGTAATGAGAGGGCAAGTCATTTGGATAAATACTATCAGCAAACATGGCATTAATTGTGCATTTAAAAATGCATGACACCGGTTAACACAAACAAGTACAAGCCTAAAAGTAAGCGGAGTATCAAAAACTTTTCTTAGTAACAGTACACTGCAAAAAACAAAACAAAATAAATGGTAACACTTTACAATAAGGTTCCATTTGTTAACATTAGTTAACATGAAATAATGAACAATACTTTCACAGCATTTATTAATGTTTGTTGATGTTAATTACATGTTAATTACATATAGTAATATATTTTTAAAAGCTGTATATGTTAACATTAATTAATGCACTTTGAACTAACAATGAACAATTATATTTTTATTAACAGCATTAAAGATTAATAAATGCTGTTAAGAAACATTGTTTATTGTTAGTTCATGACACCGAATTAATTAACTAATATTAAT
Source organism: Myxocyprinus asiaticus (assembly GCF_019703515.2). Lineage (NCBI taxonomy): Eukaryota > Metazoa > Chordata > Actinopteri > Cypriniformes > Catostomidae > Myxocyprinus > Myxocyprinus asiaticus. Next base: position 21,770,353 of record NC_059381.1, on the reverse strand, counting down.
GAATGGAACCTTATTGTAAAGTGTTCCCAAATAAATACATCACTTACTTGATCAGTTGTCTTGTTCTCCAGTAAAATGTCTAAGAATCCTTAAAACAAGATAAATTAATTTGAAGAAAAATTGTATAGTATGAGACCACTTGTTTTTCAGAGAATATATCTTAAAATACGTAAACGCACATATATGTATATACACACTGGCGGCCAAAAGTTTGGAATAATGTACAGATTTTGCTCTTATGGAAAGAAATGGGTACTTTTATTCACCAAAGTGGCATTCAACTGATCACAATGTATATTCAGGACATTAATAACATGAAAAATGACTATTACAATTTGAAAACTACTTAAACTACTTCAAAGAGTTCTCATAAAAAAAATCTTCCACATGCAGCATTGAAAGCTTTGCAGATCCTTGGCATTCTAGCTGTCAGTTTCTCCAGATACTCAGGTGACAATTCACCCCACGCTTCCTGTAGCACTTGCCATAGATGTGGCTGTCTTGTCAGGCACTTCTCACGCACCTTACAGTCTAGCTGATCCCACAAAAGCTCAATGGGTTTAAGATCCACAACACTCTTTTCCAATTATCTGTTGTCCAATATCCATTTCTTTGCCAACTCTAAACTTTTAATTTTGCGGTTTCAAAAGTGTTTTTTTCATTGCAATTCTTCCTATAAGGCCTGCACCCCGAGTCATCTCTTTACTGTTGTACATGAAACCGGTGTTGAGCGGGTAGAATTCAATGAAGCTGTCAGCTGAGGACATTTGAGGTGTCTATTTCTCAAACTAGAGACTCTGATGTACTTATCCTCTTGTTTAATTGTACATCTGGGCCTTCCACATCTCTTTCTGTCCTTGTTAGAGCCAGCTGTCCTTTGTCTTTGAAGACTGTAGTGTACACCTTTGTATGAAATCTTCAGTTTTTTGGCAATTTCAAGCATTGTATAGCCTTCATTCCTCAAACTGACTGATGAGTTTCTAGAGAAAGCTGTTTCTTTTTTGCCATTTTTGCCTTAAGACATGCCAGTCTATTGCATACTCTGGCAACACTAAATCAAACACAAAGACAATGTTAAGCTTCATTTAACGAACCAAATAGCTTTCAACTGTGCTTGATATAATGGTAAGTGATTTTCTAGTACCAAATGAGCAATTTAACATGATTACTCAAGGATAAGGTGTTGGAGTGATGGCTGCTGGAAATGGGGCCTGTCTAGATTTGATCAAAAATGACTTTTTTCAAATAGTGATGGTTCTGTTTTTTACATCAGTAATGTCCTGACTATACTTTGTGATCAGTTGAATGCCACTTTGGTGACTTAAAGAACCAATTTCCTTCCAAAACAGCAAAATCTGTACATTATTCAAAATTTTTGGCTGCCAGTGAATATTTTTACCCCACTAGCAAATTGTTCTCTCTTTTTTTTTTTTTTTTTTTTTTAAGATCTCAAAAAATTAGAATATGGCGACATGCCAATCAGCTAATCAACTCAAAACACCTGCAAAGGTTTCCTGAGCCTTCAAAATGGTCTCTCAGTTTGGTTCACTAGGCTACACAATCATGGGGAAGACTGCTGATCTGACAGTTGTCCAGAAGACAATCATTGACACCATTCACAAGGAGGGTAAGCCACAAACATTCATTGCCAAAGAAGCTGGCTGTTCACAGAGTGCTGTATCCAAGCATGTTAACAGAAAGTTGAGTGGAAGGAAAAAGTGTGGAAGAAAAAGATGCACAACCAACTGAGAGAACCGCAGCCTTATGAGGATTGTCAAGCAAAATCGATTCAAGAATTTGGGTGAACTTCACAAGGAATGGACTGAGGCTGGGGTCAAGGCATCAAGAGCCACCACACACAGACATGTCAAGGAATTTGGCTACAGTTGTCGTATTCCTCTTGTTAAGCCACTCCTGAACCACAGACAACGTCAGAGGCGTCTTACTTGGGCTAAGGAGAAGAACTGGACTGTTGCCCAGTGGTCCAAAGTCCTCTTTTCAGATGAGAGCAAGTTTTGTATTTCATTTGGAAACCAAGGTCCTAGAGTCTGGAGGAAGGGTGGAGAAGCTCATAGCCCAAGTTGCTTGAAGTCCAGTGTTAAGTTTCCACAGTCTGTGATGATATGAGGTGCAATGTCATCTGCTGGTGTTGGTCCATTGTGTTTTTTGAAAACCAAAGTCACTGCACCCGTTTACCAAGAAATTTTGGAGCACTTCATGCTTCCTTCTGCTGACCAGCTTTTTAAAGATGCTGATTTCATTTTCCAGCAGGATTTGGCACCTGCCCACACTGCCAAAAGCACCAAAAGTTGGTTAAATGACCATAGTGTTGGTGTGCTTGACTGGCCAGCAAACTCACCAGACCTGAACCCCATAGAGAATCTATGGGGTATTGTCAATAGGAAAATGAGAAACAAGAGACCAAAAAATGCAGATGAGCTGAAGGCCACTGTCAAAGAAACCTGGGCTTCCATACCACCTCAGCAGTGCCACAAACTGATCACCTCCATGCCACGCCGAATTGAGGCAGTAATTAAAGCAAAAAGGAGCCCCTACCAAGTACTGAGTACATATACAGTAAATGAACATACTTTCCAGAAGGCCAACAATTCACTAAAAATGTTTTTTTTATTATTTATCTTATATGTATCAATGACATATCTAACCGTTTTTCCAGGAGCAGAAGAAGAGTGGTTGCAGCAATAGCCATTGTATTATACAGCACTTGGATGTTTTACAATAAGCATTACATGATTTACTCAAGTAGGACATGTTCCTGTATCAACATCTTGCTGGTCCTGGAACAACACTGCGATCAAAATCAGATTTAAAAGGATAATTTCCTCTGATTTCAGATGTAGTTTAGGGTTTTTGGTAGGGTTGATGCTAGTGCCAGGGGTGGGTGATATATTGAATATTCACAATATATTTTGTACTGTATATACAGTTGTTGTAGAAGAATATCCGATTTGAACGTCAGTAACAAACATGATAGGGTTGACATGTTTAAGGTGAGTAACAGTTCCAGTAGCATTTCCGCCTAAACACGGTTCAGTACAGTTATATTACAAAAAGTTTTCGGCCTGGATTTCTCATCAGTTAGCGAATCATACTAAGGATAGATACTCATGCTGGTGGAACGTCTTAACTGATGTGGCTCAAGATGACTCAAGATTGGTCACTTGCCTTGTCAGTCCATTCCAATCCTGATTTTGCAGCACCACAGTGGAGAAAAACAAAACAAAAAAATACATTACTGTGTCAACAAACCCAGATTGGTTGAGAATGGCTTGAGTCAGCAACAAGAACTGTTCAGCCCGATGGTGAAAAAGCAGCATTAAATTTATTTGAATCAGTTCAAACTTAGTTTCAGTTAATTAAAAACTTTGATTTAATGATTAATTTGCACCACTTAAAACTTTCCATGTTCGTGCATTACAATGTTTAGTGGGGGAAAACCATTTAGGTGAATACGGCTGTTTATTATTATGTAACGCTACATTGGTGCATATAAATAAAAAAATTAGTTTATCATTTAGTGAAACAGTGTAAAAACATGCCTTCATTTTAAATTAGCCCTTTACTGTATTTGTCTTTGATTAAAATAGATTAAAAGTCTAAATATAACTTTTAACTTTTCAATCTACTTGACAAAAATGACATGGCTGGAAGTGGTGGGCCCACTGACTGAGGGAAAAAAAAAAAAAAAAAAAAAAACCACCCTTTTAAACCATTTCAGAGCAAATCCATAAATATAGAGGTATTAAATAAGTTTGAGGCTGAGAAAATGTAAAATAAAAAATATATATATATTTATTATTTGATAGGCACGTTGCTCCAGAACTGACAAAGGTTCCAGAATTGTGTCCTCCTTGGGCAAAATATGTTGGGCTGATGAATACATATTCAAGCCTTTTAAAAAGGTAAATTCCACATATGCAGGCAAAACACAAAAGCATTACAATACACTACATTATATACACACACACACTACCCCCAAACTGCCATGTCTATCTTTTTAATATCCAGACGGTATACAAGTTCAGCAGCCTACAGTCAGACAGATGAGAGAGAGAGAGACAGACACATAAACAGACAGACAATGAAGACTGGGAGCAACAGACAGAAAACAAGAGAGTAGAGAGGAAAAGGAGGACAGCAGATGAGAAAAAACTACAGAGAATGATGGGAGCTGCACAGTGAGGGGGTGGGGGAGTCGCGTTAATATATTCAATCTGATTCTCTGTTCCATTTTAATTGCCAAAGCCAGCAGCAGCATATGCAGAAATAATGTGGGAGTGCAGCAATCCCAGTCAGTCATTCAACACAGACTGAGCCCTTGAGTGACATTGTCGTTGTGTAATGTGATGCGTGATGTGTGTGTGTTCGTATATTCAATCTCCCACAATGTTTAATACCTCACAATGCATCTGAATTACTTGACCAGTTTTCAAATTCGAAGGGATAGTTTAATCAAATTGAAAATCTTATAATTTACTCACAAATGGCATAAAGTTGGGGATCCCACAAGAGCCTAGACATAATTCGAACACTGCTTATGACAAGACACGATGTCATTTCTGAAACAAAGCCAAGTGAACTTGAACATCTGAGGAATGCCCAATGTTTATCCTCACCATCTTTTCTCTGGTCATAAGTGTGTGCAGGTGTCAGATCCAACCAGCATGTTTAAACAGCGTCATTACACACTGCTGTTTACACAGCACTTGATCCGATCTGCCACTGGTTAGAACAATTAGAGAACAAATTAGAACAGGTAGAGGGTTTGGACAATACAACAACAAATCAACAAATAAATCACGCTGACAGTAAATACAATTTAGGTCACGGTTTTCCCACAGATGGTTTGGAACCTTCGAGGGGCTTGTGAGATTGATAGTAAAGCCAAAGCTGAATTAAATTATTTAAAAATGCAAATTATTATTATTAATTATGTTGGCTTGATGAAGCCAACTAACTGTTATTCTACAAACTTTGAAAAAACCCTAAACCAAGACCTGAATGTCTGGCTAAAACTCCTAGAAATTTCAAGCTATAACTCCAGCCTCTGCCTCGGCACTTCTCCACCAGTTCCTGGTACTTTGTGCATTTCCGCTCATTTGCTTCTTCAATTTGCTCTTCCCAGGGCACTGTGAATTCCAGCATGATCAGTTGTTTCATGGCCTGAGAGGTGATGATTATGTCTGGCCAGAGTGATGTGATTGTGATGTGTTGAGGGAACTTCAACTGTTTGCCCAGGTTGGCATTCAGCAGCCAGTCAGAGGCCGTGTAGAAGAGGCCCAACCTCCTCTTGTTTTTACTCGTGAAAGGAGTTTCTCTCCAGCTTTCATAAATAGATGTACTTTTCGGGGGCATGGTGGTGCTTGCTGGTCCTAATGGCTGAGGCTATGCTCACGGCAACTGCCTTGAGCACCAGGTCATGGCGCCAATGACAACGGCCTTCCCCCATGGCCTTTAAGCAACTGCTGAAGAGATGTTCCAATGATCCTCTCCCTGAGCACAGAGGGCAGGAGGGTGTCTCAATCTTGCCCCAGATGTGAAGGTTTGCCAGGCTTGGCAGCATGTCATACAGTGCTTGGACAAGAAACATGACATGATAAAAGTCTGCTTGTATGATGTTTGACCAGGCAACCCTGTGCTGTGGTATGCCATCTCACCTCATCCATGCTCCCTGCTGCTTGAGACCCACTGTCCTAAAAACTCATTCCTCTTCCACACCTGCTCAAATTTCCTGCTGGATTAAATTATGTCTGTCTTTGCCCTGAACCTTGCCAACCTGGGACATTAAGAAATATCCCAAGCCTGCTCTGCCAGATGCCACGTTGCCCTCCAGTGCCTTTTGCCTTAGTTGAGACCAAGCAAGCTGAAGAATATTATTGGTCCCACACAGTGCTGCACTACTAAGGCTGCAGGGAAGACCCAACCATCTGCAGAGAAAGCCACTGATCTTCCTTTCCAGCAACTCAACTGTTGACAAAGGAACCACGTACACCAGCAGTGGCCACAGAGCTCGAGGCAGGATGGTATGTTGGTAGATCCAAGCTTTGAACCTACCAGGCAGGCCCGACTTATCAAACGTAAAGAGCCAGTCTTCAAGCTCTTTGTTGGACTTTTGAATGGCAGCAGAGTCTTTCAGTGTAGAGTCAAAGAGCTTCCCTAGGCTCTTGACTGGTTTCTGTGTGATGGAAGGGATGGTAGTTCCAGAGAGTTGAAAATGGAATTTATCAAACACCTTCCCCCCTCTTCAACACCATGGACCTTGACTCAGTGGGTTTAAAGCTCATCCTTGCCCAGGTGATGAGCCTCTTGAGGCTTTGAAGGATCCACCTACTTCCCAGGACAGCTGTTGTTGTGATGGTGAAGTCGTCCATTTATGCTCTTACCGGGGGCTGTCACACGCCAGACTTGGTTAAGGGGCCCCTGCACTCCACCTCAGCTGACTTAGCAACCATATTCATGGCAAAGGCAAAAACAACAGAGATAGGAAAGGAATAATAACAGGCTGCACTAAGCATGTGCCAGTCCGATGTTTCTGACCCCGACTTAACCATCAACCTGAATTTGTTTAAATCTAGGATCAAGTCCTTGATCTTGCTGGGAACGTGGTGGTGGTGTAGTGCCAACTCAACTATCCTATGTGGTATGGACCCATAGGCATTTGCCAGGTCCAGCCATACATGTAGTTATTTGAGGAGAAACTCAGTCAACCTTTTGGGAAACAATGCTGACAAACACTTGTAATGCTTGTAAATGACGTAGGGTACACCACTGGGGTCTGGAGCAGAGGCTGAGAGCATGTTGTCTTCATAAATCTCCTCAACCTCCTTCAGGTCGAAATCTGTTGTTGGCGGGGCTGGGCTGAAGAGATCTTATACTCATAGTCGATAAGTAATTTTCGTGGGTCCATAACCTTTGGTCCGTCCTATTGGAGATCTCCTCCTCCTCCCCTCTTGGGATCTCCTGGGGGTATTTTTCCATTGGGCCTGTCCTTAGATTGCTGGGTTTCTTTCTCACGAAAGACACAGTCTGGGTTGCCAACCCATCCTGTCCCGGTTGCGGTCTCTCTGTGCTGCCAAATGTCTCTCCAGAAGTCACCAAACTGTACAAAGATGCATTATAAGGTGTGATCGGCTGGAGCAGTTCACCGTTTGTTGCTGTATCACTCACACAACAAGATTATGTGGAGATCATATCAAACATGCTTGAAAATATCAAGTCTGTGACAGCGCAACTGGCTCAGATCATGTCTCAGAACTGCTCAAACTGCTTTGTTGTAAAATGCGGTTGTCACTCCCGTAAAGTACTCAACTGTGTGTGTACAGAACAGGATTAAGCACTCAAGTTAACTGACAACCATAATGAACACTTACACTTTCATAAAACAGGATTCCCATGCCTTTTTACCGATGAATCTCCATGACTTTTCCAATTCAAAGTTACTGGATTTAAAATATAATTTCATTTAATATCATTCATAATCATTTTAAGAGATTACATTCACAAAACTGTTTCTAGCCAAATAAATATTTTAGAGCCAAGGTGTAACTACAACAATGGATATTGATAAAAAAAAATTATTTTCCAGGCCTGGAAATCCATTTTTAAATTCACTGATATTTCCAGGATTTCCATGCCTGTGGGAACCCTGTGTAAATTCAATTAAAATTACTTAATTTTTAAGTTTTGTTACTTCATTTAAATTAATTTTAGTCATTTATTGAAATAACAGCTGTAAACAATAATGGTGCTCAGAATCTATGCATGTTGTCTTGAACTTAGTGGCATAGCAACTAGTGGCATGGATACAGCATCATCAATGCAAATGTCTTCAGTTTCCAATTCCATTGTAGACATTCACTATTCAGTCAGCAATGATTTAATTAAAAAGGAATATTCCAGGTTCAATACAAATTAAGCCAAATCGAGAGCATGTGTGGCATAATGTTGATTACTACAAAAATTAATTGACTCGTCCGTCCTTTTCATAAAAAAAAAAAAAGTTACAGTGAGGCACAATGGAAATGAATGGGGGCCAATTTTTGGAGGGTTTAAAAAAGGAAAAAATGTGAAGCTTAATTTGATAAAAGCACTTACATTAATTCTTCTATTAAAACTCACGTATTATTTTAGCTGCATAGTTGTTTAAATCATAATTGAGTGCAAACAGACTTTAAAGACAGACCTACCGTGAGCAACGAGGTTATTCATCGATGGTATATGCTTCTGTTGAAGCCATCCGTCCGTGTTCTCAAACTTCAACGTTTAAAAATCACGTTTGATAGTGGAATTCATGGTAAACAACTACATTACCCATGGTACATCACAGAAATATCCACCAATCAAGAGAACCGCAGGCAACGAAAACTGCAAAACGTGGCTCGGAGCAACTGTGTGCTCCCATGACGCACTGTAAATGACGTGATCGAGTCTTATATATTTGTACATATCAGGATATTTTGCAATAAACGTAAAATATATTGTTTCTTTACTTATAAACAAGAACCTAAAATAAATAGTTTTATATATTTCCATAGTTTTATATTCAATGACATAATTTGCAATGCTTTATCGGATTGTAGTTTGTGCCTTCATGAAAGACGATAAGTACAAAGCCTTGTACCTTTGTCTATGTCTGATTTTCTAATATTTTTTGCCTCACAAAGTTTGTGATGTTGCGATTCACCTCGGAGCTGGTTGGTTTGGTTCATGGCTCAACTCTTTTATGAAGGATTTTATTAAAAGTCTAATGGAAGAAATGAATGGGGAAAACACTTCTGGAACCCATACAGCTGAAAAAGTTGTGCTCTATTTTTACAGTCATTTTAGGGTTTGTTGACATTATAACGTCATGGCAACAAAGTTGTAAAACTGGCTCTAACTTTACACAGAAAAGGTTAGCAAGCAAATTTATCACACTAAAATCATGTTAACACACTGTGGCAGGGCGGAGGGCGGGGTCGGGTCGTGATTCCGCACACCCGGACCCTAATTAGGCTGCTGAAGCCCGAGAGGGATAAAGGCAACCGGAGACAGCAGCGTGACAGAGAGTGAGTTACAGGCAGCTGCCTGACACCTGTGTGTGTTTGTCTTTTGGTTTAGTTTCTTATCAAACTATTATTTATATTATCAAGCCGGTTCTCGCCTCCTCCTTTCCCTCTATTCCCTTTATACACACACACACACACACACACACACACACACACACACACACTTTATGTCTTGTGCCAACTTTTGAAATAGTGCGTATTTTAACGTTTATAGATTGGTCCCATTCACTTCCATTGTAGTGCCAATATAAAGTTTTGTGGGAATCAATATTATGCCACTAATGCTGTCGATTTAGCTTAAATTGTATTGAACCTGGAATATTTCTTTAGAGAGTGAAAGTGTCCAATATGAGGGCAGTTATCGAGATTAAGCAAGCAGTATTCTGCTGGTCATCTGATAACATGATGGGGACCATCTTCATGTAGTTTAAAACAGCTTTTATAAATGTAACTATTATGACTGAAGTCTTCATCTCATGTGAGTGGTCATGATTTTATACATTTCAAAATTAGATAATTTCATAAAGAGTACAACTTTTTAATTAGGGAAATTTTCCCGAATGCACCTTTAAACTTAAAATATATGGGAATACTTCAAGTACATATTTTAGCTCACAGGGGTTTGGCTAACAACAAGGTTGGGAATTCCAGCTATAGAGCCAGAGGTCATTACACAAACCCACAAAGTAATCTAATCCCCCCTAGAGAAGGGAATGGGATGGTGTGGGTAGCCAACATTCAACGTTCAGTTTAAATATCTTCACGATCACTTTCTTTCCTCCTACGCTTTTAACCTCATATTCATATTTGACCTTTAATTACCAAGTCTCTTCTTTCTGGCTAACTTTTACCTAAAAACTTTTGGCATCTCATGTGGCCCGTAATGATCTACACCATTAGATGTCAGTCCATTAAAAGATAAAATCAATACGCTTGCAGAAAACGCTCTACAAAAATGCACTAATGCCTCAGTCAGTCCCGTTAGGTGAGAAAGGTTCTTCCACCTCATTCATTTTGCTTTCTTTCTCTGCGTCTTTCTTTCAATCTCTCTGACACCTCCATCACTTCCTTCCTCCCAGCCCCCTAATGCCCTTGGTCCATTTTTGCCTGGAAGAAATTGGACAATACAAATGAGCAGCTGCAATTTAGTAACAACCCAGAGTAATTAGAATCCCATTACAAGGGTCATCCAAAGACACCCGCCACTAAAACACACTCTCTCACACACACAGCAAACAAACATGAATACAGAATGAGTGCGAAAAGTCACTGTATTAACTCCACATCTGTGAGGCGGGGAAGGAGGAAGTGAGTGAGAAACCAAGACACCAAATCAACACTTTGCCATCTGTGTTCCATGCATTTTTTTTCTCCGCTGCACACATGGGAGAGTCGTAGTCCCACACATCCAGACTTTAAGTTATTTAACCATAAAAACAGTTCTTGTGTGAACACACAAACCACCGTGAACAAGCCTCTCTAGTAGTGGTTCATGAATCGAAACAGACATCAAGATTATCACTGAAAAATGACTTAAATTTTGGGTTGTTTCTCACCAAAGCCTACTATATGCTTTTAGAAGACTTGGAATCATTTTGAACGCAATTTTTTCCGATGTACTATGTATGATGTACAATGGAAAAACATGTGCACCCCAACTCCTGGAAAAAGCATAAAGCCACCCGATCTGAACGTAGCTTGCGGTATAGACAAAGATCTTGCCATTTTTGTGTGCAATATGCATCAGACAGCCCATAAACAATGAGGGAAAAACTGAGAAAGTATAAACTATATTTCACCACCTAAACTGACAGGGTCACTGTGGTCAGTTGTCTTATTACTGCCTCAAGACTTTCTGACCTGATGGTATGAAAGAATGATGGAGGAGATATCAAATTATGAAAACATGATGGGTAATTATGGGCAGCTGGCATATTTTATTACCTCGTCAGTGGCATGCAGCGACAGAGGGTAACTGATCTTAATTACTGCACCCAACTGAAGGTCATATCACAGACACAGAGGATGAGACTGAGGCAGATTAGAAAGACCAGCTGCATACAAATACACAGCTGAACATGACTGTCTCACGGCATCAGGATAAACTACACACACACCAGTGATTAAAGAGCGAGTAATTGGCGGGAAGGGTCGTGAAAAACAAGGCAGTCGTTACTGCAGGCTGAAATGACTCGTCTCAGAAGAGAACACATTTCTTCTGCCGCTTCTTCTGCTGGTAGTGTTGGTTTTAAGGCCTTATCACACCACACTAAAGAAAGATAAAACTCATTTGACAATATAAATTCCACTCGCTTTAAAGCTGAAATATTTAATTTCTGTGGCACAAGCGTCGCCAAATGGAACTGCAAAATACAGGGATGCAAACTCAGAGATAAAAAACATGAGAAAATCATAGCAGGTGTTCCAGATGCGTATTTTCAGTTGATTTGTTTGTATTTGAAGCTTTACTTAAAGCTTTAAGTTTAAAGTAACCCTTTCAAGTGATTTTAAAAAGAAATTTTTTAATTTGACCAAATAATTTGAGCAAATTAGTTTCAGAAAAGGTGACTTTAGCTAAAAGGCGAGTAGTTTGCATCCCTGAAAATAATAACGATTTTCAAACAAATTTCAGAAAAATCCCACCGTCTTCCATTGGTCGAACAAATAGATAGTCCCGCCCCAAACACACACCACAGTTCAAGCCAATTTTGAGGTGTCAGGCTGGACGGGTTACTCAATGAAGGTTTTAATAGTGCCACACTCTTTTAAGGTGAAACCAACCTACAAATGTCTTATAGTTGTCTCTGCTTAATAAGCTGTGACGTTAAATAAAAAAAATAAAAAAATAAAAATTGCACACATCAGCTTTAAATCAAAATACAAGCCATAAGATAATACAAATTTCCCTTTTAAATGCTCTAGCAGGTGTAATGCTAGCAAAAATAGTTACAATAAAAAAAAATTAATAAATAAAAAATATTTTATATATATATATATATACATATACAGGTGCATCTCAATAAATTAGAATGTCGTGGAAAAGTTCATTTATTTCAGTAATTCAACTCAAATTGTGAAACTCGTGTATTAAATAAATTCAATGCACACAGACTGAAGTAGTTTAAGTCTTCGGTTCTTTTAATTGTGATGATTTTGGCTCACATTTAACAAAAACCCACCAATTTGTACGATAGCGATCATATGAAGCCATTTATTATCACATAGTTTTTTGGCTCCTTTTTAAATCATAATGATAACAGAAATCACCCAAATGGCCCTGATCAAAAGTTTACATACCCTTGAATGTTTGGCCTCGTTACAGACACACAAGGTGACACACACAGGTTTAAATGGCAATTACAGGTTACTTTCCCACACCTGTGGCTTTTGAAATTGCAATTAGTGTCTGTGTATAAATAGTTAATGAGTTTGTTAGCTCTCACATGGATACACTGAGTAGGCTAGATACTGAGCCATGGGGAGCAGAAAAGAACTGTCAAAAGACCTGTGTAACAAGGTAATGGAACACTATAAAGATGGAAAAGGATATAAAAAGATATCCAAAGCCTTGAAAATGCCCATCAGTACTGTTCAATCACTTATTAAGAAGTGGAAAATTCGGGGATCTCTTGATACAAAGCCAAGGTCAGGTAGACCAAGAAAGATTTCAGCCACAACTGCCAGAAAAATTGTTCGGGATACAAAGAAAAACCCACAGGTAACCTCAGAAGAAATACAGGCTGCTCTGGAAAAAGACAGTGTGGTTGTTTCAAGCATTTGTTTTTCTTGCATGATCAGTCATATTTTCAAAATCAATGCCACAATTTCACAATTTCTGCCAGGGTATGCAAACTTTTGAGCACAACTGTATATATTTATTTATTTATTTTTTTTATCAGAAATTGCTTTTGCACTACTTGTTTGTTACCATTTTGGCTTTTAAATGTTACTTGTACACATAGCAATCATGTTAACTGACAGGTGTCTATCTGGAATACTTATTCCTGACACACAAGACAAAAAGGCAAAAACAAAAACTCAAAAACAATTTAAAAAACAAAAATAATAATAATTCCGTCATTCTGATTAATTTAAATTCCCAGTGCAAATAAGTGCATTGGAAGGCAAAGTTTCAATCGATTTTTTTTATTCTTTTTCCCCCATCAGTTATTTTATTTAACAGCCCAAAAGAAATGTGAAGCTTGTACACACAATTTATTTCAATCAAATCCCATTTAACCCCACCCCCTTCTCATATCCCCCTACCTCAGTTGGGTATATAATACAAATATACATAAAGTACGAAAATAATGATAATAATATCTAAATAAAATACGTACTTATACCAGATTACAAACATACAGTATTGTGCAAAAGTCTTAGGAACATAAGATGATTCACAAAAATATTTGTCTTAAGGTGGTTATTTATATCTTCAGCTTTATTGTATCAATAGGAAATATACATTTTAGACTCCCAAACATTCGTTTTGCAAATAGAATAAAAGAACAGGGAGCCCTGTAACAGATGGCATGGCCGCCACAGAGCCCACCACTGAACATCGAGTCAGTCTGGGATTACATGAAGAGACAAAAGCAATTGAGACAGCCTAAACAGACAGAAGAACTGTGGCGAATTCTCCAAGAAGCTTGAAACATCCTATCTGCCAGCAAGAAAACCTGTGTCCAGGTGTACTTTGGAGAAATGGTGCTGTTTTGAAGGCAAAGTAGGTCACACCAAATATTGATTTAGCTTTTACTATGTTTACTGGACTTATACAGTTGAAGTCAGAAGTTTATATACACTTAGGTTGAAGTCATTAAAACTCATTTTTTAAACCACTCCACAGATTTCATATTGGCAAACAATAGTTTTGGCAAGTTGACAAGTAATTTTTCCAACAACTGTTTAGACAGACTGTTTCACTTCTAACTGACTAGATCACAATTCCAGTGGGTCAGAAGTTTACATACACTAAGTTAATTGTGCCTTTAAGCAGCTTGGAAAATTCCAGAAAATGATGTCAAGCCTTTAGGCAATTAGCTTCTAATAGGCTAATTGGAGTCAATTGGAGGTGTACCTGTGGATGTATATTAGGGCCTACCTTCAAACTCCATGCCTCTTTGCTTGACATCATGGGAAAATCAAAAGAAATTAGCCAAGATCTCAGAAAAACTAAAATTGTGGACCTCCACAAGTCTGGTTCAACCTTGGGAGCAATTTCCAAGCGCCTGAAGGTGCCACGTTCATCTGTACAAACAATAGCACCCAAGTATAAACACCATGGGACCACGCAGCATTATATCACTCAGGAAGGAGACGCATTCTGTTTCCAAGAGATGAACGTAGTTTGGTGCGAAAAGTGCAAATAAATCCCAGAACAACAGCAAAGGACCTTGAAAAGGTGCTGAAGGAAACAGGTAGACAAGTATCTATACCCACATTAAAACGTGTCCTATATCGACAGCCAAAACCACCATAAAAAAGCCAGACTACAGTTTGCAAGTGCACATGGGGACAAATATCTTACTTTTTGGAGAAATGTCCTCTGGTTTGATGACCATTGTTATTGATTTTGTACAGCACTTTGGCCAACTGTCGTTGTTTTTAAATGTGCTATATAAATAAAAGTGACTGACTGACCATGGTTATGTTTTAAGGAAAAAGGGTGAGGCTTGCAAGCCGAAGAACACCATCCCAGCTGTGAAGCATGGGGGTGGCAGCATCATGTTGTGAGGTGCTTTGCAGCAGGAGGGACTAGTGCACTTCACAAAATAGATGGCATCATGAGGAAGGACAATTATGTGGATATATTGAAGCAACATCTCAAGACATCAGCCAGGAAGTTAAAGCTCGGTCGCAAATGGGTCTTCCAAATGGACAATGACCCCAAGCATACCTCCAAAGTTGTGGCAGAATGGCTCAAGGACAACAAAGTCAAGGTATTGGAGTGAACATCACAAAGCCCTGACCTCAATCTGACAGAAAATTGGTGGGCAGAACTGAAAAAGTGTGCGCGAGCAAGGAGGCCTACAAACGTGACTCAGTTTCACCAGTTCTATCTGGAGAAATGGGCCAAAATTCCAGCAACTTATTGTGAGAAGCTTGTGGAAGGCTACCCAAAACGTTTGACCCAATTTAAACAATATAAAGGCAATGCTACTGTAAGGGGGAGGCCACCCAATGGTCCAAGGATGGTATTCAATGGCGTGGCTGAAGGTCTCCTGCGCGTTCCGTCTTATCGTGCGCGACATTAAATAATACTTTATTTGATTTGAGTTCCATGTTTTATTAATCTTATCATTAATCATTTTCTTTATTTCATCTGACTCCAATTATGAAAAACCTCGATGTATCTATGCTCTGAATTTAAGTTTTGTATCTTATTATTTTTGGTAATTCTCTCTTCTAGACTGCATTTGTTATTTCAATGTTATTTGCGTCCTGTGCCAGCCGGACACAGGTCCTTTAACTACAAATTCATCAGTTTCAGATATTAGTAAGTTTTAGACCAAGTCCTTATAGGTTCTCGGCTTTATCCGTTTAGTCTGATTTGGCAAGTTCATATTGATTCTCGACTCACCGTTTAGCCCCAGTCAATTAAGTTCTGTTTTACAGATTCTTGGTCCTACTCTCAGTATTCCCGTTTAATTCTACTTGGCTAAGTTCTATTATAGATTCTCGGTTCGCCGTTTAGCCTTTTAGTACATACTTAACTAATGGGTTACTTCTGAAGTAGCTTAATTAAGCCAACTCTGACCATAGATTTGTAGTTAATGAGAAATATACTAGAAAACAGTCCTTCAGAATGAATCATAATTTACCAGGTAATAGTAATACATTCAAACAATCCAATTAAACTGATAAATCAAAACTCAAAGCTATCAGAGAACCAAACATAATAATAATAATAAGTTGCATTCCATTTGAACATTTAACAAACATAAGAAATTCAAACTGCAATTACCTGGTAATGAAAAACTACACACAATGTTTACTGTGTGGGTCATCTGGTAAAGAAAACTACACAGAGCAATTGTGTGGGAGATCTGAATACAGACTCCCTGATTCTTTTGTCATCTCTCCTTAAATACCAAAATGATTCTATTGTTATTTCAGATGTGTGTGTTTGATGTTATCCAGGATTTGGTTTACAATTTAGGGGTTTGAAGGTAGACCTCTGCAACTTGTGATTGAGTGTTTGATTGAGGTTTACAAAGAATGCATCTAATCTGCATACAGCATCTGGTCTGGGAGAGACCTGGGAGGGGTCATGCCCCTGAAAGAATACAGTATTTTACTAAGTTCTTAAATCTTACTTGTGATTTGACTTTGCTGAAAGGGAATGAGACCGTTTTACCAGTTGCACTGAGACCTCTTGAATGATACCAAACATGTATGATCAGAAAACCTTTTATATTACAGAACAGGATAAGACATGACTTAGTTTTTGGTGTCCTTAAAGTGACCCGAGGTGAGAGAGAGAGCAGATGTGAGTGTGATTTGCATTTTATGATCCCCAATCAGTGGGGTGTGTTTTCTCAGGTGGAGATGCTCCTCTGTGTGAGAGTTTTATGATGTTGGTACTCGCAGAGTTCTTTGACTTTTGCCGGAAGTGATGCAGACAATTTTGTGCCAGTCTTACACTACCAAATACTAACAAAGTGTATGTAAACTTCTGACCCACTGGGAATGTGATGAAAGAAATAAAAGCTGGGGGATAAAAAATAATAAAAAAATAATTCTCTCTACTATTATGCTGACATTTCACATTCTTAAAGTAGTGATCCTAACTGACCTAAAACAAGGAATGTTTTCTACGATTAAATGTCAGGAATTGTGAAACACCAAGTTTAAATGTATTTGGCTAAGGTGTATGTAAACTTGTAAACTGTACATATACTGTATAAATATCTATATTATGAAAATAATTAGAATGATACAAATTCAGAATTGGACACAATGTGAAAATATATAGTGTGATCAGATTTGAGGTTAATGGTCAAGTTTCAAAATTGAGTGTGAAGACCTGATCCTAGACCAGTGTTAAAGGCAGCATGTGATAGGAGCAGGTGGGGTGTGTAGTGACTCTGTACGAGCAACAGAAGGTGGCTGCAGATGAAGGTCCTGGCATACAAGCCCCACTGCTGGTTGAAGGGCTGGAAATCAACTTTATTACAGTCAGATGCGATTCCAAGTCCTCTCTCTCACAGCTAGATTACCACGTGATGCCAATTACAAGCTGACAGCTTCAATTTCATGTGACACGATGGACATTTATAATGAATGGAGCCCTGATACGTCGGTGCAACAAGCTCACTAGATCCACAAAGGTCAGAATCACATGAATACCACCAAGTTTGCATGTGCACACACTTTAAATTCAAACATTTTAATTAAATCCATTAAAATATCCATAATCTATTTTTTCCCCCTTTTAGCATAATAGAAGTGTCCTATGTAAAGACATTCAGACAGTATGTTAAAGGAAAGCAAAAATAGAAAATTGTCATTTTCTCACCCTAATTTCGCTCCAAACCTGTATAACTTTTTTTTTCCGTGGAACACAAAAGTAGATTTTAAACAGAATGGTTCCATTCATTTTCATTGCATATTTTTTCCAAACAGTGAAAGTGAAGACTGAGGCCGTCATGTTCCACATAAGAAAGAAAGTCATACAGGTTTGGAACAACATGCGGGTGGGTAAATAAATGTAAATATGTTGCCATGTAAACCTGTGGGAAGAGCATTTTTAGACGCCCACCACTGTTGCCATGTAAAACAGTCTAGGGAGGAAAAATGACCTTTTTCCTACTCTATATTCCAATCTCCTTGCCTTCGTGCAGTTTTGCCTCTGGGTTGAGGATAACAACAAATCACTGCTCGCCAAATCACTTCCCTCTCAAAAGCCCCCTTCTATCAGAGCTCTTTTTTAAAAGATACGAATCTGCTGAGAATCTTTCAGGTTTCAAAGGGTCTACGATGATAATGTCTTGCACTTATTATAATGTTGTTTTTTTTTTTGCCACAATGACATTTTAACAATGGGAAAAAACACATTTTGTGTTAATTAGTGTTATGGGGCTGGCTGAACATCGCCCCTCAGTTATGCAAGTTTAACTGTATTTGGCCACACAAAATGTCTTCATAAATGTCAGAGAATATTTAGCTGAGTCATTATTTAGCAAAAAAAAAAAAAAAAAAAAAAAAAGGTCAATCTTCCCAGAATCTAAATGTCAGGCTATCAGTTGGTCATAAAAAAGGAATTGTTTGTAAAAATTCATTTGTGAGACCAACAAATTTCAAACAGAAAGAGAGAGAGAGAGAGAGAGAGAGAGAGAGACTCACTCTGTGATCTCCTCTGTTACAGTGTGCTCCACCTGCAGACGGGAGTTGACCTCAATGAAGTAATGTTTACCATGTTTATCCACCAGGAACTCAACAGTGCCAGCGTTCTCATAACCCACCTGAGGGAAGAGATTAAATGCATTGAGCCATGAGCACTACATACTGTTTAGAGCTTCACAGGCACAACATAATGTCCCAATCAAAGAGTCAGAAATATACCTATAGAGCACTTTATAATTTTTGTTACAGTATGATACCCTAGCAGGAGCATTTTCTCGGAGGCAGAATAAAAAAAAAAAATAAAAAAAAAAAAAAAGATTTATAAAAGAAAAATGATAGAACAGAAATACACAAAACAAGTAGTATGAAAAATAATACTGTGACTGTCCCACAGCGACACCAGTGGATTAAATTTCATAGGGAGGCAATAAGAAATTATATTTTGCATAAAGAAAATAAAGCCTTTAGGATGTTACATCATTTTCATGACAGTGAAGTAAATTTTTCCAGCAGATTCCGTTTCTGTAATGTGAGAGAGAAAAATAAATAAATAAATATAAAATAAAAAAAAAAAAATAAAAAAAAAACACACACCACACTAAATTCTCATTCCTGTAATACTGTAATGAAAATCATCCTGTCCGGACACTTTTAGATTTTTTTTTAAATCAGCACAAATTAAGTACAAAAAAATACTACCATGATGTATTCTTATTCATATAAAATTAATGAGATCTCACAAAGACAGTATAAGAAGCTGTTAGATTCTTTGTTATTTTGTTTCACTTGTTTTTAGGATAACAATGTTGACTAAAACCCGTTTCCCAGACATTTAACATTTTTATTGTAGTAACAATAACTGTAGTATCACTGCATTGTGGAGGAAACTATGGTTAAAGCTGAAGTGTGTAAAATGTTAAAATATTTTCTCCTATCCCAGCTTGCATTTGCGTATGCAGAGACTATAACCAAGTAAGGTAGGTTGAATTCCCCAAAAACTGTGGCTCTTTAATACCATCAAAACACTGCTCTGTTTGTTTGAACATCCCAACCAGCACGACACAGTAACATTGACTCAACCAGTGGTGTGAGTCTGGGGTGGGACTATCCAATTTTCTGACCAAAGGTAGATTGGGGGTGTGTTCAGAAAACCTGTTTAAAACCAGTCATCAATATTTAAAACTCTATTTGGTGACACTATTGGCACAGAAATTACACACTTCCGCTTTATCTGTGGTACCTGTGTATGAGGGGAGGGCGGTTTTGAAAGAAAGGCAGCAAGACAGCAGGTTGTCTGTTACTAGGCCACGTCTTGAGACACGTGTACATGCACACACGTGCACGCCCATAACCAACACATCTAGCCCAACAGGGGGCTTCCATAATCCTGTCGCCAAATTTCACAGAAGTGTGATCCAATTCATTCTTAGCCCTTTCTAATCTTGCCAAATTTCCCAACATAACATTCAGATACACACCCACTCACGCACACACACTCGAACACAGTGTTTGAGAGTAAAGCATCCTTGAAAACAGGACTAGAGATTATCCATTATTCTCAGCACTTTCTCACACACGCACTGAAATACAGTGAGCGGATTAAAACTTAGACAAAATGATCGCAAATAAAGAGATGAAAATAAGACAGAACGCAGAGCGCCCACAGGAACGGACAGTACGATTACAGACAGGTAATTAAATGGTAAGTTGAGAGGAGGAAGTGAAGGAGAGAGAGGACAGATGGCATTCCACCGAGATGACTAAAGAGGGTGAGAGAGGAGGAGGGAGAGAAATGAGTAATTATGAGTTTCACAGCTTGATACAATTTCTAATTACTTCACAGCATCCATAGCATAAACAGGATGTGCCGATGAGGTCTGAGAAGGTCAGAGAATGAGGTCTTTGGGCTCCGTTAATTTAAGTTAATATATTATGACAGAAAAAGAGGGAAACAGAGAGAGGGAGCTTGAAAGGGGGCCATAACCAAAGACTTGAAAAGGGACATGTATTCGACAAAATTCAGATTTGTGATTGATCAATATGAGTTTTTCAATGACCTTTTTTAAAGGAACAGTTCACCCAAAAATGGAAATTGTCGTCATTTACTCATTTACCCACCCCCATGTTGTTCCAATCCCGTGTTAATTTCTTTCTTCATTGAAACACATAAAGAGACAGAATGTCCAAGCTTCTGCTTTCCATACAAGAAAAGAGGGTGATGATTTCTCTGCTTAAAAAAAAAAAACTTTAAAAAAAAAAAACCAGCCAAAACCAGCCTAAGGTGGTTTGCTGGTCTTTGCTGGTTTGAGCTGATCTAGCTAGCCTCCCAGCTTGACCAAGCTGGCGATTAACAATTTCTGAATAGAACACAAGTGCAAATGAGATCTGAGAGCGCCAGCAAAGGAAAAGATTATCAGTGAATGACGTTATTTTTGGTCATTTCCTCCTATCCAGAGCTATCATACGGCTTTGGTTAGATGATAGGCACATATTCTCCCCTATCACCTTCCTTTATAGCTGGTATTGGGGGCAGAGCTTGGAACCATCAGAAAAGTTAATGCGGGCTGGCTTTTGAAGGACGGTTCTGGCTGGATCTCTCAATTGGACCTGATGTTTGTCTGATTTTTTATATTTATTTTTTATTGGGATTTACTTAAATTTCTTTTGATAAATGGATTCCAAGAAACTACTAAAACCTGAACTAAGAAAAGTCTGCCTACTAAGGTTTGTGTTGGCAATGTTTCAGGGTGACGGCATCTTCTACAAGGTACTGCTACCCATGCCAGCCTATTGCTTTTCTCTTTTATTTCTTGTTTGCACATCACTTTCACCTCTAGAAGCACACAGTTTGTTAGGGATGCTGGTAGGTAGATAGATAACCACAAGAAAATAAGCCACATGGACTACTTCAAACTTTTATAGTGCTTTTTGAAGACTGGGAGCATAAATCCCCCTCCAGTTTCATTGTATGGAAAAGAGTGGCTTGTACATTCTGCCTAATATTTCCTTTGGTGTTTCCCAGAAAACATTTGAAAAAAAAATTACAGGTGCAGAATGACATGGGCGTGAGTAAATTGTTGACAAAACTCATTTGTGGGTCAATTAAATTTCCATACAAACCTCCACCCACCCACCCACCCCTCTCTTGAATGTTTGGTTGCATCCTTGCTTTAAAGAGTCAGAGAAAGACAGCAGTAGACTACAAAAGATTCTGCCATACAGAGAAGACAGAAGAACTCCTTGTGCAGTCACTAAAGTAAACAATGTCATGTAAATATTCTTGTCTTTTTCTGATGATTAGCAGTGAAGACTATTTATGTTCACAATCAACTGTAGCAGCTTAAATTGCCTCACACACAGGGGGGTTATAACAGTGAGCATTGAATGTAGGTCTAAAATCAGGCTGTGATCCCCAACCTGTCCTTCAGGCACTCGGCAAAGAAGCTGTCTCCATGGCAACAGCTGCCATAAAACAAAAAAGAAAAAGACATTAAAACATGGGAGAAATTTCTGTCATGTTAATGCCAATCAGAAATTCGTTGCTCCTTTACAACATGGTTACCTGTTTAAAGGAACACACCAGATATAAAAAAAAAAAAAAAAAGATGCAATTAAAGTAAATGGTGACGGAGTCTAACATTCTGCCTGACATCTCCTTTTGTGTTCCACAGAAGAAAAAGTCATGCCGGTTTGGAACAACTTGAGGGGGAACATATTATGACAGATAAATTCTGCGGAAAGTAACAATTTCAACTCATCCCCAAATTAAAAAAATAAAAAATAAAAAATTTACAGCAAGGCACTTACAATGGAAGTAAACAGGGTCATGAGCTTTGAGGAAATGTGAAGCTTGTATTTTTGTACAAGCACTTATATGAACGACAGATTATAAAAGCTTCCTGTCATGGGGTCAGCAATAAGAACTGGAGTCTGTCTGGCAAACATCACTTTGAGCCAAAAGCACTGAGATTCACAGAGGACGGATTGAAAGATATGGAGAAAAGGAGCATAAAATGACGATGGCTTCGAAGGTCATGCATGAGATCTCATATTTCTTTAGCATGTAGTTCATATTATTAATGGCTACTGCTGGAAACAGTGTTGAACGTCTGCTAAAGGTCAGTTGGAGTCCAATCAAATCGTGCCTTTCCACAAACACGAAGAACGGGCAACATTATTGCACATGACATTTCCATTTTAGTGACATACAGCCCTAATGATTAAACATGACGACGACAGACCATTTTGTCTTCCACAGTTGCTTGAAACTCCTGCCATGCTTAAAAAATTGAGTTAAACAATTATAAGAGCCAGGGAGAAATTTCTTTGACATTAAAAGATGAAGCCAAGAAAGAGAGAACAGAGGGATACATCCCGCTGCTCTTAAGAGGACAAGGCCTGTGAAAAGCTGCACTACTCAGCAATAGGAAATGAGATTGAGGAGAGCTTCAAATGTCTGAGGGAACATGTCAAAAGCTCAAATGAGGTTTTAATGCTTGCGCTCTGAAATCTGCAAGTGTGGACATCTTCATTTCCCTCGTACAAATGATAGAACAGATGGAGGAAAGATTTCAGCTCTCTCCATCTCTCTCTCTTTATCCCTCTCTTGCTCTCCTTCAAGTTCCCTTGCTTCCTGCACACACATTCTAATGTTTCCTTTGGTTTTGCAGCGAGGGGCACCAACCCCAAAAGCCATCCCTGAAATTAGGCCTAACTACTTGTTAAACAAGAATACTACTATACTTCTTTGTTCCAAAGACTTGAGGTTCCTTTGGAGGCAGCATTTTAAGACATCGTATGCACATTCTAGTTGCAAAAGCAGTTCCAAAAAGGTAGGTAACTTAATTATGCTGCCTTTTCAGATACCTCGTTTCAGCCAAATTTTAAGGTGGCATCGTGTGTATCCTTTATGGAGAAGGCAATTCCAGAATGCATTAAGACATGCTCAGTGAAAAAAATAAATCCAAGATGGTGGCAAAGTGGAAAATTTTAACATCTGAGGGTGTTTTTAAAGATTTCCTGTTTCAGTGGCATACCCAAAATTGAAAGCTTATAAATCAACAACAACAAAAGTGTTTGGTATCATTGTAAAAAAACTTTTTTAAATAATAATAATAATAATAATAATAATAATGATATAGATTGATAAATTCTGAGACTCTCAGCCTAAGTACAGTAACTGCTGAAAAAAAAGAAAAAAAAACTTATTTTTCTGATTTGACATTATATATCTCTGGGTGTAAATTAGGTGGCTCCAAAAAACTGTTTTTGTTTTGTCAACTGTAACAGAGAAAAATTTTGTTGATATGACAAAGCAAAAGCTATAGCATTACAAAAAAAGCGTTACTGACGAATCTCAGTTGCCTCCGTGTCTGAGACAGTCAATCCGTGCATCTTATCAGGTGGCTTGTTGAGTGCATTACTGCGGAGATCTAACGCGTGTGGAGGCTTCACGCTATTCTCCGCAGCATCCACACACAACTCACCTCTCGCCTCACCAAGAGCGAACCACATTATAGCGACCATGAGGAGGTAATCTAACGTGACTCTACCCACCCTAGCAACCGGGCCAATTGGTTGCTTAGGAAGCCTGACTGGAGTCACTCAGCATGCCCTGAATTCAAACTCACGACTCCAGGTGTGGTAGTCAGTGTCTTTACTTGCTGAGCTACCCAGGCCCCCACAGATTAGCATTTTTAACATTGCTTTCCAAAAGTACGCATTACACAGTAAGGGTTCTCAGACATAATAGCCTGCGGTTCAGTCAGAAAGAGAGTAATCCAAGCCGATTCGGTGAGGAAGTGAGTTGTCGGACTGATTCAATCCATGATTCAAACCAATAACTCCTGTGTTTGAATTAGTTTGATTCGCCAATCAGTTTGACCGATTCATTAAAAAAAAAAAAAAAATACAAAATGGATTGATTTTTTTGCATGTTGCCCTGCATGTATGTTGTTGCATGGGGTTAGCAAAAACACACAATTGAAAGATTGCTAAATTATTTTCAATATATTTTTTCAAATTTTCTTTTGTCACATTCATTTCACAAACTCGCAGCTAAATATATATATATTTGCAGTCACACTAAACTGCTTCACACACAGAATACTTAATTTGTCTTTTGCTCTCTCTTTCAAACACACACACACACACACACACACACACACACACACACACACACACACAAATGCATTCATATTTTCCAGAATGCTAATCAACTAACAGCAGAGTGACCAGTAGGTTTGAATGAATGGTGACAATAAACTTTATTTTTTTCTGTGTGTATGTTGGTCAAATCCAATAATGGAAGTCAAAGGAACTGAACAGAGATAACACAGTGAATGAACCTTTTCAATGTGCCAGCACTATACAGAGCTGATTCCAGCATCTCTAAATATCTTTATGCATGTTTATTCAGAAGCTCTTATTTATTATTGTTTATTGAAAAATGGCTGTATTTAAAAAAAGAAAAAAGAAAAATCTTCAAGTGCGACTGCAAGAACTATCGTGTAAATTGTGTAATAAATGTCATGTTTATGGTTCATTGGACTGACACAAACTCTGCAAGGCAGACATGTAATGGCACACATAGAGGGAGGTGGTTAATGGATGTGTATGCACAAGCCACACACACACACACACACACACACAAAAGGTGACAGAAGTTCTCAAATCAAAAAAGTGTTGCTGGTTTACCCTACTAAGAGTAGCTTGCTACTTCCATACTCATTTCATAGTGAAGTTGCACCAGAATAGCTACATGTCCTCTCTCTACTTTCAATATGCACTCACTGAGCACTTTATTAGCAACACCCGTACCCCTACTTCATGCGATTATCTAATCAGCCAATCGAGTGGCAGCAGTGCAATGCATAAAATCATGCAGGTCAGGATCTTCAGTTAATGTTCACATCAACCATCAGAATGGGGAAAAAATGTGATCTCAGTGGTTTAGAACTTAAACCAGACAACTGGTTTGAGAATTTCTGTAACTGCTGATCTTCTGGGATTTCACACAACAGTCTCTAGAGTTTACTAAGAATGGTGCCAAAACCAAAAAACATCTAGGGTAGAGGCAGTTCTGTGGACTGAAATGTCTTGTTGATGAGAGAGGTCAACGGAGAATGACCAGACTGGTTCAAGCTGACAAAGGCTACGGTAACTCAGATAACCACTCTGTACAATTGTAGTGAGCAGAATAGCATCTCAGAATGCACAACATGTCGAACCTTGAGACGGAGGGCTACAACAGCAGAAGACCATGTCGAGACCTTTATTAGGACCATAGTCCTAAAGTGCTCAGTGAGTGGATACAAAACAAATGGCATAAAAGCCATACGAGTAACAATTCTTCTATATTATTCCTGAGAAGCCAGTGCAGCCTTCTTCCAGTCTGTGAGCAATTAATCTTTTGCCTTAATGACAGGCTTCAATAAGCTCTTTTCAGAATTTTTGATGACTCTTATTCATCTACAGTGGAGGATATACATGCTGTCTAGAGGTCAGACCATCAGCACAGCCGCACATCAATCGTCAGTCAATAAAGCTCTCTCTTTATGTAGAACACCCTGTCAAATCAAAAATGGTCCAGAACTTCACATGTTATTAGGCTGAAACAGCATAGTCATTAATACTAAAGGTGAAGAACAGAGAAGAGGGTGTTTCACACAGGAAGAATTTTCAAAAAAAGATTTAAAAATTCTATCAGATTTATAGTAATTGGGGGGAAAAGCAGTTACAGTCTGAAACATTCCATCAATAACTAGATTCCATGATAATTAGTGCTTGCATGGCAGTAAACCCCTAACCATGAGTTTTAAAACTTCTCCAAATAATTCAGCCCTAACCACAGCCCAAACCACATAACATACTGTACAGACTCCATTCATTCATAGTTTGTTGTATAGATATTTTCAACCTTGTGGTATAATTTTTTTTTTAACTTGATACTTTTTAAAGAAGAGTAGAGTTTGAAAATTTCCCATTGACTTACATTGTATAAATATTCAGCATTTAAAATTTACATAAATAGATGTCATTGTAATATCTGCATATCAGTGTTTGATGCTACAGTAATGAAGTTTTTAATAAATTATATTTAAATTCAAATATATACGGTTTTATTTTTTTTTAATATAATTTATATATTTATAAACCAATATATATTTTGCATTTTTTTTTTTTTTACATCTATTTGTATACTGAAATGTGACTGCTCTTCTTTCTTGTATTGCATAATGCACTTTTTCTTGCAAAGCCTGAAGAAAACAAAGTGCGATGAGTGTGACAACCATAAAGCTCTGATGCAGCATTTCATGTACACAAAACTAAAGCCTAAAATCTAAACTTGCTTAACTACAAATTTTCTTTTACTGTCTTGCAAACACTGGTATTTCTTTCAGAAAATTCAAATGTGGTTAAAATATACTACAACTAACAGAGCATTTATGTTAATAATGGCTTTTCATAGGTGAATAAATAAATCAAAATATAAAATGGCAACAGAAATGAGGCACTGAAGAAAGGATATGCCATTTATACAAAATAAGTACAATGATGCATAGTGTTAAAAGGCACAATTAAGCATGAAGGGAAGATGTTCATATACAAAGTGCAGTGTTCACTCCATTAGGGACCAAATAATTAAGGAAGGTATAAATCCAAATTAAACTGCAATTATCTAACATCTGTTTACATCCCATGGTATTCCGTGCTAGTGCGTTATTGTTATATCCAAACAGGACTAAACGAAATTCAGCAAATCTCTGAGAGGTGTCATCAGAACCATTGCTGTAAATCACATACATATGTGTGTTCTCAGGGGCATTTTATAAAAGACACAACACAGGGAGTCTTTCGAGAAATCACTCTTTTGATTTCGAGTTAACTGTCAGTTTGAGATATGTGGTTGTGTACATTTCTTGCTAACATCAGACATTGATCAACTGGTGCTTACATGTGATCAAAAAGCAAACTACAGTGTAAACAGTGAACAGATATTGTTTGCAGGTGTTAACCTGGTGTCTAAAATCTCTGCCAAAGAAAAAACACCACTTTTGTCGGCAGATAAAAATCTTATCTTCTACAGATAAAATATCAAACCTGCCCAAATGCTAGTGCAGACAGTCCATGTTCGCTCAGATTGGCATGCACAGATAAAAATGTGCCAAAAGAAAAATAGGATCAATAAAATAATCTAAAAATACAAAGAAATTATTAGGGTGGATTTGGAGGGGGTTGATTAAGTGAAGTAGTGGATCATGATAGACGTATACAGGCACTTTGTTTTTTATGCAGATGTTGCAGTATTTCTGTAACAGCTTGTCTGTTGCAGCAATCACAGACCATTTTTTCAGTCATGAAAAGGGAAACTTATGGCTGCTAAAAGTGCTGGCCAAGTCAATGGCACAGCAGTGCTACCTGCTGTCTAATTTTGTATACTACATTCTGAGGTTCTACTGCAGACTTTGAGATTCAAAATTACAGATGCATCTTTTGGTTTACTAAAATTGCTTGGCACATGCTGGCTCAAACTCTTAGCCCTCTCTTGCCATTTTATCACTCAGAATCTAGACAGTATCTCAGGCAACCTTACAAATGCAAAAGTTAACTTGCAAATCAAGATGCTCTATATGCCTTGAATAGGTCTCTCTTTTTCACATATAGGTGACCCCTATTTGGACACTTAATGTAAGAATGTCATTGCATTAATTAAATAACAAAATATCAAACCAATTGGCATTCATTTTAAATAAAGTGCACTTTTAAGAAAACATAATTCTTAGGAATCCTTATGCAATACAAAAAAATGTTCAAAAGAGAAGAAAATATGTCAAACTTAAAACATGTCCACAGTAACGTGATGAACTACACCTCACCGCACTCTGCTAGAACACCTATGTGAACCTTAGGACCAGTTAGTTAAATGTAATTGCAAATATGGCTATAAAAAGCCACTTGATTTGATATTTTCCTAATACGAAGACAGTCATTCATTTTTAAGCAGCTTAAATGTCCAAATACTTTTGGGAGCCACTGTAGACACAGAAACTCCAAATGCCCCTTTAAACTCAGTACATGGGCAACAGTGTATTCATAAATTTTTTCATTGTATGATCTATTTTAAAAAGTGATGTCTTTGTTGTATTTGCATAAGGCTTGAAAGAAAGCCAGCGCAACCATCTGTCAGATGTGTTCATTTGTACCTGTCGGGCAAGGTTAACAGAGTCAGCAGTCAGTCTGTCTCTAAGATGTTGGTCGAGTTGTGAGGCCGGGGCGATCTCCACCACCTTCTGGTGTCTCCTCTGTATGGAGCAGTCCCTCTCGTACAGGTGAATGACATTGCCGTATTTATCGCCTACAAACAGTGGATCAATCAGCTCAGCATTATACAGAAGTACCATCTGGCACTGTAAACAATCAAATCTGCTTGTATTTCTCCAAAATATCATCAACAATTACATAACTGATCAATAAACACTATGCATATTAGCAGGCAACAGAGCACTGCACCATTCTGTTCCCTGTCGGGAACAGTGTGCTCTATGCAAATATACAAATATGCTTTAATTAGCTGCCAGCCAATGTATTCACTTCCAGCAGAAATGTAATTTGCTTTTGGAGGTTTTGGAGTGCTTTTCAGTGATAAAGTTAGTGTTAGACTGATCATTACTTGGCCTGGAAACAGATGTAATAGAGTTATTTACAGTTCTTGAACACAAACCAAGTATGGGCTTACCCAAGATCTGCACCTCGATATGTCTGGGTTTTTCAATGAACTTCTCCACAAACAGAGCTCCATTGCCAAAGGCAGCTAGGGCCTCGGAGTATGCTCGCTGATAGTTCTCTTCCAGTTCCTTAGTGCACATATAAACACGGGCTCATTGAAATAAATAATCAGTACACCAAATCATACAGTACCAGAAGGGACCCAATTTCAAGTCAATTTAGAAAGTTAACCACTTTCCCAATGCCATTTTTCCTTTGTATATTTGCAGCAAACATATACAGTCTCACTATGAAACACCAACTGTTACAAAACCAGTGGGACACAGTGATTTTGTGTTCCTTATATTTTCATTTTGGTGGCTGTGTTGGTTGTCTGAAATTGTGACAATGAAGGAGAAAAGTTTAATTTTCCTAACTCAACATCTGGTTGTGAATTTTCCAATGAGGTAAAAGTCAATAGAAGATGTGTGACAGTTACTGCGCTTTTCTTTATTAGATAGTTTGTATCTCTTTGATTTGCTCACATCAGCTAGACTATAATTTTACATTGCAATTTAAACTATGTATTATACTGCAATTTCTACATGTAATTGATTTAGTGCTTGGTGAGTGCTAATTTTGGACCCCGAGTACCAGTATCTGCACAACAAATTCAAAGTCCAATTACCTCACATAAAATGCTAGACAAGGGTTCATTCAGGTCTGAAAAAACATAATTATTACACAGATTTAAATATACCTATACAGATATTAAAGGGATAGTTTAGCCTCATGCCATCCCAGGTGTGTATGACTTACTTTCTCTCACAAAGAAGATTTTTAGAAGAGTATTTCTTCTGTGCCTTTGAGCAGCTTGGAAAATTACAGAAAATTATGTCAAGCCTTTAGGCAATTAGCTTCTGATAGGGGGTGTACTGAATTGGAGGTGTGCCTGTGGATGTATTTTAAGGCCTACCTTCAAACTCAGTGCCTTTTTGCTTGACATCATGGGAAAATCAAAAAAATCAGCCAAGACCTCAGAAAAAAATACGTGTGGACCTCCACAAGTCTGGTTAATCCTTGGGAGCAATTTCCAAATGCCTGAAGGTACCACGTTCATCTGTACAAACAATAGTACGCAAGTATAAACACCATGGGACCACGTAGCCATCATACCGCTCAGGAAAGAGACGCATTCTGTCTCCTAGAGAGAAAGTTCAAATCAATCCCAGAACAACAGCAAAGGACCTTGTGAAGATGCTGGAGGAAACAGGTAAACAAGTATCTATATCCACAGTAAAACGAGTCCTATATTGACATAACCTGAAAGGCTGCTCAGCAAGGAAGAAGCCACTGTTCCAAAACCACTACAAAAAAGCCAGACTACAGTTTGCAAGTGCACATGGGGACAAAGATCTTACTTTCTGGAGAAACTTCCTCTGGTCTGATGAAACAAAAATTGAACTTTTTGGTCATAATGTCCATCGTTATGTTTGGAGGAAAAAGGGTGAGGCCTGCAAGCCGAAGAACACTATCCCAACCGTGAAGCATGGGGGTTGCAGCATCATGTTGTGGGGGTGCTTTTCTAAGGAGGGACTGGTGCACTTCACAAAATAGATGGCATCATGAGGAAGGAAAATTATGTGGATATATTGAAGCAACATCAAGACATCAGCCAGGATGTTAAAGCTCGGTCACAAATGGGTCTTCCAAATGGACAATGACCACAAGCATACCCCCAAATTTGTGGCAAAATGGCTTAAGGACAACAAAGTCAAAGTATTGCAGCAGCCATCACAAAGCCCTGACCTCAATCTGATATAACATTTGTGGGCAGAACTGAAAAAGCATGTGCAAGCAAGGAGGCCTACAAACCTTACTCAGTTACACCAGTTCTGTCTGGAGGAATGGGCCAAAATTCTAGCAACGTATTGTGAGAAGCTTGTGGAAGGCTACCCAAAACATTTGACCCAAGTTAAACAATTTAAAGGCAATGCTACCAAATACTAACAAAGTGTATGGAAACTTCTGACCCACTGGGAATGTGATGAAAGAAATAAAAACTGAAATAAATCACTCTCTATTATTCTGATATTTCACATTCTTAAAATAAAGTAGTGATCCTAACTGACCTAAGACAGGGAATTCTTTCTATAATTAAATGTCAGGAATTGTCAGGAGTTTAAATGTAATTTTGCTAAGGTGTATGTAAACTTCTGACTTCAACTGCATATCTTTTAAAGTGATATAATCACTTTCGGTGAGAAACAAATCAATATTTCAATGCTTTTTTCTATAAATCTCCACATTCAGAATGTGAAATATTGTGAAAGTGAAAGTGGAGATTTATAGAAAAAAGCAAAGACTTAAATACTGATCTGTTTCTCACCCACACCTATAATATAGTTTCTGAAGATGTGGATTTAACCACTTAAGTCATATGGATTATATTTATGCTGCCTTTGTGATTTTTGGAGCTTGAAAGGTCTGGTCACCATTAACTTGCATTGTATGGACCTACATAACTGAAATCTGTGTTCAGCAGAAGACAAAGTCATACAAACACCCGGGATGGCATGAGGGTGAGTAAATGATGAGAATTTTCATTTACTTTAAATACACTAAACGTTCTCCTTTGTATAATTTTACTCTCAGGCACCACTTACCTCATACTCCTTAACCACCCGCATTCCACGGCCTCCTCCCCCATATGCCGCCTTGAATATGATTGGGAAACCATAGGTGTTGGAGAACTCTTGAGCTTGCTGCAAAGACGAGATGGGAGCATCTGTTCCAGGTACAACTGGAACACCTACATGACCAAAGACAAAAAAATAAAAATAATAAACTACCAAACAGTACCATGATAGCACCATGGCTATCTTTAAAGTACCATAGAGTACCATATAAATAATGTGATACATGAATATGGAAATCATTCGGTGCCATGATATCTAGCAAAGTATTATGGTATTACCATCTGATACCATTGCTGTACTAAAGATAAAATGGTACCAGCTACAAAAAGCTAGCATTAAAATTGAATACCCAACATTGTTCATGTATTTATATGCACATTCTTCATATTGTGCTCACTTAACATTTTAGCCATCTTTACCATGTAAAGCCAAGTTTGGAATTTGTGGATATAATCTATTGAGAACAGGGTATGTTCCCCAAAGAAAACAAGATTATGGATGCTTCACCTGCACTCGTGGCAATGGCACGGGCCTCAACTTTGTCCCCCATCTTGCGCACCACCTCCGGGGTGGGGCCAATAAAACGTACCCCGGCATCAACACAAGCCTGGGCAAAATCTGCTCTTTCTGAAAGGAAGCCATAGCCTGGGTGGATGGCATCCACGTTATTCTCCTGCCAGGTACAGATTGTGAAACATTACCAACTGCACAGCTATTATTTTGTCACGATTAATCCCTGCAATCCCTTCAAATGTTTTGATAGTCACATTTTCAATTGTTAGCACACATTGATAAAAAAAAAAATTTAAGAAAAAAAAAAGACTGATTAATTGAATGACCAGACAAAAAGAAAAGCAGAAGATAAAACAGATGATTCACATACTGAATGTGTAGAATGGGTCAAAAAACAGCCAATACTAGGATACAATCTTTGGGGGAATTTTGACTTTTAGGTTGCAATAGGTTCTCTTGTCACCTGAGGGCACTGGTCCCTTAGTCGTTTCGCCATCCACCCTCCCCTTAGTCCCAGCCATGATTGTACCACAGTATCAGATTTGCAGTTAAAATTCTGAAAAGCAGTAGCTTTCCTCCAAGCATACAGCCCAAATTCCCCTACAGAACAAAATGTTTTGTATTTTTTTATTTTATTTTTTATCTGCATCAAATGTTAGCAGATTAAGTTCTCTAACACAAGTCATGACAAGATGTAAGGAATGTTTCACAAATCGCTTTACACAACATTGGGTCATTTAAGACACAAATTAGCCCTCTTGTTAAATTGAAAAGCTGTTGAAGCAATTAAATTTATTGACTGACTGATTGCCCATTGATGATTATCTGTGGTATTTAATCAGGAAATGTGTTGTGGGCTTCAACAGTTGCCTGTTGAGGAATTATATGGCTAAACTCTTCTTGGCAGTAGTCTCTGAACCATTCGTCACATGGCATAATTATGTGCAATTACTGCACTTAGCAGGAATGTTTGCAGTCGATCTGTCCAATGACTATGGCTGTGTGTGTATTTTATAGGTCATGTGATTCTAATCTGCTGCTTATTGTATCACCTCACAAACACTTTTAACAAAAGCCTCAGGTATTAAGAGCATGTGATTACATGTCTTTCAACTCATGTACAGCAAACACTAACATTAAAATTAAGATACAGTATGTCACTTCACCTATTTCAATATGCAGAACATTATAGAACACTTTATCACCCGAGACAACCTCAGCCCTGTGTTTCTCTTCCTTTCAAGCAGTTTTGTGTCAGCTATCTCTACTCCATTACGTCCTCACAATGGTTCATTACCACATGTTTGCTAAAGTTATTACTGAACTACTTGCAGATAGTGGCGGACATGTATAGTTCAGTGGCAATTGCTTTAAGGCAGTGCGGAAAGCACAACTTCCCCTAAAAAATAAATATAGCAATGACAAGTTTAATATACAAGCAAATAGTCTATATAAATTACATTTGACCTTTTGTGCATTTCAATATTTTAGCAAATAAGTGTCAAATATCACATCACTATCATGCTGTATGTTCAAGTAACAAACTAATTTTTTTTCTGCATGAATATATCCTTATAGAACTAATTGGACGCACTGCCCATAGAGCTCCATAGGGAGTGCTTGGCAGATACCTGTACCATCAGATTCCAGGAGAGAAAAGATCGATACAACATACAACATTCTGAGTCCTACCCGGACACCTATATTTGCAATCTGTCATAACATTTATTTCAGCTTTTATAGTTGCATATTTTGCCTTTAAAAAAAAAAAAAAAACAGCTTTGAGCTTAATTAATTATTTTGGTTAAGAAATTTCATTGAGTAGTAGTTTGGACAACGTTTGGGAGCAACATTGCAAACACCAAAATCAACAGACCTTATTTACAGTAGCGTCATCTTTAATTTTTAATGAGAATGACAACGAGGTTGTGAGGGATAGACTTACCATCTCTTCAATAGCACGCATGTTATAAAGGTGTAAAAAGCTACTAGATCACATCTGATTTTCCACAACTCTGGAGTTTTTGCTACTGAATGTTCATGAAGGTAAGTTTTTTTTCAATGTTTTGTCTGTACAATGTAGAACAATCCAAAAACACTTTAATTTGCAGTACAACCCATTGAAGAGATTGTACATCTCTCTCTCACAGCCTCATTGTCATTCCTGTCAAAAATCAAAGATGCTGCTGCTGTAAGGTCTATAGTCTGTGCTTCCCCACATTTAAAAAGCGCCATCCACAACTGGTATAGTTGTCAAAGTTTGCTATAGAGGTGAACCTCTTTTGTCGCCCCTGGTTTGCCATTTTGGCAGATATTTATACTTGCCAAAGTATCTTTGCCATTATTGTCAAATTCTTTGCTGTTGCCACAGGTTTACAATAGTACCTTGTGACGAGGAGGGCGGCGTGGCTGGGCCATGATGGAGCACGGCCGGTGCTGAATCAGCTGATCAGCGGGAGAGCGAGACAAGGGGCGGCCGGAGACGCCGGTTCGAGAAACGCACGTGCCCGCGTTGCATATTTGTCTGTTTGTCTTATGTCGTTTTAAGTTGAGTTTTACATTAAACCATACGTTTATAGTTCAGCCGGTTCCTGCCGCCTCTTTGCCCATCCTTTACCTGTTACATTGGTGCCGAAACCCGGGAGGGAGGAGGGATGCGCTATCGCGGAGTCCTCACCACTGCCAGGGGAGAAGCCACAGCCTTCTACCTGGGGACGGAGGGGGTCGCTGCCGGCTGCCAAAAGAGGCGGAGGAACCGTGGCTGTCTGCAGAGAAGGCGAGGAGCGATTCCATCTGCCAGAGGCTGAAGGACTCACTGCCGTCCGACGGGGGAGGGTGCTGCCATCTGCCAGAGTAAGGAGCGGTTGAGGACCGGGTGACAGCGCATCCGAGAGCCGGTGAGCAAATTCTTCTCTCTCTCTCTCTCTGTGTGTGTGTCTCCGCTCGCCCTTTCACTCTCCCCACGCCTCCCCTCGTCTCTCCCCCCAGGTTCACAGGAGGCAGGGTGGACCACTGGCTGACAGATAGGGCAGCGTCTCCCCCCCCAGAGATGGGGAGGGGGGGGATTTAGTCAGACTGGTGGTACCCCGGCCTGAATCGGGCGGGGGAGGAGGGCGTGGCTGTGAGTTTTACATTAAACCTTACATTTACTGTTCAGCCGGTTCCCGCCGCCTCCTTGCCCGTACTTTACCTGTTACATACCTTTTGCCCAGTAGAAGCACATTTTTCATTTTTGCCGAAGGTTCTATAACGTTATATTTGCGACATATTAACTACAAGTTTGTCGCTATTTTTGACACAATTCTACCGCATATTAACAACAAGTTTGTCAAATAATACTAACTACAAGTTTGTCACTATGTTTGCCATAATTGTACCAAATATGAACTGCAAGTTTAAACGCAAATATATTTTGCAAGGATTCTACAGACACCCAGAAATGAAGACACTAGTACGGGCATATTTGAAGCACACAGGTTATCTGTTTGCATTTCTTACAGATGTTGTCAAGCAACAAAACTGGAGGCCAGTACCTGTAAGTTTAAAATCTAACAGCAGCCCCTTAATCATAGACAAAGTCTGTTTGTTAAGTTCTACCTCCACAGCTTTTGAGTAAAAGTATGCTTTAGTTTGCCAAACCAGCATTTACAGAACATCTTACTCAACCCATTCAGATGCTAGGAAATAGACCTCTGACCTTGGCCACTTTGATGATGTCTGGTATGTGCAGGTAGGCTGCTACAGGTGGCAGCCCCTTTCCTATGAGGTAAGCTTCATCTGCCTTTTGTCTGTGCATCTGGCCCGTGTCC
Organism: Myxocyprinus asiaticus; assembly: GCF_019703515.2. NCBI lineage: Eukaryota > Metazoa > Chordata > Actinopteri > Cypriniformes > Catostomidae > Myxocyprinus > Myxocyprinus asiaticus. The sequence goes on along the minus strand of NC_059381.1, from coordinate 21,734,209 downwards.
TGCTCAGAGTAGACAGCCACTGTGCGAATTCCCAGCTCTGTGCATGCCCGAAACACCCGAATGGCAATCTCTCCTGCAAAGAGCATTCATGCATTACTGTTGAACTCATTCATGGTTTACACAACCACATCCTATTTTAAAGAACCCAGCATTTACTCGCTAATCATCACAGTGCCTAAATACAAGGGATGTCCAGATACCAATACTGGTATCAGAATCGGGTCCAATATGCGCTCATGTACTGGTCCACTCAAAAATGCTCCGATACCAATAACCGATATCATTTGGCACACCCATCTTACATAGACATTCAGCACACAAACTAAAATCACGTTATGTCCTAGTAAGATTATTTTACCACAAAAGTTGCAAATTATATAAATATATCGTTTGCATGAGCGGTGCGCTTTAAATGTAAACACTTGTGAATGTGTGGAGACCGTGTGGTGCCAATGGCGGCTGCACGTACCTTTTAAAACTACACTTTATGGGGTTATACGTGTGCCACAATTCTGTGCACACAAAATTATATTGAGCATGCAAGATTTATTTTGAGCACACAAAAATTCTGCGCGTGCAAGATGAAATTTTGAACACACAAAAAAGTATTTTGCAAACGCGTGAACTCAGTTTTGTAAAACAATGTATATTCTTGCAAAGATGAATTCACTTTGAGCAAACAAAATCAATTTTGCACTTGAATAAAGTTTATTTGAATGTGAATTTGCACAGAATTCTGAAACATATGCAACTGTTTTTTGCGTGTGCAAGATCTCGCTTGCTCTCTGCTCCTACCCAATCTGCGTGTGCATATAGCTTTGACTGCTTGTTTGCTCAACAAGGTCACTGCATTATAATGTGCCAGAATTTCAGCCAATCAGAGATGAGGTGGTGTTAATTATCTGGCTAGCTCTCATAGGATGGTTCTCTTGGCTAGTATTTGGTTATCTAGGTTACCAAGTTACACTTCCGTAGCTACTAGTTTGGCCACGTTAGCTACCACTTTCATCTGAAAGTGTATTAATTTAATCTCTCCCATGTGTAAAACTCTTTAAGACTAACATAATAGTGTAGTTTTGGGGAACTTAATTTGACTTCTTTTTATCCCACAGGATATTCTGAGAGAGCAGTTTATTAAAATAAATGAGACCAGATTACAGTCTACAATGGCTCAGCAACCACTGCACCTTGTTTTTGTTTTAATAAATGTTATTTTGTCCACCTTCTTTAGTGTGTCCTCTCCTATTTTTTCGACAGTCTTGTATATTAGAAATAATATATTAAAAATACTGCCTAAATTAACATTCCATTCTTGATAAATTAGAAAAGCTGTTTATGTTTGCATTTCAAAGCTGTGGGGAATCTGTGGGGTTCAGTATGCTGTTTTTATGAGGTTTATGCATTCTATCACAACTCTTCTGGCAAAATTGATTAAGGAGAAGAAATGGAAGAAAAGGAAAAGAGGCTAATTATGTCTCCTGTCATAGTTTGGGGTAAATTAAATGTACAGTATATTGAACCTCAACTGTTTGAGACTGCATTTCTTAGCATTGCATGTTCCCAGGCTATTATATTTTGAAAAACTTACATTACAGTAAGTTTAGCCTTACAGTATTCCTGGTATGTCTATAATCCATGGGGTAAACATCTTTTGTAATGATAACTGCATACAGTATATAAAGTGAGTACTGAACTTGGAGAATTGTGCATGTTGGCTCTTCTCGTTTGCACGGAGATGTTTATGGTTGCTGTAGCTACCTCAACTGTCCAAATGCAGAGCAATTGTAAGCAGTTACTAATAGCCAGTTCTGATGTAGGAGGCGAGACTTGTCGGAATACGGTTGGAAAAGCAAGCGAGCAGTCTAAAGTTCCGAGCGCACACAGAGGGCATACGAGGAGAGTGACGAGTGAGATCTTGCGCACACAAAAAAAATATTAAATCTTTGCAATATACATTACTAAACTGAACTCAAGCGCGTATCATCTTGTGCGTGCAAAACATCTTTGTGCACTCAAAATATCATCTTGCACATGCAAAATTACTTTTTTGCACTCAAAATATCATTTTGCATGTTCCAAATCAGAGCATGTGAGCAGAGCGAGCGCCTTTTTGAAGATTCCACTCCGCTCACTCAGGCCGCTCAGTTCCACTCGCTCAACCCAGAATGCGCTTCGTGATATGCTGGTTTGGGAATCTGCTAAATAAGCAATAGGCCTGAGGTTATGGAGCTCTAACATTGTTTTAGTGAAGTTGCAAACCTTATAACCTCAATAAATGCAAAGTATTAAATCAAAGCTAAGAACGAAAGGGAGTGTGGAGAGACCATGAGAATTAGCAAATATTCCTTTTGGAATCGCAAGCGTCACATTGCCAGAGAGCACGAGGATGTGCTACGCAAACATGGTAGTGCAGCAAAAGGCGAGTTGTAGGCTACACTACTATTCAATAATAAATTAATAGATAAGTAATGTATCTTGTAGTTTTGCCATCATGTCAGTGCAGCTGCCAGCTAGATGCAAGCCCAGTTCTGCAGGGTTGCGAACGTTAGAGCACCCTCAATTGAATATGTAAGCTTAATAATACTGTATATTATAAACATGTATGATCTTGCAGATCAGTGTGTCCTAATTTGCAGGTGGAGCATTCTGCTTTCATGTCTCTATTGTGCAATTGAGCATTTGATGAGTAAAGATTTCCGCTCTCGCATAGAGAATTTCAAAGCGGAATTCTCTCACTTAATCGACCAGCTTTCGATTTCTGCTTCGGGATAAAGTGGCTCATAACTGCTGGTCAGTTTCCCAAAGCCAAATCCACACCTTAACGAGCAGTGAAACGTAAAAAAATGATTCTAGATTAGTGGTTGCAGATAACATCTTCGACATCCCTTGCTGCATTCATGCGCAAAGAAAAAAAAAAAAAGCTATAAATGATTGTACATTAGAAAAAAAAAACTTTTTAAATGAAGGCAGTGTAAAGTGTGATTCACTTTATAATGCTTTAAAAACATCAAGGAAAAACAAAGGGGGCACATGCTATTGCATATGATTCGTACATATAAAATTGTAGGGAATATTAATAAAGCAACAACACTGAAAAAGAGAAAAACATTCACTGCTATTTTCTGGATAACTTAATAAACCCTTTAAAACTGAACACAAAATTAGGATGAGAAATTGCTAATTTTAATTTACAGACCCAAAGTCTGTTAGCATTAAATCAGAAACCTGTTAATGTATCAAATCTAGAGTATAATCATTCTGTGGAGACAACTGAAAAAACAATTATGAATTTCACTTTTTCCTGGTACCAGTCCATGTTTTCATTATTGACATAAACGACTCGAACAAACATTAAAGTTGAAAAGATTATGGTTTTCTGGGTCGGTTGTATCACTCGGGTCCAGTTTAAACTGAAAAGCGCAAATATGCACGTATGCGAGTTTCCGTGCCAACGCACATATGTTTTATCACTTGTAGAGGTGTGTTTGATGACTTGTTTAAAGTAAATAAAGGAAATTTAGAACTTAAATTAAGGCATTATTTGACGATGTTCAATGACACTGTATGTGCTAACAGAGAAATATTTGACTGATTACAAATGATAAGGAAGGTCTGGTTGACCCAATTATCTAACAGCAGTTGTAAACCAGTCCAAAATAAACAGCGAGATTTTATATACAAAAACGCAACAATCACATAATTTCAGATGTGTATGTTACTAATCATTTGATAATTTAATAAATGTCGGCCTATAGTCTATATTTCACCCAGAGGGGCACCTCAGCCCATGTGGGCAAAGGGGCAGTTGCTTGGGCCACTGTAGCTACCCCATGTGCATGTTTGGAACCAAGTATACTACAGAGAAATGTAATGTCAGAGCGGGATTTGAGCGAATGCTTTTTTATCAGCGTGAGCGGTACTTGAGCAGAGAATCGCTTGGGCCGTGAGCGGCTGAGTTATTGAGCGGAGTGTCACACCGCTCCGCTCACATGCTCTGCTCCAAATACAATTGTGCACGCAGAATTTTGGCACATATATAACTCCACTCCACTTAGACTCATACTGGGAATACACCGTCATGAGCATCGAGCACTCTGTTTGTAGCAGATAACAGTGAACAGAGCGCAACCTCACTTTGTAGCACGAGGCATATACAGAGTACATATTTATTTAAATAGCAGCCTTTTATGGTTTAATAATCACTGAGTAGAGGGGCCTGGGTAGCTCAGCGAGTACTGACACTGACAACCACCCCTGGAGTTAGCAGTTCGAATCCAGGGCGTAATGAGGTCTCCTAAGCAACCAAAATGACCCGGTTGCTAGGGAGGGTAGAGTCACATGGGGTAACCTCCTCGTGGTCGTGATTAGTGGTTCTCGATCTCAGTGGGGCGTGTGGCAAGTTGTGCGTGGATCATGGAGAATAGCATGAGCCTCCCGTGCTGCAAGTCTCCGTGGTGTCATGCAAAACGAGCCACGTGATAAGATAAGCGGATTGATAGTCTCAGAAGCGGAGGCAACTGAGTAGTTGGAATTGGGCATTTTAAATTGGGAGAAAAAGGGGTTTAATATATTAAAAAATAATAAATTAAAAATAATCACTTCAGTCGTTAGCAACCTGCTTTTCCGGAGTGGGAATCTGGCGTCTTATGTGAAAGCTCAGTGGTCAAACACTTCAAAATAAAAGCTCCGCCAAAATAAAAGGTCAATTTAAATAAAGTATGACAGAAATTGTATATTCACTGTTATACTACTAATTATAATAAATCAATAGTAATCGTATTAGATTTAAGCAATCTTAAATCTGTGATGCTCTGTTATGCAGCAATTCATTTGACAAAAATACAATATCATGTTGAAAATTAATTGTTACTTTTATTTGATTAAAGTAATAATGAATTTATTCATTTAAACACCATTTTGATGATAAAATTTAAATAAACTGTTGATATGCAGTTCAGAAAAAAAAAAAACAACAGGTATCGGTACTCGTACTCGGTCTCAAAAATACCTATGTTTTGTGGCTTTTAGTCCATGTGTTTTAGTATAGAGATAACATCAAAGCTAATGGACTCAAATGTTGACAAAATTAACCAGGCAGATATGCAGTACATATTTTTTGGTGCACGTTTTTCTCTTCTGGGAAAACAGACTAAAAATATTGATGACTCATCTTGCACTACACCATGTCCCTCCCCAAATACCACCTGCAACCAACTAGCATACAGCAAATTATGGTTCTTGGCTGTGATGTAACAAACCTTTTGGCTACTTAACAAAATATATCCCACCCAAACTTCCTGTTGTTTCAATAGGAAATGTCAATACAGGATAGAAAACTGCATTCATTTAGTAATTTTATTAAATATAAAACAGTAACTACACTGGCAGCCAGCAACTGACAAGGAGTGTTTAACTGCAGATACACCTGCATTCACATCAGTGACCAAGACCAACAAGAGAGATGGAGCATGACTTACCTCTGTTGGCTACCATGACTTTTTTGATGGGCTTGTACTCCACTGTCTGTGGTGCAGTGTAGGCAGAGCGGGTCACACACCACGCCCTCCTGATGGCCAACAGACCAATGGCAGTACGCTTTCCACCCACCTGAAGCAGCATCTAGAAAGAGTAAGATCAAAATAGAATTGTTACACAAAGGCTGATGTTCATTCAGGTCATAGTGTTATCTACTGATTGCTACTGGCATTTCTAAAGAGAATTATTTTTTTTTATCTCAGTTTAAATGTGCAGAGACAACTGCAAGTAAGCTATTTGAAGGTTGATTTCCTAGATGTGTAAACATTGTGGCTTTGTAGTGCTTTCAAAACATTGCTCTTTGCTTTAGTGGTGGGACATCTCCCTCACTGTCTCAACCAATGGTTTGAGTCTGGGGTGGGACTATCGGTTTATTCCACCAATGGAAGACGGGGAGTCTTGCGAAACCTATTTGAAAACAATCATATCTGCAATTCCGTTTGGTGCCACTAGTGGCACAATTCACATTTATTTCCTTGGCAGGCTTTCATTAATATGCTGAGCTACTGCCTCTTTGGCGATTTAAAAAAAAAAAAAACCCTCTCTCTCACTCACTCAACCTACTAATTGAGGTCAGTGATGAGAATTCATGAGAAAACACAGACCAATCCTTATTTACCACAAACACACATAATGAGAGTTGTGAAATGTGGCAAACAATTAAACCATCAACATGCATTAGTACAAACAAGATCGAGAAGATATTTGACCCTTTTTCAAAACAGCCAGTCTTAAATACAAATAAAATTGTAACTCAAGCATGTCCACAAACAAGGTTAAGTGCTCACAGGGCCAAAAAGAACAGAACACAATATCACATTGTGATCAGATTGCAAAGGCACATATGGAGCACCTGAATAAACATCAGAAACTTCGTGGGAGAACTGGGAAGGATCAGAGCGGGGAAACAGAACATTAAAATGCTACAACTCACATACTGAGCATTTAGGAGACCATGGGTGAAAAAAAATATATATATTTTTTCACTTTTTTTTTTTTTTTTTAATCTAAAGAGAGCGTGACTAGTTAGAACATGAGTCGCACAACCACGCATTTATCCAAAGTGACATACAAATGAGAAAAAAAAAAAAATACAAGAAATATATCATAAAGGAAAGACTCGTATAAAGAGAGCGTTTATTTATAGATTTATTATTATGGATCAAGTGCTCGTAGAGGAAGTATGTCTTCAGCTGTTTGAAGGTTATGATGATTACAACAGATCAGTTGAAGTTTGGAAACTCTTTCCATCCAGTGGTATTTTTGTTAACAAAAACTAAAACATTTATTTTAAAACTTTAATGAAAACTTTAGACCTGCCTTTATTAAAAGACAACGCCACTAGTGATAACACTAAAAGGCCCTGAAACTAATAGAGTACTCGTTCTGCACCAGCTCATTGAATACTAAAAACACTTGATTACAGCAAATTGTTACTTTTTTTTTTTTTTTTTTTTTTTTGCACATTTGCCTGCTGTGAGCAACTCTGAATTATACTGTACTTTATCTCTGAATCTCTCACAAATCTCACAGTTACAACTGAGCCTTCTGGGGGGTGCTATGGATGCATCATCGAGGTGTTGAATGAGAGGAAATACCATGGCTTCGGAGCTTTCAAGTAAAGCTATGTGTGGCAATAATTGTAATTTTTTTGAATTTGACTATTGGTATCAGAATCAGCTTTATTGCCAAGTATGCTTACACATACAAGGAATCTGTCTTGGTGACAGGAGCTTCCAGTGTACAACAATACAAAAACATTACAAAAACAGCAGCAAGACATAGATAATCATAAAAAATAATCACACACACACACACGGGTAGTGCAAATCTAATACAATCTGTTATGTACAGTGCAAATACAAACCTGTTATGTACAGTGCAAATGTTTTTGTTTTTTTCCAGAGGAATGAAATGGCAGAAGAGGTTGGATGTGTTGGATAAATATAAAAAATACTAAACTGTGTATTGCACATAGTTATTGCTCAATGGGGCAATTTAACTGTTCATGAGATGGATAGCCTGAGGGAAAAAAACTGTTCCTGTGCCTGACGGTTCTGGTGCTCAGAGCTCTGAAGCGTCGGCCAGAAGGCAACAGTTCAAAAAGGTAGTGGGCAGGGTGAGTGGGGTCCAGAGTGATTTTTCCAGCCTTTTTCCTCACTCTGGAAGTTTACAGTTCTTGAAGGGGGCAGGGGGCAACCAATAATCCTCTCAGCAGTCCAAACTGTCCTTTGTAGTCTTCTGATATCCGATTTTATAGCTTAACCAAACCAGACAGTTATAGAAGTGCAGAGGACAGACTCAATGACTGTTCAGTAGAACTGTATCAGCAGCGCCTGTGGCAGGTTGAACTTCCTCAACTGGCGAATTAAGTATAACCTCTGCTGGGCCTTTTTCACAGTGGAGTCAATGTGGGTCTCCCACTTCAGGTCCTGTGAGATGGTAGTGCCCAGGAACCTGAATGACTCCACTGCTACTACAGTGCTGTTTAGAATGGTGAGGGAGGACAGTGTTGGGGTGTTTCTCCTAAAGTCCACATTGATCTCCACCGTTTTGAGCGTGTTCAGCTCAAGGTTGTTTTGACTGCACCAGACAGCCAGCTGTTCAACCTCCCCTCTGTATGCAGACTCATCGTCATCTCGGATAAGGCCGATGACAGGGGGTCTAGAAAGGGTCCAGTTATGTTCTTCAGGTGGGCCAACACCAGTCTCTCAAATGATTTCATGACCACAGACGTCAGGGCGACAGGTCTGTAGTCATTAAGTCCTGTGATTTTTGGTTTCTTTGGGACTGGAATAATGATTGAGCGTTTGAAGCAGCATGGACTCCACACTGCTCCAGTGATCTATTGAAAATCTGTGTGAAGATGGGGGCCAGCTGGTTAGCACAGGATCCAAGACATGCAGGTGAGATGCAATCTGGGCCTGAAGCCTTCCTCGTCTTTTGTTTCCAAAAGACGCGGCTCACATCACCTTCACAGATCTTAAGTGCAGGTTGAGTAGCAGAAGGGGGTTGCAGGAGGTGTTGGTGTTTGTGTGAAGTGATGGTCAGAGTTGGTGTGGAGTGTGAGATTGTGCCTTTCAAATCTGCAGTAGAACACATTCAAGTCGTCAGCCAGTTGTTGGTTCCTTACAGAGTTGGGGGTAGGAGTCCTGTAATTTGTGAGTTGTTTCATGCCACTCCACACGGATGCAGAGTCGTTAGCTGAAAACTTGTTTTTCAGCTTCTCAGAGTATTAAATTTTAGCCACTCTGATTTCCCTGTTCAGTGTGTTCCTGGCCTGATTGTACAAGATTATATCCCCACCCCTGTAAGCATCCTCTTTGGCCTGACGAAGTTGCCTGAGCACTGCTGTAAACCACGGTTTGTCGTTGTTAAACTGTTAAATAAGTCCTAGTAGGAATGCACATATCCTCACAGAAACTGATATATGATGTAACAGTATCTGTGAGCTCGTCCAGGTCTGTGGCTGCAGCTTCAAAAATACTCCAATCCGTGCAAAGCATGCTTGTAGTTCCCGCTCTGCTTCATTGGTCCATCTCTTTACAGTCCTTACTACTGGCTTGGCTGATTTTAATTTCTGCCTGTAGGTTGCAAGATGATGAACCAGAGAGTCCCAAAACTCCCAAAGCTGCTCTAGGGACAGAGCGATATGCATCCTTTATTGTTGTGTAGCAATGATCCAGTATGTTCCTGTCTCTGGTGAGGCATGTAATGTGCTGTTTGTATTTGGGCAGTTCACGTGTGAGATTTGCTTTGTTAAAATCCCCAGGAATAATGGTATATGGTTCTTGTTGGAACAGACGAGGATCTGCTTTTATTGTGCAAATGCAAAGCGGTACAAGAAACTCGGAAGCTTATCAGACCAATGTGTGTGAAATATCTGAACACTGACAGAGCACATTTTATAAAGAGTCAAATTTCACCACTTGTTTTTCTAAATTTTGAAAAACATGTAAAATTATAAAACTGTGATAGACTTTGCAGAATTTGTTCACTACTCTAATGCCATCAATAGTTAATTTGTTTCTATGTATGCTCCAGGTGAGTGCAAATGTTTTTTACTTTTACACATTTTTTGTTTGTTGTAATTAATGCATATTGTTTTTTTTTAATTGATAACATGTTTTAACCATTAATATTATTTTTTTACACTCAATTCTTTCCAATCACCCCTCAGACTGTGTATACATGATAATGCTGTTAGTTAACTTGTCCTGTAGGTGAATTGCAATAGTTTGTGAAAGTGCCTCGAATGTTTTCTTTCTCATTGAGCAAATCAACAACACACTCGTCATCACTGCTAAAACTTGAGGACAGATGCATTTTATTTTTTCAATCGGCTTGCTAGAGAACTCGCTTGATTGTCATTCGTATTGTGATTCCATGGTTGTTTACTTGTCACGTTCTTCTCATCCATGATGAGTGAATGGCAGACCAGCTGAAAGGTGCAAAACTCATTGCATAAGAGAATATTGCAAAAATAGGCACTCAAAGGTCTGGCTACTTTAAAGGCAAGGTATTTGCAAAACATATTGTGCCTCAGATGTAAGGGCAAAAAATGTAAACAAAAACACTACATTCACACAAAAACTAAACTGAAAACTCCATGATGAAATGAACACAAAATGCCTTAAAAGCTAAAGCTGTATGGGAATACATTTAAGGTGACCCATTTCATGCCAGCTATTTGGTTTCCCAATCTGACAGGCCCTGTCTGTTCCTTACACTTTGTTTTCTCCTGAATAAGGAGCAACCCCCTGCCAAAAAAAAAAAAAAAAAACACAACAATACGGTGACTGTGCCCTGACTGAGAGTGAGAATCTGAGCCTGATACATGAGCTTGACAAAAGAGGCACATTTGTGTGAGGTTTTAGGAGAGAGAATCTGGTTATGTGTAATCAGGCATATAAAACAGTAAGGGGTGAGTCTGTGATTTGGTAGAAAAATTGTCATGTTTCTGACTGTAAACTAATGGTTTAGTAAACCATTTACAAAAAAACCTATACAGGAGTATGATCGCACAGCAAGTGGCCTTGATCTATAAAAGAGGACTAAACTATACTGAAAAGAAAACCTGAGCAGATCTTTTTAAAAACTCACTCACAGCCCCATTTTGTGTTGCCATGTGCTGTGAGGACAACACAGGGCAATTTATTTGCATTTACATTAGCAAACAAACATAGGAACAAATTCAGATTGTTGCCTCTGGTCTTGGTCTTGCTCATTAGAGTGAGACAAAAGGGGGGACCAATCCAATATTTACACATGCAATCCCCCTATAAAAAACCTTCTTCTTGGAATATTCCAATGCCAAAATGCATAAAAACTGTCAGAGCAGATAATAACCCACAAAAATGAAAGGACAACAGGTATAGAAATAATCCCATTCAAACATATATAGTTTAAGCAGCCAGCAAAGCAAAGGAGTCAATAAAAATACAGGCTGAAAAGGCAGCCTGCAATATTCTGCAACTTTTAACACCTCACTAGTTGCCATCATGTAACCAATGACTTGGATAGATCCCATAGTCCAAGAGTCATTGGGTTTCTTGGGATGTTCATAAGTGTCATTGTCAGACACCTGCTGCTTTTCATAAAGAAAGTTCAGTGTTACATAACTGTAAATATGACTAAGCACAACTAAGAAGAGTTTACAACTTCTGGAACCACGACAATACAGCCATAATCAAAGCTGAAAATAAAAAGCAGATATTACTGTCCCTGGCTGCTGTATCACATTTTTTGATAAATATGCTATATTTTTATCATATTTATCAACATGCATGAATGCATGTTCAGGCAGCCCAAGCAACTCTGATATGAAAAAGAAAATGTTCATTTAAAAAAATGGAATAGACTTGATATTTTTACTAGGGATGCACCAATATATCGGCTGCCGATATTTATCGGCCAAGTATTGGCCAAATTAAAACCATCTGCAAATCGGTTTTAAGCATGAAAATACTGATATGAAAAACCGATGGTTGATTTGTAATGAATCACACTTTGCAAAAATTCTGAATACAAAATGTACAATCCAGAAATAATGATAGCCACAAAATATTAAAGGGTTGGCACTCCTAAGAACATGTAATATTTAATTTATACTCTCTCGTTCTTACATTAGAGGAAAACCCATCGTTACAGACATGACAATTGTGAAAGCAGCACTTACCTATACATGGTGAAACTATCCAAAACGCTTAGAAACCAGTAAATTTTGACTTCTGAGACATTGGTATGGTATCTGTTAATGCTTCATGATTGATTGTGTTGATATTGAAATCGTAATATGGTTATGCGTTATTACAAAAGCTTGAAAGGCAGCATTTAAAAACAGACTGCAATCAATGATTCAGTCAACATTGTGTAAGCAAGCGGTAACCTCTTTTGTACTTTTTACAGTTTTAAAACTTAGCAAAACAGGGATCTGATATCAAAATAAGGTAAAAGCAAAATATCAGTAAATAGATTTTTGTTCAAATCGGTATCGGACAAAGATTCATATCATTGCATCCCTAATTTTTACCTTTATGTGGCCATATTTAACCCCATGCTCCAGGGAATGTTGGGGCACAAACACAAAATGCTTTGTGATTAAAGTATCATGTTCAACAAATATGACAGAAAAAGCACCTTATGATAAATAGATAAAATCCAGAAGTTACACTGATGCTTAGGCTTAAACATTGCATGTTGTGTCTTGATTGAACAGATAACAATTAAAGGCAAAACTAAAATAGGGCCTTCTTTATAGCAGGCATGTTTGGACACTGCTGAGAAAGAATCATGACTGACAAGTATGACAGAACTGGAATTTCTAAGGCAATTACTGAGGTATCTGGAGATACAAATCCCACTGTATTTGTATTGAGATAAATTAATAATCCAAGCAAAACTGTAGGCCATTTTGGGATGCATTAAAACACATTTAAAGGTGCTATCACTTTTATTGTCACACAACCATATACACAAGTGCAATAGTGTGTGAAATGTTCGGAACTGCACCCAAGAATTTCACACACTATTGCACTTGTGTATATGGTTGTGTGACAATAAAAGTGATTTGATTTGATATATGTAAGATTGACAACAAGCGTTTGAAATGGGTACTGCAGTCCAAATTCAAAATATTGGAGAGTTGTCTGCCCCGCCCCAGACTCGAAGCTCATGCGGGTTGCCAGAATGTTGGCATGCAAATTAGCCAACTCAGCATCCATTTTAAAGGATTTCTGGGCTTTAAGCTGTCTCCATCTTCCAAAGGCATCTCCAATATTTATCCTAGTTTTACTACGCCTCTGGTCATGGTGGTTTTTAGACGGATGGCGAGGCTTTTTAGGTCAGGTGGAATCTGTTATCTCTGAACCAGTTAGTTTGCTGGCTTCCATGGCTGCAGTACGCAGTGTTGTTTGCCCGCAAACTTGTTCAAATCTGGCAACCCGGCAGTGTCGAAATACTATTGGTGAGTGGGCAGTATCACACAGGCAAAAACATAAACTGAAATCCCTGCCCGGAATGGAAACATCAAAGTAGAATATACTGGCTGTAGCATTGTTATCGGAGAAGACAATATTTCAATTTAGCATGTTTCCTAATTCTCTAATGACATATTATGGTCATTTTATGACTTAGTACAGTAAAAATATTACTTACAGCACCTTTAAACTTTTTTTAAAGTGTTAAATGAATATTCCAGTTTCAATTCAAGCCAAGCTCAATCATCAGCATTTGTGGCATACATTTTTTTTAACCACTCCACAAACTGTAGTTTTGGCTTTTAGGACATCTACTTTGTGCATTACACAAGTCATTTTTCCAACAATTGTTTACAGACAGATTGTTTCACTTTTAATTGCCTATATCACAATTCCAGTGGGTCAGAAGTTTACATACACTAAGTTAACTGTGCCTTTAAGCAGCTTGGAAAATTCCAGAAAATTATCAAGCCTTTAGGCAATTAGCTTCTGATAGGCTAATTGGAGTCAATTAGAGGTGTACCCGTGGATGTATTTTAAGGCCTACCTTCAAACTCAGTGCTTCTTTGCTTGACATCATAGGAAAATCAAAAGAAATCAGCCAAGACCTCAGAAAAAAAAAATTGTGGAACTCCACAAGTCTGGTTCATCCTTGGGAGCAATTTCCAAACACCTGAAAGTACCACGTTCATCTGTACAAACAATAGTACGCAAGTATAAATGCCATGGGACCACGCAGCTCATACCGCTCAGGAAAAAGACGCATTCGGTCTCCAAGAGACGAACGTAGTTTGGTGCCAAAAGTGAAAATCAATCCCAGAACAACAGCAAAGGACCTTGTGAAGATGCTGGAGGAAACAGGTAGACAAGTATCTATATCCACAGTAAAACATGTCCTATATCGACATAATCTGAAAAGGCTGCTTGGCAAGGAAGAAGCCACTGCTCCAAAACCACCATAAAAAAGCCAGACAACAGTTTGCAAGTGCACATGGGGACGAAGTTCTTAATTTCCTCTGGTCTAATGAAGTAAAAATTGAACTGTTTGGCCATAATGACCATTGTTATGTTTGGAGGAAAAAGGGTGAGGCCTGCAAGCCAAAGAACACTATCCCAACCGTGAAACATGGGGGTGGAAGCATGTTGTGGGGATGCTTTACTGCAGGAGGGACTAGTGCACTTCACAAAATAGATGGCATCATAAGGAAGGAAAATTATGTGGATATTTTGAAGCAACAAGACATCAGCCAGCAAGTTAATGCTTGGTTGCAAATGGGTCTTCCAAATGGACAATGACCCCAAGCATACCTCCAAAGTTGTGGCAAAATGGCTTAAGGACAACAAAGTCAAGGTATTGGAGTGGCCATCACAAAGCCCTGACCTCAATCCGATAGAAAAATTTGTGAGCAGAACTGAAAAAGCATGTGCGAGCAAGGAGGCCTACAAACCTGACTCAGTTACACCAGTTCTGTCTGGAGGAATGGGCCAAAATTCCAGCAACTTATTGTGAGAAGCTTGTTGAAGGCTACCCAAAATGTTTGACCCAAGTTAAACAATTTAAAGGCAATGCTAACAAATACTAACAAAAAGTGTATGTAAACTTCTGACTTCAACTGTAACTCTACATAGAAAGGGTTAATAAGCCATTTTATCACATTAAAATCATTTTTACACCCATATTGTTTATGTCTTGTGGCTATACTTTTTCAAAAAATATTTTAACATCAAAACATTGGTCCCCATTCACTTCCATTGTAATTGCCTCACTGGAATCCAGATTTTTGCTTTTTTTTTTTTTAAGAAAAGGAGGGGTACGTCAAAATACATTTACAGCCACAAATGCTGTTGACTGAGTTTAAGTTGTTTTGAACCTGGAATATTCCTTTAAATGAAAAAATAAATTTTGCCATAATTTAATTCTGCCATTGTTCATTCGCCCTCAAGTTTCACACCAATATGGATTCCTTTCATCCACAGAATAACACAAAATAGTGTTTAGGCAGAATGTTAGGGACTGACCGCATCTGTCAACTTTTAATCTGATTGGGGAGGGGGGGGGGTGCAATGAAAGTAAATGGTGACTGAGGCTAACATTATGACTAACATCTCATTTTGTAATCCATGGAAGGAAGAAAGTCATACAGGTTTGGAATGACAGGAGAGTGAGTAAATGACAGAATTTTCATTTTTGGGTGAACTATCCCTTTAAACCAGTTATGTGTGCAATCACAATGCAAACTCACAAATGAAAACCACAACTATTTTAAATATGCGACCTTAAGCCATGTTAACTGTAAACAGTGTTTTCATGAATGCTAAATATCTTGCATAACAACAAGCCTAAAAAAATGACCCAAATTGTCCAAAACATTGCTCTCAATACCTAGTGAGCTGCCAACCTAAACAGCATTTTTGAGCATCATGGGGGCGTTTCAGGTCGGCACAACTCAGCTGTCTCAGTCATGAGACACTTGTGGTCACTGACAGAAAGATTGACAGTGCCAGTGCCAGTGCCAACTTGAAATTGAACATGAACCTGCAGCGCACTGAATGCCCAGTTTCTGATCGACAGCTGCTGTGTTACCTTTAAATTGTACGTGCTACAATTGAAGGTTTAAGTAGTGTTTGGTGATGTGGCAGCGAATAGTTTATAGGTCAAACAAGTGAGCTAAATCCATCAGCTTGTCCAGTTAGATTCATTCATTTGGCACATGGGTTAGCAAACAGAGAAAAGCATGAGAGTGCAATGTCCTCTGGTCACATGCTGCGCGACTTTAAATACACAGACTTTCCTGAACATGTAACATCAGTATTTACCACTGTCCGTTCATTGAAAAAATAAAAAATGCACTTATAATCAAGTTAAGACTTCATGCAGCTCCAATGCAGCTAGTGTTTACTAGCACAGCAACTTATTGCTACATCAGATATGATGCTCATTATGACAGCCGTCTTGGCGTCTCAAAAACACATACTCATCTTAAAAAGTGTATTTAAAAAAGCGAGAATACGGTCTTACCTTCTTATTCTGGTCTCACAACAGATATGGTCTGGCGTCCAATCCTGTACCTCTAAAAAACGTTCGACGTTAAGTGCGTAACGTTCTATGAATGTCAAAAGTACGTCGCGAGCGTAGATACGTAGTGAAGTAATAAGACGCACCTGACTCGTATTCGCCTATTTACATTTACAGATAGTGCGTTTTATCTCTGCCGATAAGTCCAGATCTCTCGAGGACGTGAACTCGTTAAACCGTGAGCCAAAGTGCTTCCAGCGTGTACCCGCAGAGGAATTTAAATTATTGAAAAAAATCTGAGCTGACTTGCCCTACCCTAAATTACTTCTCTCTTAAGTATTTGCTCCGTAACAAATTTCATGAATCAATAATCCACCCATCTATCTATGTACTGCCAACCTATTGGTTTATGTAATGAGACTGACATCCACCCCTACGCTTCACTTTCATTGATCCGATTGGTTGTCGCTGAAATTGGTGGAGCACTATTGGTTCTCCCTCATGTCAATCAAAAAACACCTCTGTACAGGCTCGGCTACTGGACGGTTTGGAAAGCCAAGTAGTATGTAGGCGGGACAAAACTACACAACGAACAGGATTACTCCGTATTTAGACGACTTCATCGCCCTCGCTAAATTGATTTCTAATTTTACACATCTCACATGAAAATGTCTATAAATTACTATTTTTTTTTTCTTTCAAATATGTGCGAACTTGTGGGTTCATTTCAAGTTAAGCTCATTTGAAAGCATTTGTGGCATAATGTTGATTACCACAAACATTTATTGCGACTCGTCCCTCCTTTTCTTAAAAAACAAACAAAAAACTTTTACTTACAATGGATGTGAATAGGGCCAATTTTTGGAGGGTTTAAAGGCAAAAATGTGAAGCTTATAATTTTATAAAAGCACTTACACTTACATGCACTTCCTCTGTTAAGACTTGTGTATTATTTAAACTGTACATTTTCTGGGTTTACAGCGTTACGTTGTCATGGCAACAAAGTTGCTGTAAAAAAAGAGGATATGGATAATTTTCTGTCCGTTCCGGAGCGGAACTTAAATAAATTGCCCTTGAAGGTCTCTGCCTTGTTCTGTCTTTTCTGAGCGCTGAAGTAAATCAATTATTATTAATTTACACATTTAATTCCGTTATTCATTTTAATCTGACTCCAATTTTAAGTTGACCTCTAATTTATATTTAAGCTCTAATTAATTTCTGATCATTCTTTTAATTTAACATTTTTAGGTTATTGATTACTCTAAATCCTCTTCTATTCATTGTCCGTTTGATCTTTGGAGACTTAAGACAGCCGTTATTAAATTACGTAAACCTCCCGAAAATGGATAGCCAGTTCCGTTCTTAGTCAGCGGTTGTAGGGTTAAATAATATCATCTGGTTTGGCTTTTCTCATAACCAGACGCTATTGCCGCTTAGTCACGTACATACAACTTGCAAAGACGGGCGGTGAGCAGTAACAGAGTCTTTAAATGGCTTTCTTCTACCCGGTTGTCCTGAGTGGTTTCTCCTATATTAAAGCTCCAGTATGGTCTACCCTAGTCTATTGAAATTCAAATCCTACCCGGCTGTCCTAGGTGGTTTGCAATTTATCACACTGTGGTGATATTCAGGTGTAGATTTCAGCTTTTGTGAGAGCAGAGTTCTTTGACTTTTACCGGAAATGGCGCCTTTTGGTTGTAGACATTATGGTGCCAGCCTTACAGTAGTAACTTTAAACAGAAAAGGTTAGTAAGCAATTTCATTAAACTTAAATCATGTTAACATGCATATTGTTTGTCTTGTGTATATACTTTTGAAATAGTATTTTAATGTTTACGGATTGGTCCCATTCACTTCCACTGTAAATTCCTCACTGTAACCCAGATGTTTGCTTTTATTTTATTTTTTAAGAAAAAGAGGGGAAAGTCAAAATTATTTTTGTGGAACTTAACATTACACCACAAATGCTGTCGATTGAGCTTAATTTGTATTGAACTCTGAATATTCATTGAACAGGCAGGTCAACAGATATGCTTTGAACATGGTGGCTCTTGATTTTACAGAATATGTAAAAATAAGGGCTAACGTTGCCTAGAAATAAAATAACAATGAACACAAAATGATGCAATATATTATGCACAGTACAATACACTTTGCTGCCCCTCTCAAACTATTTTTTTAATAAGAAACCCATGCAGGTTTACAGTTAGGCAACAGCGTTATGAACAGAAAGCACAAAGTAATTTAGAAACAGAGGTCCAAGACGTTTATTTAGCAAGAAAACCAACAGATTTCTGCAATGGAATGCATACCCTTTCATTTTTTTTCCTATATAACCTTATGGGCAACAGAAAGGAGAGGGGAAAAAAGAATCAGACAGTAAACTCAGATCTCAGAAAAAAAACAAAAAAACATACGGTAATAAAAACACAACAGTAGAATAAATTAAGAACTGGGGCAGAAGATACAATATTACCACCATGTATGTGATTCTACCATTAAGTGCTGTTTGTTTAACCTTGGCCTATGAATTTACAAAAAAAATCATGTCAAAGCATCCATTTTTGCAGGTTTCAAGGCAGACACATTCTAACTAGACAAGCATTGCGCACCACCCCAACAGCCAATTGCCACTGTGCATGGACCGCAACTGTAGGATCATGTTAGAGGAGAATTTGCCTTTTTTTTATGAGAAATTAGTCTAAAGGATCATAAAATGCAGGTGCTTTGATGTATACAACTATATCAAACAGCCTGCAGGAAGAATCAGCACAGCTTAATTTTCTTTAGACTGCAATGGTCCACAGATGTGGTAGGACACCAAGTGCAGCATAAAAATGTAAGACCATATTTTATGGTGAAAATTATTCTACATCTTCAGTATAAGCTCCGCACTGACAGAACTCAAACCAAACATTAAACCTCTCTACACCAGTCTTGAACAAATAGGTGTTGTTTGCTTTGGGCTTGTAACATTAGTGAGGAGAATGTAAAATGAAAAAAATATCAAAGCCTTTTTCACCACTTTATCTCTAATACAAAAGGGACAAACAAGTAAACCAATAACTGAAATAATTGGTCCCAAATTAACCATATCTGGATTATTCAACGCAGGTTTGTCTAATTTACTTAATTTTCCTCTTGCATATTAGTTATGCAGTCCATAAAGAACAAGCCCTATACAAAACGTAAACTGTACTGCGTGGCTCCATTTAAATCCCACTAAAAGCACTCGCTCAGACACACAGATCTACACTTACAACACATTCACGCTATGACATGGAAGTTTGAGCCATTGTGTTATATAAAGCCCCTGATTTTCCATGAATGGTTATTCACCATACAGTTCTAAGACCACTGAGCAGAGGTCGCATGAGAAACATGCAGTTAAAGGAGAACTAGCAAGTTAGAAAAAAGGCAAGCTGGAAAATTAAAAAAAATTAAAAAATAAACAGAAACATGCCAAACATAATTAAAGCATGCATTGCTCTTGTCCATATAGTATGTCACACAATCTTTAAAATATTGATACATGTGTTACACTGTTGTTATCACCATCATATCTGCAAGATTTAAACTTTGTTGTGCATGTAAATATTTTCTTTCAACAAAAACCAGATAACGAATGGAAAAATGCGGGGGAGATGTAGTCAATAAGGTTTAACAAAAACAAGCAAAGCAGAGGGTTGATCAAACTAAGGGAAAGTGGAGGAGAGTGAAACTAAATGCAGAGTAAGAGATTGGTTGTGAATGCTTGTTGAAGGTTGACAGTGAGATTGCTGCCCACTGTTTGGTCTGTTGTGCTCCTTTTGGTTTCCAGTTTTACTTTGCCGTCATCATCTGGACAAACTCTGTGAAAAAAAAAACAACAACAATAAATTATGAGTTAACCGTGCATTTCTTTACAAACTGAATGTAAATATTCTGCATGGTACAAAATGCAAATGCCCCATGATAAACCTGTTTACTTTTTAACTTAAAACAACTAATAAAAACCTCCAGAACCATATGCTTAGTGTCCAATAAGACAGCATGCACAGCTAAATGTATATTTAAAAAATTAAGACCTCTATACTTTAGTGTCCATGATATTAACTTTTGAAAATACCTTCATAGTTGACCTGACCATCACCGTCAATATCTGCCTCTCGGATCATCTCATCCACCTCCTCGTCTGTGAGCTTCTCCCCCAGATTTGTCATGACATGACGCAGCTCTGCTGCACTAATATAACCGTTTCCATCCTGTAACACATTAGTCACTGGGTAAGGAAAATGTTCTTTTCCACTGCAAAAATGCCATTTTGGGGAAAGATAAATACTCAATTAAGTGGCATTCACAAGTGAGTGTTTGCTTACAAAGAAAACCCCATTTCTACCTTGTCAAAAACTCTGAACGCTTCTCTGATCTCCTCCTCGCTATCTGTGTCCTTCATTTTCCTGGCCATCATAGTAAGGAATTCTGGGAAATCAATCGTTCCATTACCTGAGGGGGAAAAAATAACATATATAAAAAGAGAGATTCAGCAACAAAGATGTGGCATTCTTGCATGTGTAATATGTTTGTAGAAGGAATTCATTACCATCAGCATCAACTTCATTTATCATATCTTGCAACTCTGCCTCTGTAGGGTTCTGGCCCAAAGACCGCATGACGGTACCCAACTCTTTAGTAGTGATGGTGCCATCACCGTCCTTGTCAAACAGTGAGAACGCCTCCTTGAATTCTTAAAAAAAAATTATTTCAAAAATTGCACATGGGAAGGGATCATCAATTATTCAAAATGCTGGTTTAAAGAGATGTAAAAGCTCTTCTTACATACCAGCAATCTGTTCCTCTGTTAGCTGGTCAGCCTATAGGTGGAGGGGAAGGGAACACAAAAAGACAGATTTATTTCCAAATTTTTTATGGCTGTTTGAATCTTTACCTCGTTTATTGCAAATTAAAATGAATGGGACGTTTAAAGGGGTCATGACATGAGGAATACAATTTCCCTTGATCTTTTGATACGCAAGAGTTAATTGTACTATAAAAACACACTAAGTTTCAAAACTCAAAACTTCCTCAAAACAAAACAAATGTTTTTTTTTAAAGCAAGCTGCAAAAACGGCTCGTTTGGATTTCTCCCTACTTGTGACGTCAGACAGATGAATACATCAGCACCTGACTGCCTCAACAGCAAGACATCGCCTACTTTTACGTCATCACACCCTTGTCCCGTCCACTGGTGCTCAGCCAGAAAGGTGAAGAGGAGAGATCAGACGGGAGAACCGTGTCTCATCCAGAGTAAACAGACGATGGAAGATGTGTAATGTTGCACCTGTGAAGACCTGCTTCTCTACTTTAAGCATCGCAACATCAGGAGATTGTGACTGAAATTTAACAAAGTTCCTGATCGCATCAGTGCACAATGATGCATGTGTGCATCATGTTTCACCGTGGATTGTACTGTGTGTATTATAGCACATTTCAGTGCGTATTATATGGTTTCGGTTTATATCGGCTTTGATTGCTTGTGAACAAGTCACAATCTGATTCAAGCTTTGCAAAGGAACTGTTATTGAAAAATGTGGCAGTTAAAAACCAGACCACAAAACTGTAAGTAACCAATTCCTTTCATTAATGCTTCATCTGGCATGACTGTTTGAATTTGATAGTTTATGTGCTTAAGTGAACAGTTTTATGCAATCGGATGAAATGTCTTGGGTGTGCATTGTGTGTAAACCCTGAAATTTAGTTTTTTATTGCTGTGGAGCTGGTTCAGTCTCTTCCGATTGGGTTTCAAATATACAGGTGCATCTCAATAAATTAGAATGTCGTGGAAAAGTTCATTTATTTCAGTAATTCAACTCAAATTGTGAAACTCGTGTATTAAATAAATTCAATGCACACAGACTGAAGTAGTTTAAGTCTTTGGTTCTTTTAATTGTGATGATTTTGGCTCACATTTAACAAAAACCCACCAATTCACTATCTCAAAAAATTAGAATACATCATAAGACCAATTAAA
Organism: Myxocyprinus asiaticus; assembly: GCF_019703515.2. Taxonomy (NCBI): domain Eukaryota; kingdom Metazoa; phylum Chordata; class Actinopteri; order Cypriniformes; family Catostomidae; genus Myxocyprinus; species Myxocyprinus asiaticus. Next base: position 21,712,170 of record NC_059381.1, on the reverse strand, counting down.
AAAAACATTTTTAGTGAATTGTTGGCCTTCTGGAAAGTATGTTCATTTACTGTATATGTACTCAATACTTGGTAGGGGCTCCTTTTGCTTTAATTACTGCCTCAATTCGGCGTGGCATGGAGGTGTTCAGTTTGTGGCACTGCTGAGGTGGTATGGAAGCCCAGGTTTCTTTGACAGTGGCCTTCAGCTCATCTGCATTTTTTGGTCTCTTGTTTCTCATTTTCCTCTTGACAATACCCCATAGATTCTCTATGGGGTTCAGGTCTGGTGAGTTTGCTGGCCAGTCAAGCACACCAACACCATGGTCATTTAACCAACTTTTGGTGCTTTTGGCAGTGTGGGCAGGTGCCAAATCCTGCTGGAAAATGAAATCAGCATCTTTAAAAAGCTGGTCAGCAGAAGGAAGCATGAAGTGCTCCAACATTTCTTGGTAAACGGGTGCAGTGACTTTGGTTTTCAAAAAACACAATGGACCAACACCAGCAGATGACATTGCACCCCAAATCATCACAGACTGTGGAAACTTAACACTGGACTTCAAGCAGCTTGGGCTATGAGCTTCTCCACCCTTCCTCCAGACTCTAGGACCTTGGTTTCCAAATGAAATACAAAACTTGCTCTCATCTGAAAAGAGGACTTTGGACCACTGGGCAACAGTCCAGTTCTTCTTCTCCTTAGCCCAGGTAAGACACCTCTGACGTTGTCTGTGGTTCAGGAGTGGCTTAACAAGAGGAATACGACAACTGTAGCCAAATTCCTTGACACGTCTGTGTGTGGTGGCTCTTGATGCCTTGACCCCAGCCTCAGTCCATTCCATGTGAAGTTCACCCAAATTCTTGAATCGATTTTGCTTGACAACCTCATAAGGCTGCGGTTCTCTTGGTTGGTTGTGCATCTTTTTCTTCCACACTTTTTCCTTCCACTCAACTTTCTGTTAACATGCTTGGATACAGCACTCTGTGAACAGCCAGCTTCTTTGGCAATGAATGTTTGTGGCTTATCCTCCTTGTGAAGGGTGTCAATGATTGTCTTCTGGACAACTGTCAGATCAGCAGTCTTCCCCATGATTGTGTAGCCTAGTGAACCAAACTGAGAGACCATTTTGAAGGGTCAGGAAACCTTTGCAGGTGTTTTGAGTTGATTAGCTGATTGGCATGTCACCATATTATAATTTTTTGAGATAGTGAATTGGTGGGTTTTTGTTAAATGTGAGCCAAAATCATCACAATTAAAAGAACCAAAGACTTAAACTACTTCAGTCTGTGTGCATTGAATTTATTTAATACACGAGTTTCACAATTTGAGTTGAATTACTGAAATAAATGAACTTTTCCACGACATTCTAATTTATTGAGATGCACCTGTATATGTCTGTATTCGAGGGGCTGCATGATGTTAGCCAATAATAACAGTGGGCAATAACTGTTCCATTTAAATATCAAACAGTCTTGCCAGATGAAACATTAATGAATTACATTGAAGTTTAAAGGAGACACCGAGGCCAAAACCGAGTTTTTCAGACAGAGGGCTAGAAACAGGATGGAAAATTATCATATATTACTAAATTTTGGCTGTTTGTGAAAAATAAATAAATAATAAAAAAAAAAAAAAACCTTACAAACATTACAATTGGAAATCAGGGAAAATAATAAATTCCTATAAAATAAAAATAAAAAACTACTAAAATGTAGTATGTCATGTGGCCTTTAACACTTGATAGGTTGTGTTTTGCAACTTTGATGATGTCATTGACGGCTACAACGCCCAACTAAGGACTCTCTATGGATTAACAAACCAGTCATAGCATGACTACACGGTTTTATATTTTACTTTGGCCAGTTAATCAAGGCATGACCTCGTCTGTATCTGTATATATACATATAGATATATAGTGTACCTATACTGTGTTTATAATAAGAGGCCAATTAAATGGGCAAAAGTGCGTATGCCACACGCAGTTTGTGACCACACTGATCACATATTTTAGAAACGGTCTGTTGGAGGGTTTTGGTTCTCTCTGTATTCTCTAATGTAAATGAGGTTGATATGTACGCCTTTCATCGATGGTTATCAAGCCGCTGATGCCGACATGAGGCTAGCCAGCAACAAGGAATCAGTAAGGGATGAGCTAACGCAGCGCATTTTACGCCACAAAACCTCACGCAGATCAGCAATCTGCTAAACGTCACACGTTTAAGCTGTTGATTGTGCATTACGCAGGGAGAAAATTGAGTGTAGCCCGTTTAAATAACGTTAGCCCGGGAGTTCGCGCGCCCTTTCAATAGACTGACGGTTAGCTCGCGAGGGGCTAAGCTAACACTAGCCCATTCACACCTATCGAAGTGACGCTCAGCCATTTTTTTGACCGCGTAACACTTCGCCTATAAGGATGAAGGATTAAAGGCTTACTTACCATTATATTTGAGTGTGAATTACGTTAATCTTTACGTAGACGAAATATATTGGAAACCCAAACGTTTGCTCTCCACCCGTGCGATTGCCAAGCACCTCTTCCACTATTTGCTGCTGTGCGCCCAAATTTCAAGATCACTACGCCTCGGTGCTTCGGTCCGAAATGGGACGTCGCACTGCTTGACAACAAAGCCGTTACTATGGTCTCCCTACGCCATGTAGCCAAAACGAAACAACTCGAAACCGCTTAGTGAAACGGACCTGTTTTCGTTCATAAATCGGTATATAATAATATGCTATTTGTCGATTTTAGAATAACAATTTTTAAAACGCGATAACATACAACAGTGGTTTTCCAATTTGAAAGGATGGTCCGGAGAGTGTATATATAGAAGTCTGATAACACTCGTCAGCTGACCTTGGAAATGTAATTTGATTGGTTTTCAGCCACCTGCAATGCGTCAGGGAGCAAGTATAGGTCTCTGCAGAACAGTAATGGGTGTTTTCAAATCTGTGGGCGTTTTCAAACCGGGACGGGCGTTTCTAAACTATCCAATGAAAGTAGGGAATCTCAGTATAGAAATCAGTGGGCGTTTCGAAACCAGGATGAGTGTTTCTAAACTAACCACTGAAAGTAGGGACTCTCAATGTAGAAATCAGTGGCCGTTTCCAAGTACGATGGGTGTTTCTAAACTAACCATTGAAAGTAGGGAATCTCAATGTAGAAATCAATGGCCGTTTCCAAGCACGATGGGCGTTTTTAAACTAACCATTAAAAGTAGGGAATCTCAGTGTAGAAATCAGTGGGCGTTTCCAAGTACGATGGGTGTTTCTAAACTAACCAGTGAAAATAGGGAATCTCAATGTAGAAATCAGTGGGCGTTTCCAAGCACTATGGGCATTTCTAAACTATCCAATGAAAGTAGGGAATCTCAGTATAGAAATCAGTGGGCGTTTCGAAACCAGGATGAGTGTTTCTAAACTAACCACTGAAAGTGGGGAATCTCAATGTAGAAATCAGTGGGTGTTTCCAAGCACGATGGGCGTTTCTGAACTAACCATTGAAAGTAGGGAATCTCAGTGTAGAAATCAGTGGGCGTTTCCAAGCACGTTGGGCGTTTCTAAACTAACTATTAAAAGTAGGGAATCTCAGTGTAGAAATCAGTGGGCGTTTCCAAGTACGATGGGCGTTTCTAAACGAACCATTCAAAGTAGGGAATCTCAGTGTAGAAATCAGTGGGCGTTTCCAAGTACGATGGGTGTTTCTAAACTAACCATTGAAAGTAGGGAATCTCATTGTAGAAATCAATGGCCGTTTCCAAGCACGATGGGCGTTGCTAAACTAACCAGTGAAAGTAGGGAATCTCAGTGTAGAAATCAATGGGCGTTTCCAAGCACGATGGGCGTTTCTAAACTAACCAGTGAAAGTAGGGAATCTCAGTGTAGAAATCAGTGGGCGTTTCCAAGTACGATGGGTGTTTCTAAACTAACCATTCAAAGTAGGGAATCTCAGTGTAGAAATCAATGGGCGTTTCCAAGCACGATGGGCATTTCTAAACTAACCAGTGAAAGTAGGGAATCTCAGTGTAGAAATCAGTGGGCGTTTCCAAGCACGATGGGTGTTTCTAAACTAACCATTGAAAGTAGGGAATCTCAGTGTAGAAATCAGTGGGCGTTTCCAAGCACGGTGGGCGTTTCTAAACTAACCATTCAAAGTAGGGAATCTCAGTGTAGAAATCAGTGGGCGTTTCCAAGTACGATGGGCGTTTCTAAACTAACCAGTGAAAGTAGGGAATCTCAGTGTAGAAATCAATGGGCGTTTCCAAGCACGATGGGCGTTTCTAAACTAACCATTCAAAGTAGGGAATCTCAGTGTAGAAATCAATGGGCGTTTCCAAGCACGATGGGCGTTTCTAAACTAACCAGTGAAAGTAGGGAATCTCAGTGTAGAAATCAATGGGCGTTTCCAAGCACGATGGGCGTTTCTAAACTAACCATTCAAAGTAGGGAATCTCAGTGTAGAAATCAGTGGGCGTTTCCAAGTACGATGGGTGTTTCTAAACTAACCATTCAAAGTAGGGAATCTCAGTGTAGAAATCAATGGGCGTTTCCAAGCACGATGGGCGTTTCTAAACTAATCATTCAAAGTAGGGAATCTCAGTGTAGAAATCAGTGGGCGTTTCCAAGTACGATGGGTGTTTCTAAACTAACCATTCAAAGTAGGGAATCTCAGTGTAGAAATCAATGGGCGTTTCCAAGCACGATGGGCGTTTCTAAACTAACCAGTGAAAGTAGGGAATCTCAGTGTAGAAATCAATGGGCGTTTCCAAGCACGATGGGCGTTTCTAAACTAACCAGTGAAAGTAGGGAATCTCAATGTAGAAATCAATGGCCGTTTCCAAGCACGATGGGCGTTTCTAAACTAACCAGTGAAAGTAGGAAATGTCAATGTAGAAATCAATGGCCGTTTCCAAGCACGATGGGCGTTTCTAAACTAACCAGTGAAAGTAGGAAATCTCAATGTAGAAATCAATGGCCGTTTCCAAGCACGATGGGCGTTTCTAAACTAACCAATGAAAGTAGGGAATCTCAGTGTAGAAATCAATGGGCGTTTCCAAGCACGATGGGCGTTTCTAAACTAACCAGTGAAAGTAGGGAATCTCAGTGTAGAAATCAGTGGGTGTTTCCAAGCACAATGGCCGTTTCTAAACTATCCAATGAAAGTAGGGAATCTCTGTATAGAAATCAGGGGGCATTTCGAAACCAGGATGGGTGTTTCTAAACTAACCAATGAAAGTAGGGAATCTCAATATAGAAATCAATGGCCGTTTCCAAGCACGATGGGCGTTTCTAAACTAACCAATGAAAGTAGGGAATCTCAGTGTAGAAATCAGTGGGCGTTTCCAAGCACGATGGGCGTTTCTAAACTAACCAATGAAAGTAGGGAATCTCAATAGTTTGAAAACGCCCACTGATTGGGAAAAGCCCATTTTTGTTCTGAGGAGAGAAGTTCTTAAAGAGACAGAAGCAGTGAATTGACAAGTGAAGATAGTGCTAAAGATGCCATAAACACTGGCATAATGTCAAAGCAGATTCATCTTGAGAGCCATGTGTCTGTTACTATAACACAGTTTTAAGTCTTTAAATTTTATATATTCGGTAACACTTAACAGTAAGATTCCATTTGTTAACATTAGTTAACAACATTAGTTAAAATGAATTAACAATCACTGGGTTTCCATCCAAATATTTTTATGCGCATTTTGAAATTGCGCATAAGAAATCCTGAATGGAAACGTTTGAGATGCGAATAAACTTTCTAAATTCGCTTAAAATTTAATGCGCTAGGAGGAGGTGGATTTTCTAGAGTTTCGCATTAGTTAAAATGCGCATTAAGGTGATGGAAATGGTTTATTCGCAAAACGATGATGTGTTTTGACCATTCGTGCATGTGTTATGAGTGTGGGATAGCTTGATGTGACTAGCCCACCGAAAGGTCCGACCTTAGCACACAATTCTTTGAACATAGCGTTTGTCATTCGGAAGTCTTTAACCCACAGCTGGTCAATAAAGTGGGTCCTCATAATCTGCCAGAACAGTTTTGAGAGCGGGCGCTCCTGCGGAGACTGGCGGTGTGTGGGCATTGCAGCTATTTCAGCCCACATTATATCAGATATTCCACTTATTCTACGGTGTCTCATGGATGCATTTAATAAAATGAGATACTTGCTCCAATCTTGCAAATAAAACAGTCCCCAAAGCAGGGAGATGTCATTCAGCTGCTCCATCATGACGCAGCGACTCCCTCATGATAATGCGCATTACGTAGTGGATGGAAACGCGCAACAATTCCTTTTTCTTAAGTTGAATTTTTAGAAATGCACTTAAAAAAGCGAAACATTTTGGATGGAAAAACATGGAAACCCAATGAACACTACTTTTACAGCATTTTTAATCTTGGTTAATGTTAGTTTTGATATATAGGCTACTAATACACTTAGTTAATGCACTATGAACTAACAGTGGACAATTGTATTTATATTAACTAACATTAACTAAGATTAATAAATGCTGAAAAGTATATTGTTCATTATTTGTTCATGATACCTAATTCATTAACTAATGTTAATGAATGGAACCTAACTGTAAAGTGTTACCATATATTATTTGGCCGAATAAATGCATAAATGAACAAAGTCATGTTTTTAAACTCAAAAACACCCTGTGATCAGAAGCCACTATGGTACTTAACCTAAAAGTGGAGGTACTTGGTCAGGTTTATGGTCCCGAAAGAGTAATTGACCTAGAAAAGTTTTGAAGTTATAAAAAGGTAGAGGACATAGGCAGGGGGAAACTTTATTCATTAATAACAATATTTATCAAAATCTGAAGTATGTTGAATAAATGTAATTTTCATGCATCTTCAAAATTAAACGGTTCAAACAAGATAGTGCACCCAAATTTTTATTTATCATTTACTCACCCTCTTGCCATCCCAGATGGCACCAACATCAGAAATTATATAAATGTGGGTGAGAAAAGATAAATATTTAAGTCCAAATACCATAAATTCTCCTCTCTGCCCAGTAGGTGGCGAAATGCACGAAGAATGCAAATCACCAAAAACAAAAGAAGAAAGTGAAGATTTATAGTAAAACTTAAATATTGATCTGTTTCTCACCCAACTATCATACCGCTCATGAAGATGTGGATTTAACCACTGCAGTCTTATGGATTACTTTAAGCTACCTTTATGTCCTTTTGGAGCTTCAGAATTGTGGTGCCCATTTACTTGCATTGTATGGACCTACAGAGCTGAAATATTCTGCTAATAATCTTAATTTGTGTTCAGCAGAAGAAAGTGATACACATCTGTGATAGCATGAAGGTGAGTAAAAGATGATAATTTTTGTTTTGCGGTGAACTATCCCTTTAAGATAGTTGAAGGGCTTTTTTTTCCTTGTTCATTTATGCTTGTGATGAGAAAAATGCTAGGTTTGCTCTCTAGGACCTCCGTTGAGACAATTTCCACAACATTCTCTCAGTAGGGGTTCATAAATCTTTAATGTGTTAAAATAGCCAGATGAGACTGAGCTCTTCATATGCATAATGAATTGTTCTAAAGAACCCATCAGTAGAGACACCTGATATCACACTATGCTGGAGACAGTGAGAGCTGCTCCATTTTAGTGCAGCGGATTTTAATAACTGAACCACGTCTCCGTTACATCTCATTATGTTGGCAACACTTATGAAAATACAAGAGGGAATCCCACCTGAGTGAACACAATGACAAGACAAACAATGATAAACTGCTCCACTTAGTTTATTGTCCACAGCTTTCATTTTCATGGATCTTTTTTCAGAACACAAAAGAAACACGAATTTGAACAGTTTTTTGTTCAGTAGGAGAAGTTACATAAAGAATTTCTTAAAACTAAAGTAAAATAGGTCAAATGTTATTTAAAATAAAACTAAAAAAATCCTATGGAATGTATTGCAAATAACAGCAAAAAAAAAAAAAACACTATCATACTGTTTAGCTCAATTTAGTAGGCAAAAACTAGTGTAACAGAGTGCCCCATCAAAAAATGTATCCATTTTAAATAGATACTCACACTAACGTAAAGTTTACAACTCATCTTTAGGATGTGTAAGGAAATTTCAGCATTACACCCTGTTCTGGCTCCAGCTTAAGTGCTGCCAGGTGTAGTAGATCACCAGAAGCCATCTTCGAAGTAGTACTGAACACTACTGTAGCTTGCTCAGGAAGCTCAGCGTGCTTCAGATGAAGAGTGATCGTGTCATTCGAGTGCCAGTTGAGTGCAATAAGGTAGCGTTCATTTTGGTCCCACCTACGCACATAGGCCAAGGCAGTAGTTGAGTTGAACAAAGGCAAGTATTCTCCATGTTGCAGAGAGCGCTCCTTCATTCTTTTTTCACTCACGGCCTTGAAAAATGCACGGAAAGAGCCCATTTTCTCTAGCTCTCTCTGTAACACACACACAACATAACAGACAATGAAAATATGACCCGGACAGCTGCTTTGTTACAGGGGCAAACATTAAAAAGCTTGATTACGGAGATTCAGCACTGTGCGCAGAATGTTCCTTACCTTTGAAGTCTCGTTTATATCTTGCGACGAGAGGTTCCACACCATCGCCGGGTATTTGGTGGACTAAATGGAAGACACAAGATTTTAGGATCTGCCCTTTTGGAAACACCTGGTTCAGCCTGCCAACTCTTGATAAAAAAACATTTACATTTTCTTACCTTATCTTGCAGTCCAATCTCATCCCCATAATTAAACACTGGTGTTCCAGGCAGGGTGAGCAGCAATAGTTGCCACAACTTGACATGGACAAGCCCCACTAGTGAGGATAGGTGTCCAGTGATGCGTCCACCTATGTTCCAAGCCAGCTGAGACTGATTGTGAGTGGAATACAAGCGATCAACAGTGTGGGCAATTTCCAGAGCAGATTTGGACCTTAGGGCACCAGAGAGGAGTAGGTCCACACCAGTGCTGTTCAAAACCGCAGCTATGTCATCAGGAGAGGACTGATCTGTAATGCCAATTAAGACCCTAGAGGGAAAACAATTACATAACATCCAATTATTTATATCAAGACACATAAGGGTCACATTTAAGAATAAAAGTTATTCAATTTGAGAGCTTCTTGGTTGGCAACACAACATATTTCAGTCCATGAAAGATGTTACCAACCACCACAAGGTGGCTACTTCGCCTCACAAGAAGATCAGTGTATGCATCCATTCATTTAGTATTCATGAAAATTGAAGAATATCATGTGCTCACTTTTTCGTTTCTCCCTCAGTCTGATTGTGGATAATGACTTCAACATCCCTCCAAAGAGATGGCACTTCAGTGGAAACCTTTTCAACACCGTAGAAGAGAAATCCATCTACACCTTCCTTCAGCCAGTGGATCAGAGAAGACTTAAAAAAAAAAAGACAATGATTACAGTTATTATTTTGTAAATTAAAGTATACAAATCGTTTTAAAGTGACAAACTATTTGGGCCAAGAAATTATCCCCATCTGTAAGCTTTTGCTGACGGTTAAGCTCATACCTTGAGTTGCACCACAGTAGTGTTGACAGCTTCATTGGTAAACCAGGGCTCTGATCCTTTGTAGTTGGGGGTCAGGTCCAAAACCACATAGATACCTAAAAGCAAACATAAAAAAAAAAAAAAAAAAAACACTCATTGAATTGATTTAAGCACAGAAATGAGCAGGATCATGACACATAGCAGCTTTCCACCGAGATCCTACAGTACATTATGACAAAATAGTATGGCTGCCACCTTGATTAAAATGTGATTGAAATAATTAAACTGATAAGGTTTTACATGGAAGATCAGTACAAAACTATTATCTTAGGAAGTCCTTTGAGTTTAGAATAATCAAGACACATTAGATAGAGAATACATATTTTTATAGTGCAAACTATAGCTCACCTCTCTTGTGTGCAGCCTGAATGACATTTTTAAACTCCTCCAGAGTACCAGTCTCAGAAGAAATGTCATTTAACCTCAGATCTCTATGCTCATCAGCAGTGGACACATGGACAGGGCCTATGACCAGACCCTTTATTTTCAACTCATCCATCTTCTCTATCTTATTTGCCAGACCTAAGCAGAACAAGTCAGAGTCAGTTAAATACACAACTTCGCAATGAAAAGCAAAAAATAGAACAAATATTCATGTTAATATTATCTGGACATTAATATTATTTGGACAAACCTCAAGCTGTACATTAAATAGATTTTAATATTTTTTGTTGTAACAAAGTTGTAACCCCCTTTACCCATAAATTTAGATGTTAAGTTCCCTTAATGTTGCCCAGAGAATGACACATGAGCTCGACAAACACAGGATGGTAAATGCGGATGAGGGAGGAAACCAGATTTTGTAGATTCAGCAACACCGGGACTAAGCAATGTGTGAAGCTGTTTTGAATGTGTTCAGAGTCTGACCCATAAAAAGATACATGTGCCATCTAGTTCAAACCTGCACATAATATAATCTGTGAACTGACCCATCCCATCCTTCTCACAAGATCTATTTTGGTTGCTAAAATGCTTGCCAAAGAATTTCTCCGTCTTTACCTTGAAGGCCTGGAGACTTTGTGAACGAGTTAACGTCTCCTATCAGGTACAGAGGTCCATAGTTCCACCAGTTCATTTCAGGGATGGGCTTGCAGCGAGGAGCTTGAACAATGATGGCAATGGCACCAGCCAGCATGCCAATCCAACCGAGCCAGAAAAGAATCAGAAGTGCCCAACGTACTTTAACCCACCTATTCAAGGAATGAAGCATGTAAGTTATTGGAGTACCAAATTGCAGAGTTCTGTCTCTGTATTACCAAAAAAAATAATTATATATATATATATATATATATATATATATATATATATATATATAGTATAGTATATGATATAGATAGATAGATAGATAGATAGATAGAGTCTCATAGTAATTTAAATGCATAGTTCACACAAAAAGGAAAATTCTCTCATCAGTTACTCATCCTCATGCCATCCCAGATGTGTATGACTTGCTTTCTTCTGCAAACACAAATGAAGATTTTTAGAAGAATATCTCCACTTTGTTAGTTTTTACAATGCAAGTGAATGGTGACCAGAACTTTGAAGCTCCACAAAACACATAAAGGCAGCATTAAATTTATCCACACGACTTCGGTGGTCTAATCCATGTCTTCATAAGTGATATAGTAAGTGTGGGTGAGAAACAGATCAACAATTAAGTCCTTTTTTACCATACATCTCCACTTTCACTTTCAAAATGTAAAAATGTGAAAGTTTAAGTGGAGATTTATAATATATATATATATATATATAAAAAAAGGGACATAAATATTGATCTGTTTCTCACACACACTTACTATATCACTTCTAAAGATATGGATTAAACCACTTGAGTCTTATGGATTACTTTTATGCTGCCTTTGTGATTTTTGGAGCTTCAAAGTTCTGGTCACCATTCACTTGCATTGTACAGACCTACAGAGCTGAAATATTCTTCTAAAAATCTTCATTTGTATTCAGCAGAAGAAAGAAAGTCATACACATCTGGGATGGCATGAGGGTGAGTAAATGATGAGAGAATTTTTGGGGGAACTAACTCTTTAATAGTGGGTGTATTTTCATACCCTGGTGTTCCTGCAACTTTCAAGAGCTCTTCTTTGGATAGTCCTGTGAACTTTATCTCCTCTTCTGGAATCTTCACTTTCACGATTCCATTCTTCTCAGTCACAGGTGAGATGCCATCGTTATTTCCAGACTCTCTCACTGTCATGGGTTGCTTCTCTAGTTCCACCTCATTGAGCTCCACATCGTTCAGGTCTACTTTAGAAGCGTTGCTCATTTCGTCTGTTTATGATGTTCTCCTTCCACCTGGAAAACAAATAAAGTAGTGTTCGGTACATTATTGTCGTCACGGAACACGAGACTCTTCGCGGAAGCAGATGTGACGTCAGTCGCAAAGCATGTGTCCAGGCAAGAAACGCTGAAAATTGCATCATCTAAAATAGCGCTGACATGGCAGCTAAAGAAGTTGTACTGAAGCTCAACTGACACAAATATACCAAATGCATTTTGGCTTTCTAAAAAGATTTAGGATCTTATAGAAAACCAACAGTTAATCCAGATTAAACCCAGTGCTCTATAAACATTAACCATGTGCCTGGGATGCCAGATCCACTGGGCTATCCCCATCGCATCCAATCAAACGTATTATTTAGGCTCACATCAGTGATACATTAAAACGTCAAATATTAATCAAACAATCAATTTGTTTAAAAATGCTACAACTGTCAAAAGCACCTCAGTGGATGTAGATGGTAACTCGACAATGAGCAAACCGGATCGGTCCAGTTCTGTCAGTTAACTGGATCATTCTACCTCACTTAACACCGGCTAACGAATTAGAATATTTCAAACAATGTTTACTCTCAATGTAAAATTAATTAAAATGTTTCTAAATTGGAAGAAACCTGTGACAATAAGAAAGTATCCTTTGTGATACTCGCAAATGTCAAGGACAAATGTAAACACTATGTACAATTATTTTAAATGAGACCAACCTTACCAACTGAATTGGAATAATGAGGGAATCTTTGTTTAGAATATTTCGAAAAAATAAAAAATGTAGTACTTCGTTCCTAGGTATAGCTCGTGTGACTCGTGTCTTAATTTCTTTAGTGATGCTTTTTATATGGCGCGAGAAGCTTTGAGTCGCGTACCTAATTAGCTCCGCCCACATTTAAGGGGGTACAACACAAAATATGCACTTCTTTATTCGGTCAAACTGTACTGCAACAGACCACGGAGTATGGCAAGCGCAATTAGCTTTCAGTACACCCAGCGTTACTCGTAATTGCATTTTTAAATTAGAGAGATCTACAATTCAGTTCTTACTAGTAATAAGTCCAGTTAGAGAGCTCTACAATTGCATTGTTACTAGTAAGAAGTACAATTAGCGAGCTCTCTAATTCAATTGTAGAGCTCTGCAAATGCATTCTTACTAGTAACAATTGAATTAGAGAGCTCTCTAACTGTACTTCTTACTAGTAACAATGCAATTGTAGAGCTTTCTAACTGGACTTATTACTAGTAAGAACTGAACTGTCGAGCTCTCTAATTCAGTTGTTGCTAGTAAGAATTTGAATTACAGAGCTCAACATTTGTATTCTTACTAGTAAAAACTCATATTCATTAGATGCAAAAATTTACACCCAGTTCCCTTACCAAATCCAGCCAGAGGTAGGCTACATTTCAAATTAAAAGTCCTGTGCGTTGTGGTTAAATTTTAGCCTGAAATATATGTACAGTAACAACAAGCTTATTTAGCAAACATATGAAATGCGTTCACATATTGTCAGAATTACTGTAACGAGTAGAAAACTCTGATATTCTTTGATATTGAAGGTTAATGTTTAATCACTATAAATGCACTATATAATTCAATTCACCTTCATGACTCACCTTGCACCTTCTTGATTGGAAAACTTGTATGGTAATTTTATTACATGTGGTCTTCCAAAGAGTGTGCTTTTAAATTAAATATGGTTTATGAGTCAGATATACTGTATTTCAAGACACAGTTCAATAGTAATATATAAGTTATCAGTGCAGATTCTCCTCCACAAAGCTCCAAATAATTATAAATTACAAAATGTTCGCTTAAATCAATTAAAGGCAACATGTCTTGATTATATAATCTTGGTAATTTAATTTTTATTTGTGTTATTTTATTTAAAATTTTCCACATTATTTCCACCAGCCATAAAGCTCCACCATCAGGGCTACTAGGCTATCTGACAAGACAGGAGTGGAAACGGGTGTTGCGTCATTCTCCAGTTGAGAAATGGAAGCGTTATCGGTAATGAATGCAGTCAGAAGAAAAGTTTTATCAGTCAAACGTAATTTTCTTCAAGGCATGATTTGAGGGTGCTTGACTCATTGCTTATCAATGTACAAAGAATAAGCCAAGATGATCCTGATAAATTCAGGGAACTTTTTGATAGTTAATGCCTGCTGCTCTCCCTCTTCACTCTGTACCTCTTCCATTTTGATAATGCGTGCCAGAATTTCCTGCCTGCCAATTTATACAAGCTAGATCATACTGTATGAATATGTATGAGGCGTGATTACCATAATGACATGGCGCTGAATAGAGAGCTCTACAATACTATTCTTACTAGTAAGTATCGCTATTGTTGAGCTCTCCAATTCAATTGTTACTACTAAGAATTTAATTGTAGAGCTCTGTAATTCAAATTCTTACTCGTAACAATTGTATTAGGGAGCTCTCTAATTCAGTTGTAGAGCTCTGCAATTGCATTCTTACTAGTAAGAATTTGAATTAGAGAGCTCTCTAATTGAATTGTTACTAGTAGCAATTGAATTGTAGAGCTCTCTAATTCAGTTGTTACTAGTAAGTATTTGAATTACTGAGCTCTACAATTAAATTCTTACTAGTAATAATTAGGATTAGAGAGCTCTGTAATTGAATTTTTACTAGTTTGAATCCAATTGCAGAGCTCTCTAATTCAATTACAGAGTGCTGTAATTTAAAATATCTTTCATGTGATTTGTTTACTAGTAAGCATTCGATTAGAGAGCTCTGTAATTGGAATTCTTACTAATAACTATTGAATTGTAGAGCTCTCTAACTGAAATTCTTACTAGTAACAATTCAACTGTAGAGCTCTCTAATTTATTTCTTACTAGTAAAAATGCAATTACGATGAGTAACACTGGGATCATTAAAAGATAATTTGGCTTTCCATACACGGAGCAAATATGATTGGAGTGCAGCTTAGACAACAAACCTGGATCAGTTAATTTTTACACCTTTGTCAGTTAAACTAGATAGTTGTATTATGCCTGTGGCCTAGAAAAAACAAACAGATGAATTCAACCATTTCATCTTGAGCTTGTTCATTCAATTCTGAAACCAGACGATTCAGTTTTGTGGCATTTGAGAGAGTCCACCTTAAAAGAGTCTAATTCTTCCTCCTCCTTGTTTTCCTGACTGTGCTAGACCTCCATAATAAACAAGTTTGGGGGTTGAGGGTATTGAGTTCCTTTCCTAGTAGTAAGAACTTGATAAACAGCATAACACACATAATAAGAACAGGTAAACTGATAATACAGATCTCAATGTACAGTTTGATTAGTTCCTTGATGCACTTATATCCTCAAAATCGACAGTTTACCCAAATATATAACGCTATAAACATTTATAAATATATGTGTTTTTATTATAAATATATAATAAAAGAATGAATGACATCCAATGAATGAAAAATATGTTTAAAATATTCAGTTCAGGCTATTATAGTGGTATATGTGACAAAGAGATTTGTTTAAATTTGACCTAATTATATATTCTGGCCTCAGAAGTAACTGGTATGTGGCTAAGCCTTGTTAGATGCAGGTCCATGACTCTTTGTAATGGACTATGGAAGGCTCTGGAATAATACTGTATAAGAACAACTTAATCAGTTTTTTTATGAAAATGCAACTGAAATAAATGAGCATGATTCCTAAATGTGTAAAAGCCCCTCAAGGTTTTAAACTTTTAACATTTGCTTTTTATTTTTATTTACAATAGTGGCATATTGTGCTTAATATTTGCTTGTCTCCTGCAATCTAAGGTTCAATATTATAATAAATGAATGAAATGAAGCTCCAGCTCCAATAGTGATATATAATGGCAATTGAATGCAGTCCAGAACAGTACTTATTTCAGAAAAAAAAGAATTGTCAGTTAAGAGTACTTTACTTGCACGTGGTATTGTGCATGAGGTGAACGACTGCTAAAAAAACATCTCAGGGAAACTGAAATATGATATAACAGCAGGGTCATAACCACCATATACATTAGGGAGACACGTGCAACTGCTTTGTCTAAAAATGCATCACAAGCACATTTTTTGTTTTTGCATTTTGTTTGCTTTAACATATCATATATTTACAAACATAAAGTTTCAATGTGTAATTGTCTAAAATAACTTTCAAATAAACAGTGAGGTATTTTGGTGCTCCACAAACGTCTTTAGCACTTCGTTTC
This sequence comes from Myxocyprinus asiaticus, assembly GCF_019703515.2. Taxonomy (NCBI): domain Eukaryota; kingdom Metazoa; phylum Chordata; class Actinopteri; order Cypriniformes; family Catostomidae; genus Myxocyprinus; species Myxocyprinus asiaticus. The sequence goes on along the minus strand of NC_059381.1, from coordinate 21,696,138 downwards.
AAATGCAGACACATAAGTGAATGTAACTTCTAGATCATAACACTCAGAATGAAGCTCCTCCCTCAATCTCATATATCTTGTAAACACACTGGAGCACATTGTGTCCCTTCATGCACGTGGTTCTAACCAGTGCTTGCGGACTTACAAGCAGGGACAAGAAGTTTAGCTCCTTTTTTCTCGATAAACTTTATCTGTTTATCATGAGAGAATACATCATCTCATCATTCATAGTATGTGCTAATGAAATCAGAGAAGATGTGAGGAAAACTTGTGAACAGTAAGAGCATAAGTCTAAACCTAAGCCTAATTTGTGCTCTCTTCTTGATCATCTGTAAAAAAAAGAAAAAAGTAAAAAAGGTGAGTGAGTCACGTGGCGCTGTATGAGGAGCGGACGTGTGAACAGCAAGCTCTGCGCACTTTGCTAGTTTTCTTACTATTTGTGTCATAAACCAGAGAGATTCGACACACCCTGATTCTTAACTGTTCTAGGAAGACAATATGTCAAAGAATTCAAAATCCTCAGGCTCTGGAGACATTAAAAGACACTTACGTGCTCAACCTGATTCCCCGCAGCAGCAGGCCTGAAGCTCTGGATTCTATTTAGACGGTGAACTGAAAGAAATCCCGAGTGAACTGATGAACGTGTCGGCAATGCTGACGAAGGTTGTTGCAGACTTGGAGGATTTGGCTGTAATACATCGATCGATTACTTCCATGGAGACAAAATTCTTTGAGTTGGTTACAAGACTGTCGGACGTTGAAAAACGGATCAATTATCTGGAGTCATCGGAAAGGGAATTAGCTACTAATCCGCTAGAAACCAAGACAGACTAGCAACACGTTTGGGAAAAACTAGAGGATTTGGAGAATTGTAATCGACGAAACAACGTCCGAATTGTTGGAATTCCTGAGCAAACAGAGGAAGGCAGAAATATGGTGAAATTCCTAGACAAGCTCTTCCCGAGTCTGCTGGACATAACAGGCCATAAGCTGGAAATCGAGCGAGCTCACAGAGTCCCGGCTCGGAGATCTCCTGAGGGAGACCCGATCAATTCTGGCCAAATTTCTGAGATCATCTGATAAAGATCTTGTGTTATGCGAGGCGAGGAGCAAAGGAAAGCTTTCTTGGAAGAACCACAGCATTTTCTTGTTCCCAGATTTTGCGAATTCGATAAGAGAGAAACGTGAACGATTCAGGGAATGCAAGAAACTCTTACATCAATGGAAGGTTGCTTTTGCTCTGATGTTTCTGGCCAAACTGAGAATAGATACTAAGGATGGACGTAGAGAATTTACATGCCCACAGCACTGTCCTTCATAAAAACATTGGAGTGAGTAAGTTATTTGGTGATTTTCATGTTGCCGCCTAGTGGACAGACTCATTGAACAGACACTTGACTGTTCGAGGAAGCTGGGCATCTTCTTTGTTTCTTTTTGTGCTGGTTCCGCCTAGCGGATGGAGTTTGTATTGTATAATATCATTTCTTCGAGACAGCTTGTGGATGAATTTTGGGTGCTTATGCCTCTTGTTGGCTGGAGTTGGTTTTGTTGAATATTTCTTGCAGAACATTGGAGTGAGTTTGACTGCCCAAAGAACTGAACTTTTTTTTTTTGTGCTGGTTCCGCTAGTGGCTGGAGATTGTTTTGTGGAGGAACACACCTTCGAGACAATTAAGTGGAGGAATCTACAGGTTTTTTTTGTTTGTTTGTTTGTTTATTCTGCTTATGGGCTGGAGTTTGTTTTTTAGATTATCTTCTGTTGTGTAATTCTGTCTTACACATTTTTGTATAGAAACACCTGACTTGAGCAATCCGACGGCAAAGTTGTCGCGGGGGCTCTCATAGGCGTACATGGACTGTTTGAGTTTAGAGGGATGGACGCCAGTTGGTGCTGTCGTGCGCAAATTTTTCTTTTTTGTGGTTTTTTTTTGTGGGGTTTGTTCTGGGGGATGTTCAGGGTTTGATTGTTGCACTAATGTTGGAATGTGGTCTTTATAATTTTAGTTTTGACACACAATCTATTTTTTCTAATATGTAAAAATGTCAAATGTTAATATGAGTAGATTGTCTCTCTCCACATGGAATGTGAATGGGTTGGGGCACCCCATAAAAGAAGGAAGGTTATTTCTTCAGGAAGGTGGACATGTTTTCTTTAGTGCTGGCTCAAGTAAGAGCAGAGGAGTCATTACACTGATAAGTAAACATCTATTATTAGTTTGTTTTTTATCTGCATGTGTACTCGGGCTTTGGCCACAGGGATGGGTTTTTTTGGGGGTTGGGGTGGGGGTGGAGATCGGGAGGGGGTAAGGGAAACAATGGGGTTTAATGGTTGACTCTGTATATGAATGTTTTGCTTGTCATGTTGAGAAGCAACCAATAAAAATGTTAATCTGAAAAAAAAAAAAAAAAAAGGTGGAGTGAACAAAGTCAATCAACATTACACAAACCTTTGAGCCAACAGAGGAGTGGAATTTAAAATCATGCTAGGAGTACACCTTAAAACCAAAATTTCTGTCATCATTTTCTTTCTTTCATCATGTTGTTTCAAACTTGTATGACTTTCTTTCTTCCATGGAACACAAAAGAAGATGCTATGACAACCTCGGCCAACATTCACTAAAATTGTATGGACAAAAGATGCAATTAAAGTGCTCACTGTGGAAAAAGAATTGTTGAGCAAACTTAAAAATTCAACGCAACATGATGCAGTAAGATTTTTGAGTTCTCTCAACAACTGTCTTAATAATTGTCCTCAGTGACATTGATTTGTTTAGTCAATGTGATTTTGTTATTTCACTTTTACACTTGAGAGAACTACTCATTTCTTGTTCAGCCAACTATCAATTCACAATACGAGAACTATAATTTTGTCACCATTTCAATTACTTTTATATGCAGTTAACTGCAATGTTTGCCTCTAAAGAGAGGGGTAGGTCTAGGCAAGACAGTAGACAAACAATAGACCTCAACCCTTAAAGGTGCACTCAGTGACTTTGTCTTTGTGTCATATTGGACACTGACACCTAGCGGCTTGGATGCAGCATCATTTAAAATAAACAGTTTTCTGTTACAGATGACATTGTAAAAATGTTGTATTCATAGTCAGCCAGGATTACTTTAATCAATGAGTGAAAGTGTCAAATAACAGGACGGTTACTGAGATTAAGTGAGTAGTATTTGGCTGGTCATGTGATTCTAACATTGCCGCCCCCATGTGCGGACCCTCTCCATGTAGAATAAAACAGCTTTTATAACATTACTGATATGACTGGAGTCTTTATTTTAATGTGAGTGGTCATGATTTTCTACATATATTGCAAAATTACAATTCATGTCTTTAGGAGTTTTTTAATGAGGAACATATTACTGAGTGCAAATTTAACACATAAACCTCAGTAATGATGACAATCAACAAACCTCATTAGTTAAAAGATGAGCTCTTAACATCACCACACAACCATTGACTAACAGTGACAACAAAAACAGCATAAATAAAGTCAGCAAATAGCAAAAAATAAGCCTATACACTGCAAAAAATCATTTTTAATTAGTATTTTTGTCTTGTTTTCCAGTAAAAATATATAAATATTATTAAAACAAAATATATTTAATTGACAAGCAAAATGGCATAAGATATTAACTCTTTTTTTAATCATTTTCTTTTTTTTTTATTAAAGAAATCTGCCAAAATATAGTAAATTTTATGCTTAAAACAAGAAAAAAAAATGTGCTAATAAGATAAGAAAAATAAACTTATTTTCCCTTTTAAATAATTTAATTTTTCTTACCCCATTGGCAAAATTTTCTTGTTTTAAGCTCACTAAACCTCACTAAATGTAGTTAGATTTCTTTGAAAGCAATAATCAGATACGGTCAGATTGTCCCCCCCAATAACTAATATCCTTGTTGCTGTTCTGCTGCAGTCCATTATGCATCGCTGTCTAGTTGTCATTAAGTTGTTGCAGGAATAACATAAAGGCTTAAAAAAGTTTAATTTAAATTTAAGAAGTAGTCTAACACTGCTCGTCAATGTCATTTGAGATAGTCAATCAAATCGATGAAGGTGGGACTCAAGTTTAAGACACTAAGCATGAACCTCATGGATTATTCCAAGGACGCATCAGCAAGCAGTTCAGATTAAGAGTGTTAGTGTCTTGTAAGATGAAAGTATCTAACTAAACATGCAAAATTTTACCGTTTTATGATTAAAATATTGTACCAACCGAAAGTAAACTATTCACCATTTGTCGAAATTCGCCGTTTTCAATTGAAAATATGTCATGTACAGTAGGTGATTCGTTTGTCATTCATAATTGTGAATGTGAAAACATCAACAGAGTCGTTTTCAGCATGCCATGCTTAAGATAAAGCGTGAATGTGTGTATATTGTAAAGGAATTTAATTAACGTAGTAATCTGGCAGGTTTTTATATGAGCTTTTTGTAAAATTCACTTGACATTGTCTAAGAAAATGATCAATAAAACACAAAGTAGAGCGTTATCACCATCAGATTAGAACTGTGATTTTTTAGGTTGTGACAAGGACAGACCAATGCCATATTTGTAGTGCAAATATTATTAGGTAATCATTAACAATCAATTTAAGATTTTCTAAATAATTTCTTTATGTCTTTAATTCTGAATTTTGCACAGCATCTCTTTAAGAGTCTACTTTTAAAAGATACCATTTTATTGTGAGTCTGTCTTGTCAGGTCTGTGCTCCAAATATTTGCCACCAGTTAAAGGAATAGTTCACCTAAAAACTGAAAATGTACTTTTACTCACTCATTTACTCACCCTTATGTTGTTCAAAATGCACATGCTGTTACTTTTTCTTTTAAGCAGCTCTATTCCATAGAATAGTTTATAGTGAGTAGGAGCTGTCAAGCGTCAAATGTAAAGGACAAATACTATAAATCACTATTAAAGGTTCAGTATAAAGACATCATAACAGTAGTCCAAATGACTTGTGCACTATATTCCAAGCTTTCTGGGGCCATAGAAAAGCTTAGTGTTGTATGAACCACTTTCATGTTATTTTAATGATGATTTTTCCCCTCCTTGTACCTTGACAGCAGTGGTAAAAATGAAGTGTTTTTGTATGTAAAAGAGCATCATTAGGATTCTTGAAGAAAAGATTGATTTAAGATTGTATGGGGGGCGGGGGGATGTATACAACTTGAGAACAGTTAATAATTTTGTGTATTTTCTTATTGCTAGCCAGCTAATGTCAGGTCATTTTACAGATACAGTGATGAAAAGAAATTCAAATTATATGGCGACTTGACGTGGTTACGTGGCAGGACATGGAAACATGGTGAAACAAGGTGTGGGGCATGGCCTGGTGAGACAGACTCGAGAGGCGGAGCCATGGAGAACTGGATACCTGGAGAGTAGCCGAAGACTCGAAGGGCCAGGGTGGACCCGGAGGCAGGGAGGACCAAGGTGGCACCGGAGGCTCGGAGCAGCAAGGTGGAGCTGGGGTATCGGAAGTCTGAGGCAGAGCCGGTGGGGCTGAGAACCAAGGTGGAGCCGTAGGGATGGAGGTCCCCGGTGGAGCTGAAGGATCGGAGAGACGAGGCGTAGCCAGAGGATCGGAGAGCCAAGGCGGAGCCAGGTGACCGACAGACCAAGGAGGAGCTGGAGGGACTAGGGACCCTGGTATAGCCGAAAGGCTGAAGGACCGCAGTGGAGCCGAGGGAACACAGAGCCGAGGTGATGTCGAGGGATTTATAGGCCAAGGCGGCGTCCAGGGCTCAGAGGGTCTAGGCGAAGTCGGAGGTTCGAAAGTTCTCCGTGTCTGGGATTTCTCAGAGGGTGATGATCGAGCTGGTGGCTTGGGGGGAACTGGCTGATCAGGAGAACTCAGGGTGGGCACAAGGGCGGGAACCAATTCCAAATTGAATAGCCCAGAGAGCGATGGCTCTGGAACGGACAAGGCTCGCAACGTTGGTTCATTGGCCGTGGCAGGCGTTGGAATTTGCTCGTTGACCAGTGGTGAGCCTGAGACATTGCATGGTGCAGACTGAAGCTTGGCTGTGACATGGCATGGAGCAGGCTCAGGATCCAGGGCAGAAGGTGGCGCATGGGCTCAGCGCCCATGACGTGGGACCCTGGCTTGGCGGCCATGATGTGGAACCCTGGCTTGGTAGCCACCTTCCCCACAGTGAATGATGAACCACATTAGTAGGGCAAGGTCGATATACTGAGCCAGGCTGTGGGTACTCTGACCGCCTGGCATCAGGGAAGAGATTAGCTCATTCGGTCCAAAGCGAAAACAGTCCTTGAGGGCAGTCTCATCAAAATCGACCCTGCTGGACAGAGTACAAAAGTCCTCAACATATTCCTCAATGGAAACGTTTTCTTGGCATAGGCGAAGTAACTGAACCGCTTGATTCATCTTGATTGGTCGAGTATTCTGTAACAATGACTGGCAGTAACAATGACAGGCAGACAAAGACAAGACGATGTGAAGAACCCAAGTGCAGTTTAATACAAACGTGAAAGCCAAACAACAGTAAATCCAAACGTGAACAAAACATAAACATGAACTTGATACATTATGTTACATTAACAATACTTGACAATGGACAAATGGCAAACATGAAGGTTAAATTCTAGGACTAGGGAGAACATATGACAATGAAAACCAATAAAAACAATATAACGAGACTGCTAACAACACAATGAAACACTGAACCAATGGGGACTAGACACAAGAACATGGGAAACACATGACAAGATCACATGACAAGGAAACAGGAACAAACATGGCATGGAACAAATTTATCAAAGTAAAAGACATGAACAAAAAGACATACAACCCTGACAGATACAGCACAAAAAAAGAAAGAAAAGATGACTGAAAATGGCATATTGCTAGCAATGCAGACACAGTGTTTGTCTTGTACTGTATGGACTTAAAAAAACATATCTTTTAAAACCAAAAATATCTAATTTTGGTCGCATCAAAAAAAAACTTGAACACATTAAAGAAAATTATAATTTTATCACCTTTACTATTTTAAAGGACCGAGTACATTATATTTGTGATTTCAACACCTGCGACCCCCCCACCCCCAAAATGGTTTGGTCCCCCCCAATTTCAAGACATGGTTACGGCCTTGGTTTCTATGACTCAAAACCCCCTATATATAAATAAAATGCTATTTCATTTTTTACAGTGTGAGATAGTGAGTAAATGTTTAATTTGGGGGTGAACTATCACAGTTTAAATCAACAAAATCAAATTCAAGTGACTGATTTTGTGGTGCAGTCAGAGCTCTACTCACTAACAGGCTAACCTTCTCCATCTGGCAGGAAACTTTAAACTGTGTGAGTATGACTCAGCATGCTGATGCCCCCCATTTCTTTGCAGGTTAGTATTCACATCCCAAATCCCTGGATTGAAGCCTGGGAGGACAAGCAAAAGCTTGATGACCTTATTTGACCATGGTTCTGCAGAATAGTGTCAGACTCGTCCTGTATGGAAAACTCCTTAGAACATAATTGTAGTAAACATATTCCAACATATATTCTAGGACATAATTTGTGAACAAGAATATTTATAATATTTTTTTGTTTTGAATTGTTCCAGCATTCACATTCTTTTTGAAAGAACAATGAAAATGTGGGCACACTAACTGGATGTCAAAGCTAAGTGATGTACTGTTGTGTACTGTAATTTCCCCTGGGCACCTCAGCTTACTCAGGCTTATAGGCTTTTGTAGAGCCGAGGAGGGCGGGGCCGGGCTGGAATGAGACACACCCGGTCCCCAATCAGCCTGATGGGGCGCGCGAGGGATAAAGGCGGCCGGGGACGACAGTTCGAGAGAGAGAGAATGACAGACAGCTGTACTGTGTGTTTATAGTTGTGTGTTTTGTTTAAGTTGTTTATTAAATTATTATTTATATTATTAAGCCGGTTCTCGCCTCCTCCTTTCCACTGAACCCCCTTACACTGGTGCCGAAACCCGGGAAGGAGGAGGGATTCCCGTCGCAGAGTCCTCGACACTGCCGTCCACCCAGGGGAGCGCCGCTGCCGTCTGACGGGGTACGGAGTAGCCCGACCACCCGGACGCGGGGAACGGCCGCTGTCCGCGAGGCGAGTGGGGACGGGACTCCCCGACCGCCTGGAGCGAGGGGTCGCAAGGAGGGGTCGAAAGAAGACCGCCGTCCGTGGGGGGAGGAGGGAAGCGACTCCCCGACCGCCTGGAGTGGTAGGGCCGCTGCCAGGGGCAGAGGAGTGTCCCCACAGGACGCCGGGAACGTGGAGGGGCGTTCTGTCCGCTGGGGGTCGGAGGTCTGACTCCGGTCCGCCCGGGGAGGGGCGGCTGCAGTCCGCCTGAGAGGGTGGAGTAGTGATCGAGGACCACGCGACGGCACATCAGAGAACCGGTGAGTTTCTTTTTCTCTCTCTCCTCTCTCTCTCTCTGTCGCTCCGCGTTGGCCTTTCCCTCGCCATTTTGTTTTGTTGTTTTTCCCCTCCTGTCTCCTCCCAGGTCGAGGAAGGCGGGGATGACCCGCCAGCAGTCGGGGCGTAAGGCACGCCCCCCACGGAGAGGAAGGGTGGGGGATGTACGTCATGCCGGGGACTCCCCGGCCTGAGGCAACGCCGGGAGGAGTGTAGAGCCGAGGAGGGCGGGGCTGGGCTGGAATGAGACACACCCGGTCCCCAATCAGCCTGATGGGGCGCGTGAGGGATAAAGGCGGCCGGGGACGACAGTTCGAGAGAGAGAGTATGACAGACAGCTGTACTGTGTGTTTATAGTTGTGTGTTTTGTTTAAGTTGTTTATTAAATTATTATTTATGTTATTAAGCCGGTTCTCGCCTCTTCCTTTCCACTGAACCCCCTTACAGCTTTCTAACACACTGAGAAAAGCATAAGGTTTGTCATTTTTGCTAAAAAAAAATAAAAAAAATAAATAAAAACAAAGACTTAAGTGTTCCTTTAGAATCGTTACTCTTTATACGTAACTTTTTTTATATATATCGCCACATAATGGAAATGGTGGAATTTGTTTCCATGACGTTAATGATGAAAGTCTCAAATTGTATCCTTTTGTACTTTGTCAGGTTTCAAAAGATGTTAACAATAAAGATTAATATTAAGAAATTAAGAGAAATCTGCTTGACTGAAATACTGACACTTCATTTTTCATACTCTGAATATATTTCCCTTTTGTAACGATGCAGTCTCCATGCAAACCTCTGTTCATATGTACCTGCATAACCTTCGATGATGCCTTTATTTCCAAAGGCGATGTTTCAAAAGCCATACTTAATGCGAGATCTGCATGTCTGTTTACTATGCACTGCTAAAAAAGTGAGAATGCTCTCTGACAAGAACGGAGAGTAAAATGCATTTATTATTTTGCCAAGGTGAAATAAGATGCAGTTTTGGTGCAAAGAAAGTTGAAGCAGCAATTTCCCGACATCTTTCTTCTCTCTGCTGATTGTGTGCAGTTTGTGGAGGACTGTCCTGTCAGCACCTGATTTAATTCATTCTGCATGTGCAACAGTGTTTGATAAAATGAGGACAAAATGCGATAAATGGTAAAACTACACTGGCGGCGAAATTGGTACTTTTATTCACAAAAGTGGCATTCAGCTGATCACAATGTATAGTCTGGACATTAATAATGTGAAAAATTACTATTACAATTCGAAAAAAATAAAAATAAATTCAGAACTTCTTAAACTACTTCAAAGAGTTCTCATCAAAAAATCCTCCACATGCAGCATTGACAGCTTTGCAGATCCTTGGCATTTTAGCTGTCAGTGTGTCCAGATACTCAGGCGACATTTCACCCCACACTTCTTGTAGCTCTTGCCATAGATGTGGCTGTCTTGTTGGGCACTTCTCATGCACCTTTACAGTCTAGCTGATCTCACAAAATCTCAATAGTGTTAAGATCTATAACACTCTTTTCCAATTATCTGTTGTCCAATGTCTGTGTTTCTTTGCCCACTCTAACCTTTTCTTTTTGATTTTCTGTTTCAAAAGTGGCTTTTTCTTTGCAATTCTTCCCATAAGACCTGCACCCCTGAGTCTTATCTTTACTGTTGTACATGAAACTGGTGTTGAGTGGGTAGAATTCAATGAAGCTGTCAGCTGAGGACATGTGAGACATCTATTTCTCAAACTAGAGACTCTGATGTACTTATCCTCTTGTTTAGTTGTGCATCTGGGCTTTCCACATCTCATTCTGTCCTTGTTAGAGCCCATTGTCCTTTGTCTTTGAAGACTGTAGTGTACACCTTTGTATGACATTTTCCATTTTTTGGCAATTTCAAGCATTGTATAGCCCTTGTTTCTCAAAATAATAATTGACTGACATGTTTCTAGAGAAAGCTGTTTCTTTTTTTCTTTTTTTTTTTGCCATTTTTGACCTAATAATGACCTTAAGACATGCCAGTCTATTGCATACTGTGGCAACTCAAAAACAAACACAAAGACAATGTTAAGCTTCATTTAACAAACCTAATAGCTTTCAGCTGTGTTTTATATAATGGAAAGTGATTTTCTAGTACAAAATTAGCAATTTAGCATGATTACTCAAGGATAAGGTATTGGAGTGATGGCTGCTGGAAATGGGGCCTGTCTAGATTTGATCAAAAATTACTTTTTTCAAATAGCGATGGTGCTGTTTTTTGTAATGTCCTGACTATACTTTGTGATAATTTGAATGCCACTTTGCTGAATTAAAGTACCAATTTCCTTCCGAAACAGCAAAATCTGTACATTATTCCAAACCTTTGGCCGCCAGTGTACATGCACTCAAAACCAATGAGTTTATGAAAATCATAATTAATTATAACAATATGTCAATATTTATTGCCAGCCTGTAATATGAAGCAGCATAATGTAGTATTTCTGTATAGCTAAAATAGCTGGAAGTGGCTTATACCGAAAGTAGTCCACATTTAAGGTTGATAATGGTGGTGCCCTAGCTTTGGTGAAATGTAAGTTGTGGCAAAGTCTTTCTAGCAAGTCAGTCCACTGCCGGCCATCTTTGGAATGTTCTCGGGAGGCTATATCCAGTCATGCCAGTGCAGCTCCTATCTACTTGAATGGAGAAAGACCAAAATCTCAAGATTATGATCAAAGGATATATTTTAAATCAGCAATAAAATCTGACAATACTGATATCATAAACTGTGATTCTTTACCTCATATTACACTAAAAAAAACTAAATTTTCCCGGCTTGTATAGCTAATGCGCATGCGCGACGAGAGGCGCTGGAACATGCTTTTACATCATTGAAAGTTGGTGTACAGATGTAACAACGTTAAAGAAGATGTACTGTCCTAATTTGGAAGCGCTCTTTATTAACTGTAAGCCTTTCTACTCGCCGCGGGAGTTTTCCTTGTTTATTCTGGTGAGTATGTATATCGCGCCAAACGTGTATTTGAATGCCGAGCTGCAACAGCTGGCTGATCAAATCACAGACACGGAACAACAATACCCGGACTCAGTTATTATTATTCTTGGGGATTTTAACAAAGCAAACCTCACACGTGAACTGCCCAAATACAAACAGCACATTACATGCCCAACCAAAGACAGAAATATACTGGATCACTGTTACACAATGTAAAAAGGGATAATTTTCTATCCGTTCCGGACTGAAACTTTAATAAATTGCCCTTTGAAGGTCTCTGCGTTGTTCTGTCTTTTCTGAGTGCTGAAGTAAAGCAATTATTGTTAATTCACATTTTTGATTCCGTTATTCATTTTATCTGACTCCAATTTTATATTAATCTGACTCCAATTTAAGTTGACCTCTAATTTAGATTACAGCTCTATTTAACTTCTGATCATTCTTTTAATTTGATCTTTTTAAGTTATTGATTACTCTGAATCGTCCTAACTTTCATTATCCTTTCATTCCGGTCCAGACTGTCGCTTAGAGTCATATGCCGGCCGATTAATTGCATAGATCTCACGGACACAAAATAGCCAGCATGTTCATAGTCGGCGGTTGCAGGGTTTACTAATATCATCTGGTTCGGCCGCCTACTGCTTGCTCATAACCAGATGATAGTTTAATTTAGTCACGTTTCATACAACTTGCTAAGACGGTGATAAGCAGTGACTGGTAGTCTTACATGGTTTTCTCCTATTCATAAGCTCCAATAATGATCATTATCCTGGACATAAGTTTGCAGTAACAAAAGGCGTCCCTCGAATCTACCGGTGATAAATGTTTTCGGATGAATACAGAATAAATCAAAAAGTAACAATTTATTTGCCAGGTAGGATTTAAAACATAAGTTACGAAATCAATCAAAGCCAATTTCACACATGATCAGAATAAATAAATATTTCTTAAAATAAAACACAAGTCAAAGAAACATACCTGACAAAACTACATGCAGCGGTACATCATGGGAGATCTGCTTACAGATTCCAAGAGCTCCTCTGCCATCCTTCCTTAAGTACCAAACGATTCTATTGTTATTTCAGATGTGTATGTTTGATGTTATTTAGGATTTGGTTTACAATTTAGGGAGTTGTAAGTGGACCTTTGAAACTTGATTGAGTAGGTCGTTTAATGTTTACAAAGAATGCACCTAATCTGCATACAACACCTGGTCTCTGTGAGAAATCTGCGAGGGGTCGTACCCCTGATAGAATACAGTATTTTACTAAGTTCTGAAATCTTACTTGTGATTTGACTTTGCTGAAAGGGAATGAGACTGTTTTACCAGTTGCACTGAGACCTCTTGAATGATACCAAACATGTATGATCAGAAAACCTTTTACATTACAGTACAGGATAAGTCATAACTTAGTTTTTGGTGTCCTTAAAGTGACCTGAGGTGAGAGAGAGGGCAGATGTGAGATTTGCATTTTATGGTCCTTAAAAAGTAGGGAGTGTTGTCTTAGGTGGTGATGCTCATCTGTGTGAGAGTTTTATGACATTGGTTGTCACAAAGCCTTATGGGTGTAGACATTCCAGTGCCAGCCTTACAACAACAATAAAGGATGCATATCGCTCTGTTCCTAGAGCAGCTATGGGACTATCTGATCACTGTCTGGTTCATCTTCTTCCAACCTACAGACAGAAATTAAAATCTGCTAAGCCTGTAGTAAGGAAGATGATGTAAAGAGATGGACCAATGAAGCAGAGCTGGAACTACAAGCCTGCTTTGACTGCACTGATTGGAGTGTTTTTGAAGCTGCAGACACCAATCTGGACGAGCTCACAGATACTGTAACATCATATATCAGTTTCTCTGAGGATATGTGCATTCCTGCTAGGACTTATTTAACATTTAACAATGGCAAACCATGGTTTACAGCAGAACGCAGGCAGCTTCGTCAGTCCAAAGAGGATGCTTACAGAGTTGGGGATAAAGTCTTGTACAATCAGGCCAGGAACACACTGAATAAGGGAATCAGAGTGGTTAAAATAAGATACTCTGAGAAGCTGAAAAACAAGTTTTGGAGTGGCATAAAACAACTTACAAATTACAGGACTCCTACCCCCAACCCTGTGGTGGACCAACAACTGGCTGACGACCTGAATGTGTTCTACTGTAGATTTGAAAGGCCCAATCTCACACCCCACACCCACTCTGACCTTCACTTCACACCAACACTTCTTGCAACCCCCCTCCTACCCCCTCCTGCTACTCAACCTGCACTTAAGATCTGTGAAGATGATGTTTGCCGTGTCTTTCGAAAAAAAAAAGGAAAGATAAGGAAAGCACAGGGCCCAGATGGCATTTCACCTGCATGTCTTAGATCCTGTGCTAACCAGCTGGCCCCCATCTTCACACAGATCTTCAATAGATCACTGGAGAAGTATGAAGTCCCATGCTGCTTCAAACATTCCACTATCATCCCCATCCCAAAGAAACCAAAAATCACAGGACTTAATGACTACATACCTGTTTCCCTGACATCTGTGCTCATGAAGTCATTTGAGAGACTGGTGTTGGCCCACCTGAAGGACATCACTGGACCCTTTCTAGATCCCCTTCAATTTGCTTATCAAGCAAACAGGTCTGTGGATGATGCAGTCAACATGGGATTGCATCATATCCTGCAACATCTGGACAGACCAGGGACATATGCAAGGATCTTTTTTGTGGACTTCAGTTCGGCTTTCAACACCATCATCCCAGCTATTCTCCGGACTAAATTACACCAACTCTCTGTTCCCACATCTATCTGTCAGTGGATTAGCAGCTTTCTGACAGACAGGCAGCAGCTTGTGAGACAGGGGAAATTCACTTCCAGCACCTGTACAATCAGCACTGGTGCCCCCAGGGATGTGTGCTCTCCCCACTACTCTTCTCCCTCTACACCAGTGACTGTATCGCCAAGGACCCCTCTGTCAAGCTCCTGAAGTTTGCAGACTACACCACTGTCATCGGCCTCATCCGAGATGACGATGAGTCTTCATACAGAAGGGAGGTTAAACGCCTGGCTGTCTGGTGCAGTCAAAACAACCTTGAGCTGATCATGCTCAAAATGGTGGAGATGATTGTGGACTTTAGGAGGAACCCCCCAACACTGTCCCCCCTCACCATTCTAAACAGCACTGTGGCAGCAGTGGAGTCATTCAGGTTCCTGGGCACTACCATCTCACAGGACCTGAAGTGGGAGACCCACATTGACTCCATTGCGAAAAGGCCCAGCAGAGGTTGTACTTCCTTCACCAGTTGAGGAAGTTCAACCTGCCACAGGTGCTGCTGATACAGTTCTACTGAACAGTCATTGAGTCTGTCCTCTGCACTTCTATAACTGTCTGGTTTGGTTAAGCTACGAAATCGGGTATCAGAAGACTACAAAGGACAGTTTGGACTGCTGAGAGGATTACTGGTTGCCCCCTGCCACCCCTTCAAGAACTATACACTTCCAGAGTGAGGAAAAAGGCTGGAAAAATCACTCTGGACTTCACTCACCCTGCCTACTACCTTTTTGAACTGTTACCTTCTGGCTGGCACTGAGCACCAGAACCATCAGGCACAGGAACAGTTTTTTTCCTCAGGCTATCCATCTCATGAACAGTTAAAACTGCCCCTTTGAGCAATAATTAATGTGCAATACACAGCTTAATCTTTTTATATTATCCAACACATCCTACCTCTTCTGCCATTACATTCCCTTGCACTGTATATAACCGATTTGTATTTTAGATTTGCACTACGTATGTGAATGTATGTGTATGTATATATATTCATATATATGTATATATGTGTATATATATATATATATATATATATATATATATATATATATATATATATATATATATATATATATAAGATGGCGAATCTAGCTCCTGTCACCAAGACAAATTCCTTGTATGTGTATGCACACTTGGCAATAAAGCTCATTCTGATTCTGATTCTGATTTACAGGTAATGTCTGTATCTAAAAGGTGATTGGCTCTTTTAACTGTAAGGCGGGACTTCCTTTCTACATCGGTTGACATTGGGAGCTCAGAGCTTCTTGGTTGAGAGTTCCAATTTCTTCATTTTAATAGAAGTGGCCCATCTCTGCTAAATAATCTCTGACCTCCATCTACTTGAATGGGGAAAGACCAAAATCTCCTAAACGGTTGGTCAAGATTACAATCAAATAAGATGTTTCAAATCAGCAGGAAAATATAACAACAATGGTCATGAATTGAGCTCAATTACGCTTATTTAGCTAATGCACATGCACTTTCTCATGTTGATTGACAGGTAATGTCTGTATCTAAAAGGAGGTTGGCTCTTTTACCTGTAAACCACTTCTTTTCTATATCGGTTGACCTTTCCAATTTCTCCCATTAATTTTAATTGAAGTGGCCTGTATTTCCTTTAGGCTATTTGGTTTAAAAAGGGGGGCAATTTCTAAACTCTTAATCCTAGTAGAATAATTATTTTGCCCAAATTAAAGGTCACATACAGAACTCTAATTCCCAAGGTTATCCTTTAATTTTTAATCAAAATGATTTGTGATGATCATATAATGGTGTTTACTGCTATTAAACAATTTATACAGACATTCATTCATTCTATGTAGCACCTAAATTATTTTGAAAGGACCATGATAGTTAGAATTGGCTTAGATATATAAATATATCACTGCCCCAAGTGTTCATGTGAGAAATATGTGCTTTTAAAGACTTGGTCAGTATTTAAATTTTGCAAATGAACCGTGACATACAGTATTGGTATAGGCCCTACTGACTTTTTAACTGGATAGTTAAAGCAAAAATACATTCATCAGATGCTTTATGATTTTATTTATTAATTTATGTATTACTAACATCTGGAAGGTCGTAATTAAATCCATCAACATCTACATTTCTAACTTTGAGTAGTCATTTACCCATACATGTTGCCACAATCTTACCATTCTTATTTTGCTATTATTATCTATAATAATGATAATAACAAACAGATAATATTATCCTTTGCCCCTTTATCCAACTCAGTGTGAGCACAACAATAATCTCAAACAGCAATAGAAGGTAATGTAAATGTTTGTTGTGTATTTTTGTTTTTGTTTTTAACTAATTTATCACCTATGTTATTAGAGTTTATTCTCTCGAATCAAAGGACTGTAGCAGGAATGGACTGTGTTTCAAACAATCGATCATTTTCTGCATTAGATACGTTTTTTTTTTCTTCAATTTTCTGCATCATAAGAGTTCAAATGTGCAGCAAAATGTAATTTTGATAAAGACAAATGTATTGAAATTGCCTCTATGTCTTACTTTTTATTCTTATTTTTATCTTCCTGCTCTTAAGTGATTTTATAATGGACTTTTATGTATCTTTTATTTTCTTTATAATTTCCCTGTAAAGTACTTTAAATAACCACTGTGTATGAAATGTGCTATGTAGATAAACTTGCTATGCCTGGCCTTGCCCTAAGTATATGATAACTAATAAAGGGAAGTGTTATTCAAATAATTGCATGGATTTTACCAAGCAGAAATACTGTTTATTTTTTTTATTTTTTTTTTTTAAGTTCAAAACAGATACAAAGACCAATTGCAATTTCTGTGATGCTCCAAATTAATATACACTTCATTTCCTCTAGTACTGTCCATTTACAAAATTATTTTGGAAAGACTTTTGTAACTTATGTTATATATATTATATTTCTAAAAACTGTTATTATTACATATTGAATTATCTTAATTTTAGGGTCTTTCTCAGCAAATATTGATAGATGCGATTAATAACCCATATACCTCAGGTCTTTAGTGATCCAAGACCTCATTCCACCCTCTGTATCTCAAACATTTGTATTTGTATTTTTTTTTTATTATTATTATTTCACATTTTTTAATGGTTTAAGTACCAAAAGTGTATAGGGTCATTAGAGACCCTACACTCTAAAGAATGCTGGGTTATTTTTTCAACCCAAACACTGGGTTGGGCGTGTTAGGTCATTTTATTGGGTTATATTCTCCCAGTCTGTTGGGTAGTTTTTGTGTAACCCAGCCGCTGGGTTAGTGGCTGGGTCATTTTCACTGACACCCCTCCCTCCCCCACCCTGGGAGTAGACCCAGATTGCAGTCTGGACGATAGGGCGGGGCGACACGTTGGGGCGAAGCGACATGTGTCGCCCCGCCCCTAAATACCGAATAGCTCCGACACAAGGGGCAGTTAAACTTAAAATAGTGGAACGATTTAGTAGGAGAGTGAACATATATTTAGTAGGTGAGAGAAACTGATCGGTGTAAAGTTAATTTATATATATATATAAAATAATAACGCGATGTTCGAGAATCAAATGCGGCTTAATAGTTTACGCATAGCTCAGTGTCATTCACAGCAAATGTGAAGCACCATACTGTCTTATCAGACAAAACGTAAGCAGCAGGAGGCATATTGTAAGATTGTTTTCAGTACATTGGCAGCTATATTAAATTAATAAAACTCGCTCACAAGGGTACAAGGAGAGAGACCAATAGCCTACGTATTTTTTCTTTCTCCAGCAGCAGCAAGAGGCATATTAGTAGATGTCCACTACATGGCAAGCCACATAAAATGATAAAGTTCACATTACCTGCATTGCAGAATATTGAAGTGCTAATAAAATGTTATGGCAAACTCATCCCATGTGTCCCTCATTTACCTTTTAATAAAATATGTATATGGGCCAGTATGTTGGAAAATTCCTTCAAGTACTTGGAACCAGAGAATCTTGCCCAAATTTGAGAGATTACTGTCCGCACACTGAACAATTGGCTATCCAGACTAGTCAAGTCTTTCAAAAATTATCCATCTTTATTGTATACAAAATTCTATAGTGAGAAAAAGTGCACAGTGCAGTGCTCACAGAAAGCATGTGCTGAAACGTTTGCTCAGGGCACAACCCTTTGAAGGGGAAAGCAGAGCCCGCAGTTCCCTCTGGGTCTGCTCCAAAAAAGGCTCGATTGGTGACACAGAACACTGTTCCCCATCTCCCCACTACTGTTTGTCAGGAAAGGAATGTTGTTGTTCACAGTGTTATTCAAAATGTTGTTTTTATGTCTTGCACTCGAATAAATGCAATAAAAAATACAGCATTCGTTACAAATACATGAGATGCTCACACATTCTCAATAAAGAGCCCTTTCTCTCTTCAATGCACACACATTATGCGCAACCGTTGACCTATGGAGAGTGTCGCATCATATCATACGGTGAGCAAACAAAATTGCCCTCTGTCCCATTATGCGGACGCGTGGCAAGCCCTAACGTGTATTTCAGATTGGGTGCAAAAAACGATCGGACATGGTTATTCGATCCAATTTGCACACCGGCCACACCATTTCAATGGCGTTCTGTCTTCCACGGCTTCGGCCGATCCTGGATCTGAGACATTTAAATCGCGCACTCACAAAGTACCCATTCAAAAATGATTACTCAGAAACGGATCTTATCGCATGTACACCCACACGATTGGTTTGCGTCGATAGATCTGAAGGATGCATACTTTCATATCCAAATTGTACGACATCACATGATTTTTTTGAGATTCGCGTTTGAGGGAACAGCATATCAGTTCAAAGTCCTGCCTTTCGGACTGTTTCTGGCTCTTCGCGCATTCACAAAGTGTATCGATGCGGTTCTCTCCCCTCTGAGACTGAGCGGGGTGCGCATCTTGAACTACCTCAATTATTGGCTGATACTGCCGCAATCAGAGGCTCTGTTATGCCAGCACAGAGACTTACTGCTTCAGCATCTAAACAGCTTGGGCCTCAATGTAAACTGAGCGAAGAGCACGCTCTCCACCAGCCAACAAATCTCCTTTTTGGGAATCTGCCTAGACTCCACGAGCGGGCGCGAGCACCTCACCAGGCCATTCTACAGTGTCTGTCTCAGTTCAAACTGGGGAGAACACTTCCACACTGAAGCTGTTTCAGAAAGCATTGGGATTTATGGCGCAGCATCCTCTTCAGTGCTGGCTCAAGTGCAGTGTGCCACAACATGCTTGGCGCCAAGGGTGCATGCGCATCACTATATCCCACCGCTGTATAGCTGCTTTAGCACCTTGGACAGCTACTGCTTTTTACCAGCGAGGTGTCGTGCTGGGGCAGATTGTCAGGCGGAAAGTGGTGACTACGGATGTTTCCAACACAGGTTGGGGGGCGGTGTGCGATGGACGCCCGACTTTCGGCACCTGGAAAGGTGTGAAGAAAGTGTGGGACATCAACCGCCTAGAGCTATCAGCTGTATTCCTAGCCTTAAAGGCTTTTCAGTAAGAAATAGTGAACTGTCTGACTACCCTCTGAGTTCGAATCCAGGGCGTGCTGAGTGACTCCAGCCAGGTCTCCTAAGCAACCAAATTGGCCCAGTTGCTAGGGAGGGTAGAGTCACATGGGGTAACCTCCTCGTGGGCGTGACAATGTGGTTCGCTCTCAGTGGGGCTCTCACATCCACGGACGCATCACCGTTCACAGACTCACACTGCGCTGCTACCTGATTCCGCCTTTAAAAAGAACATCGAACGTATTTCTTCAAGAGCGAATAGATGCAGGACTCACCCCATCAACGCTTAAAGTGTATGTGGCAACTATATCTGTGTATCATGCACATGAAGCCGGCGCCTCTATAGGCACGCATGATTTTGTAACAAGTCAGAGGCAGACACCGTGTGAAGATCCATGTGCAGAGTTTAATGCAATCGTAGTTAAACAGGCAGAGGTCAAAACCAGGTGAGCAATCCAAACAAAGTAACAAATCAAAGTCGGTAAACAAAGGGGTAATCCAAGGAACAGGCAATAATCAAACACAGGCAGGCAGTAGATAAAGATAACGCTCGGAAATGCAAGACAACGGGTGAATTGGCAAGACTTTGCAATGAAGTGATGATAGAGCTGGGATTATATACACAGAGAGTTTGATGAATGAATGGCAATCATGTGTGAGTCAATGGCGGGAAGAAGGGGGTTCTGGGAAATGTAGTCTGGTTATGGGTTAATACTCAGGGGAAGGAGATCTTGTGTTAACAGATTGGATAGGTGTGACAGTTTTAATCATAAAGTTCCTTAAAGGAGCATGATGATTAAACCCACCTCGGCCAGCTACAGTCCCAACTTTGGACTTAACATCAGTCCTAAAAGCTCTTGCAGGGCCCCCCTTCGAGCCTTTGGACTCTGTTGATTTGTGCATGCTCTCTGTTAAGACAGCACGGCTGCTGGCTCTGGCCTCATTAAAACAAGTCGGTGACCTGCATGCACTATCAATCGACAATTCATGTTTGGAGTTTGGCCCTAGTCTTTCAAAAGCCACTGTCAAACCCAGAAAAGGCTATGTGCCTAAGGTCCTAACCATGCCCTTCAGGCCTTCTTCCCTCCTCCATTAAATTTGGATGAGGAACAATCATTGCATTTGTTATGCCCTGTGCGGGCACTATATGCATTCATTGAGCGTACACTCCAGTTTGGTTTGTCTGATCAGCTCTTTGTATGCTATGCAGGACGCACAAAAGGAATTTCCATCTCCAAGCAAAGACTTTCTCACTGGATTGTCGATGCAATTGCCCTGGCTTATGCGTTGCAGGGTAAGACTTGCCCAAATGGTGTTAAAGCACACTCAACTAAAGGCACGGCCTCCTCATGGGCATGGACTAATGGTGTGTCCTTACAAGACATATGTTTTGCAGCAGGATGGTCCTCTCAAAACACATTTGCAAGGTTTTACAACCTAGACGTAACATCTCTCTCTTCACAAGTCCTCTCTGTTTAGAGCGCCTGCTATTCATTGACCAAATATATATACTTATGCTCTTCCCTTTAAGGACGAGCTCTCCATCTTTTACACAACTGCCTGCATTAGACCTTTGTAATTTACCGTAAGTCACAAGCACTTATAAATAAACTCCCTTCCCGACTGGGTTCGTGAAGGAGTTAATTCATACTATATGACTATAGTTCATATATTCATTCTGAGTGATCCCCTCCTGGCCCAACATGAGGGTCACTCACTGTGGCATATTCTTGGCGTTCGCCGTCCCATGAGACTGCGGTGTCATGTTTCCTTTCTGGGAGGTTATGTCGTGTAGTGCGGCGTGATGGGATTCTGTTCCCCATATGTGTTGATAAACGCAATGTCAAGTGTACTGAGTCGTAAGGGAACATCTCGGCTATGTACGTAACCTCGGTTCCCTGAGACGAAGGGAACGAGACATTGCCAACGCTAGCCGCACTACAAGACTCAAAGTTCTTGAGGTACAGCGATGCGCTCCTTGTTCTCAGTCAGAAATGCTGTTTGTGCACCTGCTTTTATAGCAGACAGCTTTACGCGAAAACGGGCGGGGCTCAAACCAGTAGCGCCTCCAGCTGTACGGCCGTACGCACTGTGCGTACCATGAGTGCTCCAACTGACCTGAGAAATATTTACTCTCAGAATATTTCACCAATCATGAAATGTGTCCCGTATTTCTGTTGCCTAAAAGAACTAGCGATGACCAATTTGAATGAATAATTATTTTGAGTAGGTTCTTTTCAGTGAACGGCTTTTTGCAGCCAAACTGGCTTGCAAAATTGTTTGAATCAATTTGTGATTTAGTACAATTCGTTCGGAGCGCTCGCCCACTGAATCATTAGGAGCGGTTTCTCACACAGTAAAACAGTATCGGGATATTTACGAACACAGAACAAACAGTGCTGAATACAGTGTAAATTTACCTACAATCATCTGAAACAAAAAGCTGTCTTTTTGAGAGGTAACTGAGAAACTTCAGCTAGTGCTGTGCCATGTGAACAAGGGGCTGTTCAAACAGAACGTGTTTTTGCGTCCGCTCATGCTGTTTTTCAACCGTTTTCCATGTAAACATTCGCTAGATGGATGTTTTTTGACAGCGTCACGTTTAACTGTGTTTTTAGCATCTCTCATGGGAGCGCTGCATTTTAAGATGCCGTGAAAATGAAAATAGTTGCTGGCTCCAACTGCAAATAGCACTTGCATTGTAACCAGTTATTTTAGAAGTAAATATTTCTAATCTTGTAAACATCTTATATAATGTTGTGCAATAAAATGTTGTCACCACGTGGTTTGAGAGGTGTTTCTAACATTAGTTTTATTTAGATCCCAAACTTTATATCTTACTCTCCCACCAATGATCACGTGGTTGATGCCGCTTTCTAAACTGAGAAAGGCCAGTCCATGTAACCAAGGAAACCTCACACTATTGCCTGAACAGAATGAAGATTTATTGTATTAATATATTATTTTATAAGAATAACAAGTAAGTCCCAATGCCCAGTTGCATAAAACACTGTGGCAGGGTGGAGGGCGGGGCCGGGTCGTGATTCCGCGCACACCCTAATTAGGCTGGTGAACCCCGAGAGGGATAAAGGCGACCAGAGACGGCAGTGCGACAGAGAGAGAGTTACGGGCAGCTGCCCGACACCTGTGTGTGTGTACTAGTGTAACACAGTTCAATGGAAAGGAGGAGGCGAGAACCAGCTTGATGATATATATAATATTTAAATGAGAAACTGAACCAAAAGAGACACACACACAGGTGTTGGGTAGCTGGCTGTAATTCTCTCTCTCTTTCGCACTACCATCTCCGGTCACCTTTATCCCTCTCTGGATTCATCAGCCTAATTAGGGGCCGGGTGTGCGGAATCATGACCCGGCCCTGCCCTCCGCCCTGCCACAAACACCTTTCCCTTAAGTATAACATTTAAATGTGGAATTTAAATGTGTACATAAATTCTCAAATATATGAACTCATTGTATTTGTTCGTATATGGCCATATACCAAATTTAAATATCAGACAATGTAATAATGGCAACAGGCCTAATTATTGAATCCTCATTTGTGTTTTTAGGACATTTCTGGTACTGCGTCTGAGCACTTTGCCACTCGACCTAAAATTTGGAACAGAACTCACTTTGATTTTCATGTATTTTTACATTTCAGTTGATATTTTTATAATATTTTATTTATACAGTTTGTAAGGTGTTTTTTTGTTTTTGTTTTTTTTAATTACATTTCATAAGTCTTAAAATAATAAATCATAAATAATATTTGGCAGCATGGCATACAATTAAATGGCAGTAGAGCAGTTAGAAGTTACATGTAGTTAAAAGTAAAAATTTAACTAATTGTATAACTAAATGTTAAACTGTTAATAATATTAGTAATACACCTTAATAGCATAATACTGTAATACCGTGGTATTTTTTGTGACTGTTATCATATCGAGAAAATCTCAAATATTGGCATTATTGTAGAGAGGTTTCAACTAGGTTGTGTAAGAAGGCACTCCCTATATGCGTTAATAAAGGCAATTTCTCATTCCCTTTGTCTCAGGGAACCGAGGTTGCGTACATAACCGAGACGTTTTCTAGTAATAGACACTAGAATTAAAAGTAACATTTAAAGGTATGGTACACCCAAAAATTAAAATGCTCTCATCATTTACTCACTATCATGTCATCCCAGATGTGTACAACTTACTTTCTTCTGCAGAACACAAATGAAGATTTTTAGAGGAATATTTCAGCTCTGTAGGTCCATACAGTGCAAGTGAATGGTTACCAAAACTTTGAAGCTCCAAACAGCACATAAATGAAGCATTACGTTAATCCATATGGTTCCAGTGGTTAATTGACTGTGAAAGTGAGAAACGCATCAAAATGTAAGTCTTTTTTTTTTCTCCCCCTTTTTTCTCCCCGATTTGGAATACCCAATTCCCAATGCGCTCTAAGTTCTCGTGGTGGCATAGTGACTCCCCTCAATCCAGGTGGCAGAGGATGAATCTCAGTTGCCTCCGCGTCTGAGACCGTCAATCCACGCTTCTTATCACGTGGCTTGTTGAGCACGTTACCGTGGAGACGAAGTGTGTATGTAGAGGCTTCACGCCATCCACCATGGCATCCACACACAACTCACCAAGTGCCCCACTGAGAGCGAGCCACATTATAGTGACCACGAGGAGTTTACCCCATGTGACAGTACCCTCCATAGCAACCGAGCCAATTTGGTTGCTTAGGAGACCTGGCTGGAGTCACTCGGCACGCCCTGGGATTCGAACTCATGAACTCCAGGTGTGGTAGTCAGCATTTTTACTCGCTAAGCTACCTTTCTTCTTCTTTTTATACTCTAAATCTTAACTTTCACATCTAAAGTTCTGGCCACTATTCACTTGCATAGAATGGACTAAACAGAGCTGAAATATTCTGAACTAAAACAAATATTTTTAGAAACAGAAGAAAGGCATACACATCTGGGATGAGGATGAGTAAATGAGAGGTTTACATAATTGGGTGAACAATCCTTTTAATAATACAATGGGTGTTTAATGTTTTTAATGCCTAGTGTATTTAACATTATTTTTAAATGTTACTTTATTGTTCTACATGCTGTTTATGAAAATGTCTGTAAAATTGTTTAAATCCAAAAATTAAAGGAGCTACCATGTTTACACATTTGCTTATGGTGTGGTTTATTTTACAATATTTAAGGATAAAACAATTTGAAAATATTAACCCACTTATGAGATCAAATTAATCCAGCATTTCTGTACAAATAAACCAGCATTTGGGTGGAACAAATAACCCATTTGCTGGGTTAAAATGAACAACTTAACTTGCTGGGTTAGTTTAGTCCAACGTGTGTTTTGTCCCATATTTAAACATCAGCTGGGCTAAAAACAACCCAGTTTGGGTGATTTTTAACCCATCATTTTTTAGAGTATAGGTATGTAAAAGTGTTGGTTTTTATTTTTTGCACTTCCATAAATTATAATTTTATGGTTCTATATTATTTAATTTCTATTACTATCCCAGGATATCTATTTCTTTGTTTATTACAAGAGAAATGAGTACTATATTCATACTGATTCCATAATACAAACAAATACTCACATTCACATTGATTTTCTGTGTAACAATGGTGAATTTTCTGAATCCCATATCTTACTCAAGGTGGCGCTGATGTGTCAGTGATTGCCGACTTACATTTGACATTGCTATTAGATAAAGAAACAACATGGAAGTAAACTATAGCAAGTGTAACACATGAACAGTATGATATGACTATTGTCATTTGGGTGTGCTACTGAAATTATGTAATTGTGCATCTGTTTAGACTCAAATAGCGAGTGAGAAAATACTCATGTGTGTAGATTATGTGTTATGCGTAGCTTAATATGTGTTTTATGTGTAGCTCAATATGTGTTTGACAGCCAGTTGCATCTCATGAAATTTCAGTGTGAAAGTGATGAATCCTGTTCTAGATTTGTCCTTTATTTGTTGCATTTTCTCTTTGATTTATGGAAAATAAAACATCAAAATATATTTTATTTTATTATTTTTTAATTGTCTTGAAAATGTTACAATGTCTGGGCATTTTGTAGATCAATTTTTGATAGATATACATGCCGAGTCTCTAAAGACCCAAATATGTAAGAGTGTTTGGTGAAATTCCCATTTAAGGGTTAATTAGATGAATTATCAGATTAAAAAATCTGCGTTTTATGTAATTAATTCGATTAAAAATTGTAATCGATTGACAGCCCTAGTAATTTTTTATTAATGAACATTTGCTTGTAGATCTTTTTTCTCTCTCCCCTTTTCTCCCTAATTTGGAATACCCAATTCCCAATGCACTCTAAGTCCTCGTGGTGGCGTAGTGACTCACCTCAATCCAGGTGGCGGAGGACGAATCTCATTTGCCTCTGTGTCTGAGACCGTCAATCCGTGCAACTTATCACGTGGCTTGTTGAGCGCGTTACCGCAGAGACCTAGCGCGTGTGGAGACTTCATGCTATTCTCCGCGGCATCCAAGCACAACTCACCAAGCGCCCCACCGAGAGCGAGAACCACATTATAGCGACCACAAGGAGGTACCCCATGTGACTCTACCCTCCCTAGCAACCGGTCCAATAGGTTGCTTAGGAAGCCTGACTGGAGTCACTCAGCATGCCCTGGATTCGAACTTGCGACTCCAGGTGTGGTAGTCAGCGTCTTCGCTTGCTGAGATACCCAGGCTCCCTGCTTATAGATTTTTGGTGTTGTTTAAGCATTTACTGTTTGGTTTTTATCACATAAGCAAAACAAAAGAATTTTTTTATTTTATTAATAATATTTTATTGTTACGTGTCGTAATTCACGTTTATATTCAGCAATAGCAACATCTAAAAAAATGTAACTTCAAAGAACACCAAATGTCTTATGACTGCAATTATTATTATTATTATTGTTTTGCAACCTGGTGCTTTTCTTTAACCTAATGCACTTATAATTAATGTATGTCTGCATATCTGTAATTCTTTGTTACCCGGAAATAAAAAATGTAATTTTGATGAAATAGTAATGAAACACCTGGAGCCACCAGGGGTCAGTTTAACATTGAACAGCGTTATCTGTAGAGCGGAAGAGGTAATGTTCTTTTTAAAGGCGGGATCAGGAAGCAGCGCAGTGTGAGTCTGTGAACAGCGAGGCGTCCGTGGATGAGAATTGAATCCTCTCAATGGTAGTTTCAAGGTATGTTGTAAACTAGTGTAGCCATAAGTCTGATTATTAACCAGAGAATCACTTACCGTACAGTTTGCTACTGAGGTTATAAGTAATTAAGCAGATTGTAGTGGCGTGTGTCTGCAGTTGTGTGGAATGACACGACTGAAGAATGAGACAACAAAATCGAATTTCATAAAACTTTAAATCTATCGACTGATTAATATCACTAATAAGATTTAATATTTACTTCTCCGTCGC
Organism: Myxocyprinus asiaticus; assembly: GCF_019703515.2. Taxonomy (NCBI): domain Eukaryota; kingdom Metazoa; phylum Chordata; class Actinopteri; order Cypriniformes; family Catostomidae; genus Myxocyprinus; species Myxocyprinus asiaticus. Next base: position 21,668,957 of record NC_059381.1, on the reverse strand, counting down.
AATTCTATGATGCTTTTAAATGTATTAATACAATTTACGTGTGTGTTTTGCTTGCAAATTTGTTTTCACTTTCCTTTTCGCGGTCATTCAGTGATATACCAACACTATCCATCCATAGTGAAGGATGAAGTTAGAATTATAAATCAATTTTTTTTTTTTTATTATAAAGTGCACTGCACATCGTTTTCTGGCTGGACTAATTTTTGTTTAGCTGTGATTTATAAAAAAGCAGAAATGTGGTATTTGAACGTGCTTTTTTGACGAATATGTAGACGATTATTTTTGAGGTACCAAAGAATTATGTGTGCTAATCTTCCTTGTTCTGTTGTTTCTCTCTTTAAGCCATTGAAGAAAGTCGATTTGGGTAACACAAATCAATAATGTCTTCGACATCACAAAAACACAAGGACTTCGTGGCAGAGCCCATGGGGGAGAAGTCCGTGATGGCACTAGCAGGAATTGGTGAAGTGCTTGGAAGGAGATTGGAAGAGAAGGGCTTTGACAAGGTAAGATATACTGTAGTCAACCTTGAATTTGAATTGTTGGTGTTGTGGGATTGAAATGGCTTGTTTGAATTTTTCTTTCACTTTGATTTTTCTTCCCATAGGCATATGTTGTTCTAGGACAGTTCCTGGTACTGAGGAAAGACGAGGAGCTGTTTCGGGAATGGTTGAAGGATACATCTGGTGCAAATGCCAAACAGCAAGGCGACTGTTATAGCTGCCTGCGAGAGTGGTGTGACTCTTTCCTGTAGTCGTTTTTTTTTTTTTTTTTTTTTTTTTCACTGTTGTATTTTCATCATATTTTGCCCCCACATGCCGAATACATTTTCCTCGCTTCATCAATTTGACCATTTGGACATTGTTTGGATGATCCAGTGCTAACATTTAGCCCAGAATTGTACATTGTTATATCACTATAATGTCTTTAGATTGGGATATTTACAAGATCACAGCTCCTTTTGTGTGTTGTTCAAAGCATCATTCACCATTTCACACGATGTTTAGTATGGAGAGGGATTGTTTTTTGGTTTTTTTAGAGACAAGATTCATTTTAAATTTCTGTATTTGCTCATCAACAAAACAAAATGAATTTGTCACATGCAATTCGGTTGAAAGGCTGTACATAATTGCATACTACATTTGTGCAAACACACTGATAATCATTTTCATGGTAGCCTGCCTTCTCTGTTTATTGTGATGTTGTTTGAAGGTTTTAACTGACAATGGCCAAATTGTATCACAATAATAAGCTTTTAAAGGTTTAAGTTTGTCACTGTTTTCAAATATCTATTACCTTAGAATAACATGTATGATGGTATCATATTGCCATGTGGTTTTATGTCTCCAACCCTCAGTTGTCTTTAAATAAATTAAAATGCCTTAAAATTATGGATTATTATTATTATTTTTTTTTCCTCAATGCATGTGTAGCCTTTTCAATGGCTCTATAGTTCACAATTGCTGCTCTCAGATGTTTTAAGTTGCTCCATGGGTAGTCTGTAACAAACACTGACAAATATGTTCTCATGGCTCTAAAATCTGAGTAAGGAGCAAGTTGTGAACCTCTTTGTGCATTTTAATCCTTTTGAAATAAAGTATAAATGTAATGACAGGGTGTGGTGTTTGGTATGAAAATCAATATTAGATCCAGCTCACTCTGTGAAATCATGTTCTGATGGAACAAGCTAAAGATTGCATTTATTTTAAACTAGGTTATCTTAAAGGGAAAGTTCACCCAAAAATTGAAACTTTGAAGCTTCAAATATCACGTAAAGACAATAAAAGGAATAAGAATGTGATTTATGGTATAAATAAAATGACTTTGATCTATTGATCTGTTTCTCACCCTCACTTATATTGCTTAAGAAGATACGGATTAAACCACTGGAGTTTTATGGATTACTTTTATGTCACCTTTATGTGATTTTTTTTGGAGCTTCAAAGGTCTGGTCACCATTCACTTGCATTGTATGGACCTAAAGGGCTGAGATATCCTAAAAATCTTTATTTGTGTTCTGCAGAAGAAAGTCATACACATCTGGGATGGCATGAGGGTGAGTAAATGATGATTTTTGGGTGAACTATCCCTTTAAAATCACACCTGCAATATGTTTACCAATAAGTCATATACCCAACTGTATTGTGTTTTAACATTTTTATTCATAACCTTATTGGATTCTGTCTGTAGTATTTTAATCCATCACTTCGGACCACAAAATGCTGTTTTGACGTTCTCTTATTTTTCTCCAATAATTTATGCTTTATGCTAACAACTCTAATTTCCATCCCTTACTGTATATACCACTATTTTGAAAAATGTGTGAATAGGACATCATTTTCCTTTTACAAACCCCTTTAAGAAGGCTATATACTTATGTTAAGTATTAAAAGCCTCACTTTCTTACATTAATCTAAACTTTAAATGCTATACCATTTATCCAGAAATCTCTACCAGCTTACATAGCCACCACAAACAAAATTTAATCAAAATGTATATACAGAATCACTGTATTATGCTGTGTGAAGAACTCCATAACATAGAGAATGTTTTTTAAATATAACAAAAATTGAAATTACTTAAATATCCAGACCCACACCTATTTCCTTTTGACTGATTAAAAAACTGTGCTTGCATATGTGTGTATGTGGCGTTCTAGCTGATCAATTTGCATCAGTCTTTGTTTATTTTTTCCTGTGTGCCCTGAAAGGACCAGGGTTTCCCATTAAACAGGAGAATAACAATGAATATCCTCACACTCATGATTTTCTTACATTTCGGCTTCTGCACTGACAATTAATGATAATTAGCATCCATTTCTCTCCATTTTATTGAAGCGTAATTTTGGATTTATTTGGCTGTGTTGTGTCTTGTCAGGTGTTGTGTTGTGTGATGTGCATACACAAATCATTATAATTTAAATGAGACTAATCCTGTTCTTCATGTGTCCTGCTTAGAGAAGAGCACAAAAGAACTTTTTCTCTCTGAATGGGTTTTCTGAAGTGGGCACAGGGGTGATGAAAGGGTCCTCACATGCATGGGCATCACAGTAGGCCATCAAGTCTGCTGCTGCCTTAGAAACCTAAGAATGCAGGATAGATTGTTAGTGCTTATGTTAAATGTATTTAGATATAGGACAGCTATTGATTTTGATGTAACTGAGGATAATGATCTTAAAGGAATATTCCGGGTTCAATACAAGTTAAGCTCAATTGACAGCATTTGAGCCACAATGTTGATTACCACAAAAAATTATTTCAACTAGTCCCTCCTTTTCTTTAAAAAAAAAAAAAGCTAAAATCTGGTTTCCAGTTGTCACAGTCTGTCTCCCTCATGTTCTTCAAGGACTCTTATTTTGAAGTTTTCCCCTGGACTACATCTCCCATAGTTCACTGCCCTCATCACGTCCATCTGCTCCTCATCATCCTCACTTGTATTTTATTCCCTCATTAGTTCCTTTTTGTATAAATATCCTCTAGTTTTGCCCATTCCTTTGTCAGTCCCTGAAGTGTTACATTGCGTTGTAGCTTTAATTTTTTTCCACTCCAGTGATTGCTATTAAAGTATTTATTCCTGCTTCTCCACTCCACAAACCAACGTTACACCAGTGTGGCACTTACAATGGAAGTGAATGGGGCCAATCCATAAATGTTCAAATTCACTGTTTCAAAAGCCACAAGACATTAACAATATGCATGTTAACAAGATTTTAGTGTGATAAAATTTCTTATTTTCTGTGTAAATTTATTTCTAATTTTGTAATTTTGTTGCCATGATGATGTAGTGCTGTAAACACTTAATCCCTAAAATGACTGTTAAGTCATTTTTAACTTTACAGCTCAGATAATGAGTTTTCACATAAGGGTTAATGTAAGTGCTTTTATAAGCTTTTTATTTATTTATTTTTTGCCTTTTAAACTCTCCAAATATTGGCCCCATTCACTTCCATTGTAAATGCTTCAATGTAATCTCAATTTTTGCTTTTTTTTTATTTTTTATATTTATATATATTTATTTATGCATTTGGCAGACACTTTTATCCAAAGCAACTTACAGTGCCCTTATTACAGGGACAATCCCCCTGGAGCAACCTGGAGTTAAGTGCCTTGCCCAAGGACACAGTGGTGGTGGCTGTGGGGATTGAACCAACAACCTTCTGCTTATCAGTTCAGTGCTTTAGTCCACTATGCCACCACCACTCCACTTATGGGTGAAATTTTTAAAAGGACAGATGATTTAAAATTATTATTTTGTGGTAATCAACATTATGCCACAAATGCTGTCAATGAGCTTAACTTGTATCTTTGTCATTGCTCTTTAAATGTATATTTCACCCATAAATGGTCATCCTTTACTCACCCTCATGTTGTTCCAAACTTGTATGATTCCTTCCATGTAACACAAAAGTCAGACAGAATGTTAGGAACTAAAAGCCTCAGTCACCAATAACTTTCATTGTAAAAAAGATACTCTTAAAAAGTAAAAAAATAAATAAAAGAACTCTTCTTTCTTTCTTTTTTTTCTTTTCTTTTTTTTCCATGAAAGAATGAACGTCATATGAGTTTGGAACAACATGAGGGTGAGTAAATTATGAAAGAATTTACATTTTTGGGTGAAATATCCCTTTAAATTTTAATGAAAGCAAGCATAATTTGAGAAATACTACAGATAGAGTTTGTCCTTGACTATTTATGCTCTTTATTTGGAAAATAAATATATTTACAATACACTGCTCTATACCTGCACCTTTATTCATTTGCTAGGTTGAGGTCAATGTTAAAAGATTTTTAAGCTGTTGAATGCTTCATATTATACTTGTAGGACATCCTTTACCAGTGAGGATTATAGAATTAGGTCATACCTATTAACCTGATTCTAGATCTTTGCTCACATATGATACAAATCAGGCTTCTGGTTACAGACTAATATAATGAATTCATAGGCATGCAAAATTATAATTGATCTGGTTCTACTTTAACACATTTTGCTCTTGTTTCACATTGCAACTTTCACCTTGATTCTGCAAAAACTGGCTTCAATCTTCAGCTGTTCTACCAGCTTCCTAGCCTGACCGACGCTCATGGTGCTGTTCACAGGGGTGTCTCCTTTCATCCTGCCAAACACACAATTTTTATATTTGGGTGAGTTTTCTCTTTAATATCTATCTGCAGAATAATAAAACAATCAAGATCCAGCCTCTTTTTTTTCTCTCCCAATTTGGAATGCCCAATTCCCACTACTTAGTAGGTCCTCGTGTTGGTGTGGTTACCTCAATCTTGGTGGTGGAGGACAAGTCTCAGTTGCCTCTGCTTCTGAGACAATCAATCTGCGCATCTTATCATGTGGCTTGCTGTTCATTACACCGTGAAGACTCACAGCATGTGGGTGCTCATGCTACTCTCCGCAATCCACGCACAACTTACCATGAGCCCCATTGAGAGCAAGAACCACTAATCGCGACCACGAGGAGGTTACCTCATGTGACTCTACCATCCCTAGCAACCGGGCCAATTTGGTTGCTTAGGAGACCTGGCTGGAGTCACTCAGCACACCCTGGATTTGAACTTGTGACTCCAGGGGTGGTAGGTAACGTCAATACTCGCTGAGCTACCCAGGCCCCCAATAAAGGTATCTTGATTAATGCTGTATAACGCTACCACTGTTAATATACTGTTTTTAGCAGGGGTGTGAAAAGTACTCAGAAATTATACTTAAGTGAAAGTATGGATACGGAATGAAAATTTTACTCAATTCAAAGTCCAAGTATCTAGCCAAAAACATACTTGCCTGAAAGTAAAAAAGAAAAAGAAACGTGTCTCCTAGCTAGAGTGAAATCAAGAGAGGAAATTGTGTGAGAGAGGATGTTGTTAAATTCAATTGGTTTGTTAAGTCGCCTTTTTACTGTCTCTCACGGCTGTCATATTTCTTCCCCAGTGGCATTTGCAACCTGGTCACAGAATCATGTTACAGTAACTACATTTTTGCAAAATTATTTTTATGTGGCCTGTTGTACGTAACACGGCAATTTCCTGGAATGAACAATAATGACTTTATCCCCTTTCACTCAAATAACGAGTAAAACTGCAGATTATCAGTTCATAAACACTTGCTTTTCACCCTGTTCATCACACAATGCTATCTTATGACATCTTAACACTTTTACTAGAGCACATGACTTATTTTAACATTTGCATTACATAATCAACTACATTTATAAGCTTGTTCAAGTGTGATCAAATGGTGTGGTAGCTCAACTGATAGAGTGTTGCATTTGCGATACAAAGGACCAGAGTACGAGTCTTGAAGTGCACAAGAGTCAACACGTGAGCCCATAGTGTCATAGAAGCACCACAAAATGACATGGTTGTGTTTTTCATTTCACGTTTGCTTTTTCTGACACTATCGGTTAGGTTTAGGTTTAAGGTTTAGGGTAGGGAGGTCGGTTTTGTTGATTTAAAACTTATTTAGAGTATTGACTAGAGCATTAACCTTAAAAACCTCATCTGTTCGGGAGAACATTTCACTCGCTTCTAGCGCCACACAGTGGAAATTTCACTTCAGAACTGCCCTGAGACCTGTAATGAGCCACATAATTTAATTTTGCAAAAATGTTGCCACAGTCATGCAAAATTCTTTGCATGGGAGAAGGCACACACGAATTGCATGTCAGAGCACCCAGCCCACTGAGACAGAGAAAGATAAATAAAAAAAATAAATAATTAATAACATTTCAAAATAAGCTTTCAAGAAAGTTTATAATGTTATTGGTTTTGTGAATTGTTTTCTGAGGTTTGCTACCAAACCTTGCTGTTGAGCAAATGGATGAATTCAATAAAATTCATAATGATTATTTACTCAGATTCCATTATTTTTTTAATCATTATTATCATCATTATCATCGCTGGTTTTATGGTTATTATTAATAGTTGTCTAACAACAACAATAATAATTCAGCAAATAGGGAGTAGAAATTCATAGATATGATTTAAATATGAAGGCAAGTGTAGAAATAAATGGCATGTACACATTTAATTTCAAAAGCCTTTTGTTTTGCAAATATATATATATTTGCAATGTGAATGATCATTTTTGACTACATAACTTCATAAAGTTTAGGACAAAAACTGTAAGTGTTTCTCAATTCCAACTCATAGTTTTGAATGAATTCATCACATTCAATCGGGCGGTCACATTCGTTCTCTTGTCACACAAATATATCAATGCATCTGAAGTTCAAATCAGATCCTAATTTTCACCTCTGCAGATGGTCGAAACTCCACACAGCCACCGTGCAACACTCCATTTAAAATGACTGACCTCTAGTCTGTCATCTGTTGTTTGTCAGATATAGTAAAAGGGCGGCTTTAGTCCAGTAAGACGAAAGAAAATTATCTGCAAAAATGTAATGAGTACTTTTCAAGTTTAAATAAAATTGTATGGAGTAAAAAGTACTATTGTTTCTTTGGAAATGTAATTAAGTAAAAGTACAAGTATTCCGTTTAAATTGCACTCGGGAAAAGTACAAATCCCCAAAATTAATAATTACACCCCTGGTTTTTAAGGAACAAATTATGTGCAGATTCTGTTTATAGCACACAGTCTCCAATAGAAGCCTCTTGCATTTTGAAGCTCTCATATACAGTACCTCTGCTTCACTTCCTGTCTTTCATCTCTTGGTATCATTTACTACTGCTTTGCTAAAAGCTGCTGCCCTAGAAAACCAAAACCTCACCTTGGATTGTGATGATCTGATAGCAACACATTTCATTATTCTGAAACCTCAATGGATTCACTGTGATTTCATTCATTTCCAGTTCATGATTAAAAATCATCATGTACAAATTGGTACGGAATTATTTATTTTTATCCAAAATATCAATATAGCAACCTAATGTGGTCTTTAAGTAGCCTTAATTTGAATAGTATTCCAGGAGTGTATTGGGGCATGCCGGCCCCATTTTGCACATATTGAAGGATGTGCTCACAGGCAAACCGATCACCACGTGAAATGCACCATATTATTTTGAGAAATTACACACAAAATTCACCACTTTTGATTGTAATCTGATTAAATGTAATGTGTGTGTGGGCAGGTTAGGGTGGTTTACGAGGAAATTTTTTAGGTTACAAACTGGTAATTACAAGGGTATTATGCTATAAATGTGGTTTATTTCTAGTGTCCCCATAATTTAAATCACTTAAAAAACATACTAAACAAGGTTTTTTTTGAAAATGTAAAAATGCAGAATGTTTTTTGTGAGGGTTAGGTTTAGGTGTTGGGTTAGGGGATATAATCTATTGTTCCTGCAGTATAAAAATCATTATGTCTAAGGATAGCCACACCAACATGTGTGTGTGTGTGTGTGTATAAAAAACACTAAGCCAGATACATAAATGACAATCACAGCTGCTCAAACAGATATAAGTAATAATTTAGAAGATCAACTAAACCATTGAATGTAATGTGGTAAAAATAAATCATGCATTGACATTAATCAAATGAAACAAGAAAGAGAGGAAAAAAACCAATATATTATAAAAAGTCGCAAAATAGAAAATGGGAGTAAACTGAGAGCAAGAAGCAGAAAAAAAGACCACAGGGGTGTATTTGTCTATTTCTACCATTGTGGGCCTTTAATATTACCCTCGCTCTCCCTTCCCCCTTTTCTCCCTCTTTCTTACCCTTGATGTATTCCTCTTGTGGTGATGTCTCTCTCCTCTTCTTTCCTTCTCTTTCTCTATCTGTCTGTGTTGTTGCTTTCAGTGCAGCCGGACCGCACCCTCATAGACTGTGTGGATGCTCCCCAATTCTGTACAGTCCTGTGCACTGCAATTCTGCTACAGTGAACACCAGTCTCTTGGTACATACACAAACTCCCCTCTGCAGTTAGTGGAATGTGCCAAGCAGAGGGAGGGGGGCTCTACTGAAAGTGATTTATTCTGTGGGGTTGCTCATACCATTTCTGCAGCTGCATGGAGTGGATGTAGGGGGAGCTAAATGTAGTGATGGCTTTTTTAATTTTTTTTACTAAAATCTCACAGAATAGATTTGCATTGAAAAAAACAACACACTTGATACCTATATATATTTCTTTTGATAACTGTCTGTGCTCTCTTGCTGAAGCTCATGAATCAGTGAGCCTTCATTCTCTCTACACTGTTACCATGGGAACTGCTGCAGTCTCAGCCTCTTTGTCTTGTACTGTGGCACCATTTTGACTAAGTGGTCTCTCCCCACCTTGGTTAAGATCTTATACCCCCCTCCACATCTTTATATGACCCTCCCACTCCATTCATTCACATGCAACATTCACATTGCTGCAAATCTGCCCCCTAGATTCCTCCTGAGAAATGAGAATACACTCTTGTGTGAAATGTTTGGCTGGGAAAATAAAAATAAAGGGCAGACAAATTCTTAATAGTCCTCACCAATCTTAAACATTAGATGTTTTGATAAAGATTTAAGGTGAAGCATTTGTTATTAAAAATGATAAAACAATGGACATATATTTATCATTTTTAGAATACCTTGCTGTAACATTAGGGGAGCACCTCATTTGTTTTTGCATCTGTCTGCACTGTTTTTCAATAGCGCTGTTCAGCTTGTAGACCAAAAACCTGGAAAAGAATTCCTCATTGGGTCCCTTCAGGTTTTTCCTATGGGTCTTTATAACGGGGTGTGGCAGGGAGGAGGGCAGGGCCGGGTCGTGATGCTGCACACCCGGCCCCTAATCAGGCTAATTAAGCCCTCGAGAGGGATAAAGGCGACCAGAGGTGGCAGTTCGAGAGAGAGAGGGAGTTACGGGCAGCTGCCCTGTATATGTTTATGTTTATGTTTTTGTCTTTTTGTTGAATTAAATATTACTTTGTTGCTTCATCCAGTTCTCACCTCCTCCTTTCCATTTTACCTTGTTACATGGGATTTTTCAACTTATGAGTAAAATAAGGTCTGTGGTAAACATTACTTGACGATACATGGACATTTTGCTTTACAACATAAATTACACACAGTAACCAAATGTGAATTTTGAAGCCGTATTGAATTACATACTTAAAAACAGACACACACACACACGGTGGCTTCAAAATTCACGTTTGAGGTATGACTGTAGTTTGAAAGCATATGTAAGCTAAACAGATAATTAATACATGTTTTATCTTAAAGCATATGGTGAAAGAAAAAATGAGAAAGAAAGAAATATTAAAGAAAGAAAAGAAAAAGAAAGACAGACAGACAGACAGACTGATATAAAAGAAAGAAAAATGTACGAAAGAAAGATATAAAAGAAATAAGAACAAAAGAAAGAAAAGTAAGAACGTCAGACAGACAGACAGACAGACAGAAAAGAAGACAGAGAGAGATGGACCAATGAAGCAGAGCTGGAACTACAAGCCTGCTTTGACTGCACTGATTGGTGTGTTTTTGAGGCTGCATACACCAATCTGGACGAGCTCACAGATACTGTTACATCATATATCAGTTTCTGTGAGGATATGTGCATCCCTACTAGGACTTATTTAACGTTTAACAACGACAAACCATGGTTTACAGCAGAACTCAGGCAGCTTCGTCAGGCCAAAGAGGATGCTTACAGAGGTGGGGATAAAGTCTTGTACAATCAGGCCAAGAACACACTGAATAAGGAAATCAGAGTGGCTAAAAGAAGATACTCTGAGAAGCTGAAAAAAAAGTTTTCAGCTAATGACCCTGCAACAGTGTGGAGTGGCACAAAACAACTTACGAATTACAGGACTCCTACCCCCAACCCTGTGGTGGACCAACAACTGGCTGATGACCTGAATGTGTTCTACTGTAGATTTGAAAGGCCCAATCTCACACCCCACACCCGCTTTGACCTTCACTTCACACAAACACCAACACCTCCTGCAACCCCCCTCATCCCCCCTCCTGCTACTTAACCTGCACTTAAGATCTGTGAAGATGATGTGTGCCGTGTCTTTCGACAACAAAGATAAGGAAAGCACAGGGCCCAGATGGCGTTTCACCTGCATGTCTTAAATCCTGTACTAACCAGCTGGCCCCCATCTTCACACTGATTTTCAATAGATCACAGGAGCAGTGTGAAGTTCCCTACTGTTTCAAATGCTCAATCATCATTCCTGTCCCAAAGAAACCAAAAATCACAGGACTTAATGACTACAGACTTGTCGCCCTGACGTCTGTGGTCATGAAGTCATTTGAGAGACTGGTTTTGGCCCACCTGAAGGACATCACTGGACCCTTTCTAGATCCCCTTCAATTTGCTTATCAAGCAAACAGGTCTGTGGATGATGCAGTCAACATAGGATTGCATCATATCCTGCAACATCTGGACAGACCAGGGACATATGCAAGGATCCTTTTTGTGCACTTCAGTTCAGCTTTCAACACCATCATCCCAGCTATTCTCCGGACTAAATTACACCAACTCTTTGTTCCCACGTCTATCTGTCAGTGGATTACCAGATTTCTGACAGACAGGCAGCAGCTTGTGAGACAGGGGAAATTCACTTCCAGCACCTGTACAATCAGCAATGGTACCCCCCAGGGATGTGTGCTCTCCCCACTACTCTTCTCCCTCTACACCAATGACTGCATCGCCAAGGACCCCTCTGTCAAGCTCCTGAAGTTTGCAGATGACACCACTGTCATCGGCCTCATCCGAGATGACGATGAGTCTTCATACAGAAGGGAGGTTAAACAGCTGGCTGTCTGGTGCAGTCAAAACAATCTTGAGCTGAACATGTTCAAAACAGTGGAGATGATTGTGGACTTTAGGAGGAAGACCCAAACACTGTCCTCCCTCACCATTCTAAACAGCACTGTGGCAGCAGTGGAGTCATTCAGGTTCCTGGGCACTACCATCTCACAGGACCTGAAGTGGGAGACCCACACTGACTCCATTGCAAAAAAGGCCCAGCAGAGGTTGTACTTCCTTTGCCAGTTGAGGAAATTCAACCTGCCACAGGCGCTGCTGATACAGTTCTACTCAGCAGTCACTGAGTCTGTCCTCTGCACTTCTATAACTGTCTGGTTTGGTTCAGCTACGAAATTGGATATCAAAAGACTACAAAGGACAGTTCAGACTGCTGAAAGGATTATTGGTTGCCCCCTGCCCTCCCTTCAAGAACTATACATTTCCAGAGTGAGGAAAAAGGCTGGAAAAATCACTCTGGACCCCACTCACCCTGCCCACTACCTTTTTGAACTGTTGCCTTCTGGCCGATGCTTCAGAGCTCTGAGCACCAGAACCGTCAGGCACAGGAAAATTTTTTTCCCCCAGGCTATCCATCTCATGAACAGTTAAAACTGCCCCACTGAGCAATAATTAATGTTCAATACATAGCTTAGTCTTTTTATATTATCCAACACATCCAACCTCTTCTGCCATTACATTCCCTTGCACTGTATATAACCGATTTGTATTTAGATTTGCACTACATATGTGTATGTGTGTATGTATATATGTGTGTGTCTGTGTGTGTATGTATATGTATGTATGTGTATGTATGTGTGTGTATATATACAGTTGTGCTCAAAAGTTTGCATACCCTGGCAGAAATTGTGAAATTGTGGCATTGATTTTGAAAATATGACTGATCATGCAAGAAAACTGTCTTTTATTTAAGGATAGTGATCATATGAAGCCATTTATTATCACATAGTTGTTTGGCTCCTTTTTAAATCATAATGATAACAGAAATCACCCAAATGGCCCTAATCAAAAGTTTACATACCCTTGAATGTTTGGCCCTGTTACAGACACACGGTGACACACACAGGTTTAAATGGCAATTACAGGTTACTTTCCCACACCTGTGGCTTTTTAAATTGCAATTAGTGTCTGTGTATAAATAGTCAATGAGTTTGTTAGCTCTCACGTGGATGCACTGAGCAGGCTAGATATTGAGCCATGGGGAGCAGAAAAGAACTGTCAAAAGACCTGCTTAACAAGGTAATGGAACTTTATAAAGATGGAAAAGGATATAAAAAGATATCCAAAGCCTTGAAAATGCCAGTCAGTACTGTTCAGTCACTTATTATAAAGTAGAAAATTCGGGGATCTCTTGATATCAGGCCAAGGTCAGGTAGACCAAGAAAGATTTCAGCCACAACTGCCAGAAGAATTGTTCGGGATACAAAGAAAAACCCACAGGTAACCTCAGGAGAAATACAGGCTGCTCTGGAAAAAGACGGTGTGGTTGTTTCAAGGAGCACAATACGACGATACTTGAACAAAAATGAGCTGCATGGTCGAGTTGCCAGAAAGAAGCCTTTACTGCAATGCCACAAAAAAGCCCCGTTACAATATGCCCGACAACACCTTGACACGCCTCACAGCTTCTGGCAAACTGTAATTTGGAGTGACCAGACCAAAATAGAGCTTTATGGTCACGACCATAAGTGCTATGTTTGGAGAGGGGTCAACAAGGCCTATATTGAAAAGAATACCATCCCCACTGTGAAGCATGGTGGTGGCTCACTGATGTTTTGGGGGTGTGTGAGCTCTAAAGGCACAGGGAATCTTGTGAAAATTGATGGCAAGATGAATGCAGCATGTTATCAGAAAATACTGGCAGACAGTTTGCACTCTTCTGCACGAAAGCTGCGCATGGGACGCCCTTGGACTTTCCAGCATGACAATGACCCTAAGCACAAGGCCAAGTTGACCCTCCAGTGGCTACAGCAGAAAAAGGTGAAGATTCTGGAGTGCCCATCACAGTCTCCTGACCTTAATATCATCAAACCACTCTGGGGAGATCTGAAACGTGCGGTTCATGCAAGACGACCAAAGACTTTGCATGACCTGGAGGCATTTTGCCAAGACGAATGGGCAGCTATACCACCTGCAAGAATTTGGGGCCTCATAGACAACTATTACAAAAGACTTCACGCTGTCATTGATGCTAAAGGGGGCAATACACAGTATTAAGAACTAAGGGTATGCAGACTTTTGAACGTCTATTGTGTATTCTATATATACTTTTTCTTTTCAATATTTATTTATTTTGTATTCAATTTTTAATTATTTAAAAAAAATCTTGTTGCTGTTTTGTATTGTTGTGTACTGGAAGCTCTTGTCACCAAGACAAATTCCTTGTACGTGTAAGCATACTTGGCAATAAAGCTGATTCTGATTCTGATAATCATGTAAAAACGTGCATGTAAACGTGCTCAATATTAGTTAATTCCATACCCTGTGCCTCCTTATTGACTGTCCATCCAAAGCTTTTTATTTTACTATACTCATATTCCCAACACTTTTTTAACTGGAAGTCTCTCCAAATGACCCTTTAAGGTAGTCCAATATGTCATATATGTCAGTCCTTCGAATTCAGACCCTGCTCCTGCCACCCCCATAAAAAAATCCTGGAACCGCCCCAACCCCCATCTCCACTTGCATTGCTGAAACTGGTGATGATCTAAATGCTCCACAGCATATGCGCAAAGCTTGTGATTGTTTCGCCTCTATCTTTTTCAGCCATGTATTAAATGCTGAACTATATATCATACTTACGTAATCTATAGCTGATCTAATTAATGCACAATATATATTTCTAAGTGACTGACAACTTGCACCCCAGTCAACTCCTGCCAAGCATCTTAATATGTTGATGCCTTTTATACATTTCTTCAGCATCTGTATATGCACTCCAAATGTCAATTTTGAATCCATCCATATTCCCAGAAATCTGATAACTGTCACTTGTTCTAGATGATGTCCATACATATTAATATTAACTATAGGTGTGGCTTTCTTTTTAGAAAAATTGATTACTTGTGTTTTGGCCACTGAGAATCGAAAGCCATTTATTGGCCCAGAGACTATTTAGCAGATATGGGCCACTTTTATTCAAATGAATGGGAGAAATCGCCCAACGGTTGTCGAAAAGGAAGTCCTGCCTTACAGGTAAAAGAGCCAATCAGCTTTTAGATAAAGATATCGCTTGTCAATCAAATAGAAGATGCGCATTAGCTAAACTTGCCTGAAAAATAGTGTTTTTTAGCGTGATCTGAGCCAAAGAAGCACAATGTATAAAACCATTGTTGTCAGGTTTTACTTCTGATTTGAAATATGTTCTTTGATCGTAATCTTGACCAACCGTTTTGGAGATTCTGGTCTTTTCCCATTCAAGTAGATAGGAGCTGTACTTTTATGATGCTTGTTTCCACAGAAAATAGCTGCCTAGCCAGAGAGTCTGTTATTTACTGAGATGACAACCTCTGCTGCTCTATCATAGGAGAGCGTAACGGTCAACTAGTGTGTTAGGACCAGTGTTGGGTGTAAGTAATTAATTACTGTAATTAAATTACTTTTTCCATTGAAAAAGTTAAAGTAAGGGATTACTCTTAATTTTTCAGTAATTTAATTAGTTACTTCTGCTGTAATTGTGATACTGTATAGACTATAGAACAATTCTATATAAAACAATAGTGAATTTAAAATCGAAATGTCTAACATCAATAAAAATAAAAATAAATAAATAAAAAAAAAGAACCTTTCTAATAGTGTACCCACAAGCTTTGCCTAAAATAGGATAACGCGGCGGTCCCATAGACATGCAATAAGCGGTACACTGGCGAGGAGACAATTGGCCGTTCTTTAATGGATGTATAGGGAGGAGATGCTTCCCGACGGCGAATAAACTAATTTTGTGAGGAAACAGAGGAATTGATCACCTGTTCGGTCTTCTTCAACATGTTCTACACTAAAAAATCCTTTTGGAATTAATCTATGTGTGTGTTTACTACGATAAATTTAAAACAAGACATGGGAAATTTTGCGACATGTAGGTTTCAGTTTACGGTTCTCTCAATTGATTTGTAAGGTGTCCGCAAACGTTGACTTACTGTCGTAACACGCTAGTAGACCGTTACGCTCTCGAATACGGTAAATCAGAATGAGAAAGCGCGAAGGCTTTTATTTATATATAGAAGATCTCCGAAAAAAACGGCCGTTGCCTCCTCGCCAGTGTACCGCCCATAGAATGTCTATGGGACCGCCGCGTTATGCTATTCTATGCTAAGCTTGTAGGCTCTCAATTTGATAGAAAGGTTCCAGCCGCTGATTGGACTGAGTTGCCTTGAAAGCAACTTTTGGCTGTGTAAAGTTACAAACAACGTTACCTTTTAAAACTCGTCTCGAGACACTTGCATTCTGTTATGTTAGTTTTCTAGCTTATTTATTTTTTTAACGCAAGAACTCGTTCTCTCTGAATGGCCCTCTATAAATAGCAATCTAGCTTGGAAATACATGACTGCATGGGCACCACCTATTCTGAAACGCATTAAACGTAGATTAATCGAAATATTTGTACCTCTTGAGTTGCCGTATGTGTGTTTCTCTTACACCAGCAGGGGCGTGATAGTGAAATGCAAACACTTGTTATTGTGGTCTGTGTACATTAAATGACAAACATTCACTTTTGTTTTGCCTAAAATATGTTTTGGAGATCTGCTTCTCTGCCAGGAAACGCGTGAACTATGCGTCACGCCAACCCATGAGAAGAAGAGGAGAGGAGTCGGTGCACTACAGTTCGTCAGTTTGTTTCTGAAGCATAAATATGTATTTGTCCATGGCGTGTTTTAGAATTAAAGGTGAGCTGTCATTTTTCCCCTCCTTGATAATGGTGCTTTACAGCAGTTTAAAAGCAAGATAAATGCATTGACCGGGAGGTATTGCAGCTCAAAGACACTAAAAAACATATATGTGTGTGTTTGAAGTCGTGGGCTTTATTTTTTACATGAAATATATAGTCAGCAGCCTATATGTAAACACATTTGTGCTTTTCATACTCTGTGTAATTGTTTTGCACAGTTGTCTATATTGTCAGTGTTCTGCAGTCTGAGCCTATGATGAATATTGCATTAGTAGTCCTGTATTCCTCAGGGGGGGAAAAAATTATATACTCACTAATTAAATTGGTTAGTGGATATATTACACTGTTATTAAATGCATTATAATTATATTGCAGTTTAAGTGTTAATAAGTATATCATGTTTAATTCTGTCCTGTTTCTCTTGTTCCATTTTAGGGCACTGTAGGATTTCACCAAAAATAGCTGAAGAATGGAAGAAATGCAAATTCATTTAGTCAGACAAGAAACTGGCAAATCACATACTCACTCAGTCAAAGTATTAGGATCCAAAGTTGATTTTTTTTGTTTTTTAATTTTAATTTTTTCTTTATTATGATTTTGGTTATCTTGACCTTTTAACCCCCTTAATATTCAAACCATTAATTCTCACTAGATGACAATTTTTAATGTAATGATGCAGGTTGGATTTATAAGTGGATCATAGTCTGGGGTTGTGTGAGGTGGTTTGTATGAGTGAAGTGGGGCAGAGCCCTTTGCCTGCAGTAGAAAGGCTGACAGGCAGACCCAGTGCAGAGATCAGAGGACCACAGCCCAGACGTGTAGGTGAAGGTTTGGCATCTATGTATGCTGAAATGGGACCATTGCTGCTTTGGCTTCAGGACGTGGCAGCTGTGACCCTGCTGAGGGCACGCAGGACGCTACTAAGGGCTGCCATCCTTTTCTGTGTCCTGATGCTTCTCCTCTGGGTCTCCATGTTTCTTTATGGAAGCTTCTACTATTCCTACATGCCCACCGTCAGCTTCTCCACACCAGTACACTTCTACTACAGGTGCAGATACAGCAGTGCTAATCGGGAACATTCCTGTCTTGTTCTGACAATGGTCTTGCGCACGACTGAGTTATTAATTAGTCTGGTCCAATGAGCAAATACTGTTGGAGGCATTACTAGATTCTCTGTATTGCATATGAAGCTGATACCTGAAATTTTATGACTGCTTCTTGTTGATTTTTTTTCTTTGTTCTGCTTTTTTAGAACAGACTGTGATCCTTCTGATTCAGTCCTCTGTTCTTTCCCCACGGCTAATGTCTCACTCTTGAAGAATGGCAAAGACCAGGTACACAATCCCATAATCAGTAAACTGGTATCATTCAAGGGTAAAAATGTGAGTACATGTAAGGCATACTTATTAAATCACATTATCAGATAACAAAATATCAAACCAAGTAGCAGCATTTATTTTATAGATAGCTTTTAAAACAAAATTTTTCAAAAAAAGATGTATGTTAGGTTTAAATGATAAAACATTGATATACGGTTCAAAATGAAGTCAAAAGTTCATGGACACTTTCTGGATGTCAGTCTTGGTAGAAATGTGATGAACTACACCTGTGGTTACTTTATTAGGGCACCTGTGTGGGCACACTAGGGGAACATTTTAAAGGAATATTCCGGGTTCATTACATGTTAAACTCAATCGACAGCATTTGTGGCACAATACTGATTACCACAAAAAATTATTTCGACTCGTCCCTCATTTTCTTAAAAAAATGCAAAAATCTGTTTTACAGTGAGGCACTTACAGTGCAAGTGAATGGGGCCAATCCATAAACTTTAAAATACTCACTGTTTCGGGGCCTGGGTAGCTCAGCGAGTTTTGATGCTAACTACCACCCCTGGAGTCATGAGTTCGAATCCAGGGCGTGCTGAGTGACTCCAGCCAAGTCTCCTAAACAACCAAATTGGCCCAGTTGCTACAGAGGGTTTAGTCACATGGGGTAACCTCCTCGTGGTAGCTAAAATGTGATTCGCTCAAGGTGGGGCACATGGTAAGTTGTGTTTGGATGCCGCGGTGGATGGCATGAAGCCTCTACACACACTACGTCTTCGCGGTAACGTGCTCAACAAGCCATGCGATAAGATGCGCGGATTGACGTCTCGGACGCGGAGGCAACTGAGATTCATCCTCTGCCACCCGGATTGAGGCGAGTCACTACGCCACCACGAAGACTTAGAGAGCACATGGGAATTGGGCATTCCAATTTGGGAAAAAAAATTAGAAAAATACTTACTGTTTCAAAAGTTTTACCACATGACGTAAAATATCTGCATGTTAACATGATTTTATTGCTTGCTAAGCTTTTCTGTGTAAAGTTCTATCCAATTTTACAACTTAGTTGCCATGACGCCGCAACACCGTAAACACTAAAACCTTAAATGACCGTAAAAACAACGGTTTAAACAACTTTACAGCTCAAATAACACATGCATTTTACAGAAGAATTAATGTAAGTGCTTTTATAAAATTATAAGCTTCACATTTCTGCCTTTAAAACCCTCAAAAAATTGGCCCCATTCACTTCCATTGTAAGTGCCTCAGTGTAACATTAAATTGAGCTTTTTTTAAAGAAAGGGAGGGACAAGTCGAAATAATTTTTTGTGGTAATCAACATTGTGCCACAAATGCTGTCGACTGAGCTTAACTTGTATTGAACTCGGAATATTCCTTTAATTGTGGCCTAAGAGTGTAAATACTTTTTGGGGCCACTGTAATTACCAATACACATCATGTAGCACTCATACAAATTCTCGAATTAATTGAGCTAATTCCAGTATGCCAGCTATGAACAAACTTGCAAACTTTGCCATGTACTGTATGTAAAAAGCCCAAATAATGCTGTACAATGGTAATTTTAACAAAGGGGAAGAAAAATTACACTTTTTGACACCATGTAATTAATATTTGCTAGTTGATGTCAGTATAAAAATGGATCATATTTACAGCTAAATTAATTTGTCTTTTTCTGTCTTATAGGTGATGATGTCTGATCAGGCCTACAGGATCTCTCTAGAACTGGAAATGCCTGAATCTCCAGTTAATGAACAGCTCGGTATGTTCATGGTGAAAATTACCTGCTATACCCGAGATGGGACAGTCATCTCCTCTGTGGCACGCTCAGTGAGTGAAGAAAAATACATCTTAACTCCCTGTTGTTCATTCTGTGTGGATAATTAATGGCTGATGTTAATTTGTCAGATTTTTTTTGTCAGTTTTGGCTAAACATACCAGCAACTTTCTGAGTTTTTCATTAATTTAAAAGAGGCAGTTTTGAAATGCCTTAAAGGGATAGTTCACCCAAAAAATTTAAATTCTCTCATCATTTACTCAACCTCATGCCATGCTAGATGTGTATGACTTTCTTTCTTCTGCAGAACACACATAACATTTTTTAGAAGAATATCTCAACTCTTTAGGTCCATACAATGCAAGTGAATGGTCATCAAAACTTTGAAGCTCCAAAAAGCACATAAAGGCAGGTTTCCCAACCACTGTGCCACAGCACACTAGTCTGCCATGAAAGATGTGCTGTGGAAAATTATCAAATTCCACAAAATAAATAAATGCATGAAAAATAAAATTATAATTTCAGGGATCCAAACTCCTCACCTTTCAGAGAAATTCGCCATTTTGAAACCATAATCGGCCACTTTTGTGATTGTGAAGAGCTATGATTAATGCAAAGGTGATATTTATACGCGTTAAGGGTCTTTCACATGACTCGCGTCAGCGCTGCAGAATACACTGAAGTCTATGAAGTGACGCCGCTTTACACCAAAGTGTTTTTCACACACACGTTTTTGCCTCACCAATACTAAGCAACATGAAATATTTAAAAACTGTCCAAATTTGTGAAGAGACATTGAATGTCTCATAATTTATTTTAATTCAATATTACCTTATTGTTTATGAATATCAGAGACTCCAGTTATTTAACTAATTTAAATTCACCAAGAAAACGTTTAGACCTAAACATAAATGACTCCTTTTATTGCTTTCTGCTAACAAAGCAACTTTTTTCTCTCTTCCAAATACATGTTTTCAATGTTTATTGTGCACACCTCCCGCTTTCTTGTGTGGCAAACTCATAAAATCGCCCCTCTGTGACGCTTTCTGCAACTCTTGTCATGTGGAGGGCAATGCGGCGCTTGACTCTGGCATTGAACGGAGTGTTGATGCCTCGTCTCAACTCATGTGAAATGCTCTTTACAATGACAAAAGAACATTATTGAAACTCAGAATTATTATTTGTCTGTTATTGTGGTCTTTTCTAATAAAAGCCATGCTCAGCAGTTTAAATAGGCTACTGTAGGAAAATGATACAGTAGATCTGCTTTGTGTTTATAATTCTTATAATGAAGTCAGTAGATTTGTAGCCATGCAAGTTTTAATAAAGTAGAAGGTAAGGACATTATTGAAGCTCACTATTATTAGACTATTATTGTTGTCTTTTTGGATTAAAAATAATGCTCAGACTGAAGGAAGACTATAGATCTGCTCTGTTCTTTTAATGCTTAAACACTATAAAGTATCTTGGTAGATTTCGGTCATGAACGACTCAAAATGATTCACTGACTCACTCATAGCACATAAGACGCTCATTTGTCGCCACCTAGTGACATTTCCAGAATGGGTCACTGAACTAATCAGTTAATAAAATTGAACACATTTGTGACGGAAGCAAGCCTCACCAAAATACTCTTTATTTTGCAGCTAATTCTGCACAATTGTGCAGTTAATTTGATATACTTGAATCACTAACATCGCTGGAATTGGTGCTTTTAGCTTATATAAAAAATATCCCTGGAAAAAATGTTTGTGGACCAGTGATTGTCTCACCTTTTTCGCCCCTCATGAATTCTCATCCCTGTAATTTGCTGTGGCATTGCAAGAACAAATCTACAAATTAGAAAAGAAGAACATTTTTTGTTTTTTCATTTCCCAATTAGCGCTCATGCCACCTGTGACCTCATACAGTGTACCTATATGGCTTGTGTTTTTTGCATAGCTGAGTTTCAAACATTACAAGTAAACATGCTACTAAGATGGACAGAAAACATGGACAAGTTCTTGAAAAGGAAAAATATTGACGATGGTTATGTGGGATAGTGGTGTGCCGTGGTATTTTTTATTTGTAAAAATGTGCCATGGCAGAAAAAAGTTTGGGAAACACTGGTTTAATCCATGTCTTCTAATGCGATCCAATCGCTTTTGGGTGGGAACAAACCAAAATATAACTCCTTTTTCACTGTACATCTTGCCATAGCCGTCTCTAGGCACGATCATGATTTCAAGCTCTATTACACTTCCTAGTGCTTGATGCATGCGCAGACTGTATATTGTGTATTATAGTGAAATCTTTTTTTATTTTTTGGTTGGTTCTACTCACCCAAACCGATTGGATAACTTCAGAAGACATTTATTATACCACTTGAGTCTTATGGATTACTTTTATGCTGCCTTTTTGTGATTTTTGGAGCTTGAAAGTTCTGGCCACCATTCACTTGAATTGTATGGACCTAGAGAGCTAAAATAGTCTTCTAAAAATCTTTGTTTGTGTTCAGCAGAAGAAAGTCAAACACATCTGGTATGGCATGAGGATGAGTAAATGATTTTTTTTGGGGGGGGGGGAGTGAACTATCCCTTTAAGGGTTTGGTGGCTCTGGTTAAAGGATATGAGTTATTTCTCTTCTATTTATTATAGGAGCATTTCTATTTGTAAGAATCACATTTGATGTTTACAGACACACATCTAACCTTATCAACTCTCAATAAATGGGCATTTACCTCATATTAGCACTCATTTAGTTGTTCTGTGTTTTTTTTTTCCTCATCAGACAATGCTGCACTACCGTTCTAATCTGCTGCAGACCATGAGCACACTGCTGTTCTCCCCCCTCCTGCTGACAGGTGTGTCTGAGCAGAAACAGCTCATCGAGGTGGAGCTCTTTCCTGATTTCAGATCAGACCTTGTGAGTTATCCTTGGAGTATGTTACAAAACTGACCACAAGACTGACAACAATTATGTGATTATGAGCTTTGAGATTTTTAGTTTTGAGAAATTCTGCATTCATGACTCAATAAGAACAAAAATATATATTTCATACAATTCTAAAGTTTGTCAGTGGTGTCTTTCACATATACAGTGGAGTCAAAAAGTCTTAGACCACTATTGAAAATCCCAGCTGTATATATCAATACATTTATACAATGTAGCCAATATACAGTATAACGCAGGCATTATGTTGATCTGACCCCAAAATACCAGCCTGCCATTGGTGCTGTGATCGAGATTCAGTCCCGCAGGGTCCAGATTTATTCTGTACAGCTCAGGATCCATGCCTACTTCACTGGTATTAGGTATATTTACCATTGTTTTGAGGCATTCATATTTTCATTCACACTGACCAGATGTACAGTAAGCAAAGTTTTGAGAAGATATTTTAATGCGAAGTGACCATCCTGTAATTTTCCCCATGACCATCCTCTCGCAACAGATATCTCCTGTATAATTTCCCTGTGATGTCAGCAATTGTTGGAGTGGCCAGTAACTTCACCTTCCTCAGTGTGATTGTGCTCTTCAGTTACCTGCAGTTCATCTGGGGAGGGCTGTATCCCCCAGACCAGGTCAGAGTGAGGGTACGCCTGTCTGATCTATTTAAAGGGACAGTTCACACCAAAATGAAAATTCTGTCATTTGCTCCCGCTCATGTTGTTCCAAACCTGTATTAATTTGTTATACAAAAACAGCCTCAGTCACCAATCTTTTTCATTGCATAGAAAAAAGATGCAATAAAAGTGAATGGTGACTGCGACTAAGCATACTGCCTAAATCTTCTTTTGTGTTTCACGGAAGAACAAAAGTCATTTGAGTTTTGAAAAACATGAGAATGAGTACATGATGACCGAATTTTCTTTTTTGGGTTTCAACTATCCCTTTTTACCCTTTTCACATTTCCATTGTATACATTCCAAATGTCTGCTTATGTCTCATTTATGTATGTAGGTTATGATGGGAGACTCAACACGTCTTCAGCGGAGGAGGGAAGAGGCACGTAAACGCATGCACTCATCCTCCAGCACTCCCAGTAAGAACACAGTTCAGTTCAGACTTACATATACTGTACCATATAACAGCAGCAAAACACATCAATCACTAATACACACTTCTCCAAATGTCCCCCTAGACATGACATATGGAAGAGACACCAGTGGACCAGCAGACCCTTCACAACAACCCAAACAAACGGTTTTGCGTAACAAAGGTAAGTGAGAACATGTCTGACAAAAGGCATCTAAAGACAGCCATGCAGTAGATGCTGCATCTCTAATAGTACATTATTTACATTTCTTATGTAAGCTGATTTTATGCACAATAAGTGCAATGATCAACACTGTTAGGGAGAAAATACAATTAATAACACAAATAATTGTGCCTACTGCAATCTGGAATACTATGTTGAGACTGTAAAGGATTGATAAAGGATTGATCCTGCTCTTTAAACTCTTGAAGGTGTGCTCAACTGTATAATGCATCTGTATTATACACCGATCAGCCACAACATTAAAACCACCTGCCTAATATTGTGTAGCTCCCCCTCGTGCCGCTAAAACAGCACCAACCCACATCTCATAATACCATTCTGAGATGCTATTCTTCTCACCACAATTGTACAGAGCGGTTATCTGAGTTACCGTAGACTTTGTCAGTTCGAACCAGTCTGGCCATTCTCTGTTGACCTCTCTCATCAACAAGGCGTTTCCATCCACAGAACTTCCGCTCACTGGATGTTTTTTGTTTTTGGCACCATTCGGAGGAAATTCTAGAGACTATTGTGTGTGAAACTCCCAGGAGATCAGTAGTTACCAGCCCGTCTGGCACCAACAATCATGCATGCGATTATCTAATCAGCCAATTGTGTGGCAGCAGTGCAGTGAATAAAATCATTCAGATACGGGTCAGGAGCTTCAGTTAATGTTCACATCAACCATCAGAATGGGGAAAAACAATGTGATCTCAGTGATTTGGACTGTGGCATGATTGTTGGTGCCAGACAGGCTGGTTGAGTATTTCTGTAACTGCTGATCTCTTGGGATTTTCACACACAACAATCTCTAGAATTTACACTGAATGGTGCCAAAAACAAAAAACATCCAGTGAAGGGCAGTTCTGTGGACAGAAATGCCTTGTGGATGAGAGAGGTCAACAGAAAATGGCCAGACTGGTTCGAACTGACAAAGTCTACGGTAACTCAGATAACCGCTCTGTACAATTGTAGTGAGAAGAATATCATCTCAGAATGCTATTCTGAGATGCAGGTTGGCGCTGTTTTGGCGGCACGAGGGGGAGCTACACAAAATTAGGCATGTGGTTTTAATGTTGTGGCTTATGTGCTGTTATTACACTCTTGTCCAACATTTGATGAATTACAGCCAAGTTAAAACTTAACATACATCATTTGGTGAAATATCATGTAATGATCTAGAAAATGAACACAAACATCTCTCTTAACCTCCTGAAACCTGAGCGTGACTGCTATGTGCATTTTCCATTTCCCTTTTTGATTTGTAACTATTAACACCTAATACAAATGCAAAAAAAAAAGCTAATACTTTTACTAAAAATGTATTTTACGAGACTAAGTTGTAAAATGTTCAATAATACCAAGCTATAAAACAGTGTTTTTTTTTTTTTGTTTTTTTGATGGCCCCCCTACTTCATCCCCCCACCCCCCCCCATTTGTGACATAATTTTAAAGCGGAGATTTTGTTGTTCCAAAAAAAAAAAAAAACATAAAATACAAAACTCAATATTTGTGTTATTTGCTTAATTTGCTCAATGCAACTTTGATGCATTGCATAATTTTAAAGATTTGTTAATAAATTCAGCAGGCTTACGCGTCCTGAATGTGAGACCAAACTTTGCGTTTCTTGAATTCAAGCAGATGGAAGGCTATATCTGGGGACTATAAAATGAAAATGCGTAGACAGAAACTAATAATAAAAGTGATGTTAATATATTTTACATTTGCCTTTTTGAACATTTTAATTTATTCATTAATTATTTATTTTTTATAGTTTTAACATTGTATATGTAACAAGACCATAGTAAATACATGGAAGCATGGATCTTCTTCACTACCATGGTTAGCTGTAACATGATTTCTATAAAACAAACTATGGCATTTTTGTAATCATAAACAGTAGACCTACTCTAAACACATGTAAAAACAATACATTCAAAATATAAATATTTGTAAGTTGTAACAAAAATGTATTATATTCCCTCACTCCCCTAATGTAGCTTATGACAAATGTAATAGAGCTCAAGTAGTGATATGATCATATTTATTATCTAATAAATCCAATTGATAAAGTACAGTTAGTGTTACTATAGTAAATTCAAGGGTGGTGATGTAGAATTCTGTGCTAAATTCAAATGGTTTCTGCTTCTCGTGCTTTGCTTCTCACTGTTTCTCGCAAAGCTGCGAGTTTAAGAGCTCGAGCTTTAAGAGCTTTGCACTCGCAGTGCTCTGTCCATTGAGCTGTATCCATCTACAGAGCCATACTCTGCCTACAGAGCCTGTGTATTTGACGCTGCTAAACCAGATACTTCAGATGCATCGCTAGACTTCAAAATCAGATGAACCGCGGTACAAATGCGTACCAACCCGTAAAATTGAGAACCAACTGATATATTCAAGTCTAGATAAACGTTTTAATGCTTAAGAGGAACTTGACTATAGATTTGATTATTATGACCGATAAACGCCCCCCCATTTGTAATCTAACGCCCCCCTCTCTATTAATTTGCTCTCAGTACACCCTGGCATCCTTTGAACGCCCCCAGTGTGGTACCACCCCTGTTGAGAACCCCTGCTATATAAAGTCAGCTTTTTCAATCAAATTGTTTATGTTTCTAGAAGTGTTGCTTATTCATGTTTTTGAGACGTTACAGACATTACAGTTGATTTTCTGTAAAGCTGCTTTGGAAAAATGTGTTTTGGGAAAAGCACACACACACAAAAAAACCTAATCAAATAAAAATTATTTGACTTGTTACAATTTTTTTTTCAACTTTGGCAACACATTCTCAGTGTTCTCTCTTTTCACTGTCAAACCAATAAGAGATTGCTAGTGCTGAAGTATTTTACCAATCAGAAATTAGCATAATCAATTCTAATACAAGTAAGGCCAGCATCGTTCAGTCACTGCCAACCATGTTAAAATAAAATGATACATTACCTACATACCGTAACCTACACTACCCTGCCTACACTACCCTACCTACCGTAATCTACACTACCCTGCCTACACTACCCTACCTACCGTAATCTACACTACCCTGCCTACACTACCCTACTTACCATAACCTACACTACCCTACCCTACCTACCGTAACCTACACTACACTACCCTACCTACCGTAACCTACACTACCCTACCTACCGTAATCTACACTACCGTAACCTACACTACCCTACCTACCATACCCTACCTACCGTAACCAACACTACACTACCCTACCTACCGTAGCATACATTACCCTACCTACCGTAACCTGTACTACACTAATCTACCTACTGTAACCTACGCTACCCTACCTACACTATCCTACCTACCGTAATCTACACTAACCTACATTACCATACCTACCATAACCTACAATACCCTACCTACCATAACCCACACACCGTAACCTACACTACCCTACCCTACCTACCGTAACCTACACTACCCTACCTACCATAATCTACTCTACCCTACCTACCCTAACCCTTACCTACCCTACCTACCCTAACTTACACTACCTACCCTTATCATAACCCCATAACCTATTGGGGCTAGGGGGAAACAGATTCCAACGGGGAACACGATTCGATGTACACTTGATTTACGTAAATGTTCTTAAAATAAAAATTAAGAAAGTTCTTAGGATAAATTATAAGAAGTTCGTAAGAATGTTCCTAAGTGCAATTCTTGAAGAATTCTAATATTTTCTTAAGAACATCTTAATTTTTTTCTTAAGAATAAAAAGACAGGCTTTGACATTGTCTGATCAGCCTGCTCATGGGCTTGCCTTGTCTATTAGCCTACAACAAATTCATTACTTCAACACTGGTAAATTGTAAAGATAAATTTATCTATTAATCTTTTTTTTTTAAAGTAGCAAGCACCTAGCGATAATTTTCTTGAATGTAAAGTACATGAGATGTTAGTTTAATAACATTAACCGTCAAAGGAGAACTGACTTGCTGCTAACCATTTGATAACTTTTAATTTGATATGGAGGAAAAGAAAAGAAAAAATAAAAACTTCAGGAGACAAGAGCTGTATGCTCTTGTTGAGGAAATTGCTTAATTTCCAAATTACTTAATTTGCTCTTAGTACACCCTGGCATCCATTGAACGCCCCCAGTGTGGTACCGCCCCTGTTGAGAACCCCTGCTATATGAAGTCAGCTTTTTTAAATCAAATTGTTTATTATGTTTCCAGAAGTGTTGCTTATTCATGTTTATGAGACGTTACAGACATTACAGCTGATTTTCTGTAAAACTGCTTTGGAAAAATGTGTATTGGGAAAAGCACACACACACACACACACACACACACACACACACACAAAAACCTAATCAAATAAAAATTATTTGACTTGTTACTTTTTTTTTGTTTTTTTCAACTTTGGCAACACAGTCTCAGTGTTCTCTCTTTACACTGTCAAGCCAATAAGAGATAGCCAGTGCTGAAGTATTTTACCAATCAGAAATTAGCATAATCATCGTTCAATCACTGCCAACCATGTTAAAATAACATTTAACATTATAAATTCTGAATCTATGTACTGAATGCCATTGCCACATTATCTGCAGCCTGAAACTGAACTTTTCATAGGAAGTTTGGATTGAATGCACTTGGCTTCATAGGAAATATAAATAAGATGCTCCCTTGCTTCCCATTTAGTAAGTGACTTCACCTCTAGTGTGCTCTCTGTCAGCACAAGTCTCGGAACAGTTCAAAATGCACCTTTTTTTTCATCCTGACTCCATATAAATTCTCTAAAAGCAAAACATTTTTCTCAATGTGAAAATGCACAATAAATATAAGATTTCTAATGAAAACCTTGTGCTATTGTCCACTATGGTGTATGTTGTGTTTAGCAGCATGGCGTTTTGCGATATATCACTCAAATTTAAAAAATGGAATATCAGATGAAACTAGAGACTCTAGTGTTTTGACTCAGATAGGTTTCAATGTAAAAACCAGATATAGTTTTGTTGGAGTTTCTCCCAAAGACAAACACTGCTGTGATTGGTGCCATGTTGTTTTGTCACATGACTGACAGCACAGAGTCTTCTGAACTGAGATTAGTCTGTTTAAATTAAATTAAATATGCGTTGTGTATAGCGAAGCCAAAATACAACATCCGCGCATGTTCAGCGGGGTCATACGTGGGTAAACAATATTCTGTTTACCGTCTGCTCTCCATGGCAATAATAGTGCAACATTAATTGTGCCAGGCAATTTTGTGAATAAGGCACAATCTATAATTGCTTAATTGCTTAAGAGCTTTATTTGCATAGAAAGGAGGCATTTTGACTAAAAAGATTGACAATGACTTAAATATGCATGACACAGTGTTATATCAGCCCAGATTGCACCTGGTTAAACAGAATTACTTGAAGATTATTTGGTGCAACATTTTAGTGAATAGGCCTCTGTGTGTTTCTGTAGGTGAGCTGGACACACCTAGTGTTATTGGTACAGATGACCTGATTGACCTGCAGGAGAATGAAGCTGGTAAATATATCAACTCAAAACATTAAGAATTACATATTTTCCAGACCAGGTCAATTATCAGTGCTCAATGGTTAATGTTGCAACGTCTCTTCCCTTCTCCCTTCAAAAGTTCAGGACTCCTCTACAGATGACACTCCCATTTTCCTTGAGTCCCCTCATATTGCAGAGGCTAGCTTGAATGAGGAGGACCCAGATCATGAGCAGAGGGAAGCAGGAATAGGGAATGGGACCCAAGAAGGAGGGACAGCCCAGCCACAATCCTCAGACACCAGCCTTAGACAAAGGCAGGGACCCAAGATGGGGCTCTGACCAGTGTGGGCCAAGCTCTGAATTCAACCACATACTCGCATGCATTCTGTTACAGTACAGCCTTATGTCACTTATACATCTAGCTAGCGCATCCACTGGCTGATGGGCACTAGCAAGAAAGTGCAGTTGAGACATTCCTTCTGTAATGCAATGTATTATCATAAGAATTGTTTTGATGCATTTAGAAACAAGTTTACCTCATGAAGCTGATGTGAAGCTCCATAAAGAGAATTTCCTGCTCTGCTGCTTCCCTTATAGGAATACTTCCTAGTGGACGTGAAAGGCAACTTTTAGAGATCTGTCATGCCTAGAGTACAGCAGAATGCATACATTTCATCTTTGCAAAACAGCATCAACCATATTGTCTCAATCTATTTAGATGAAGTCACACATATGGGATCTGCACAAAAGTTGATGTTTTAATGTATCTTTACTGAGGTCTACAGTTGTGTCATGATATCTGCAGTATAGTGTAAAAAAAAAAAAAAACTAAAATTCAGATGTTTAGCATTTTACGGAACATAAAAAGTTGGATGCAGTTTCACGTTAGGAAGGATATGGAAGTTTTTATTTATGTAAATATTTATGCAAATTATATAGTTATATACAAAGTTATAGATACTCAATAGATACTCTAATAATCTGCTTTTTATAATTTATGCTTTCATGTGGCTTCTTTGAATACCTCAATATTTTGTTGTGAAATGAAAAAGTTCATATTTTGGGTTATGTTTCTTTGAGGGCTTTTTTTATGTTTATCTAATAAATCTGATGTGAAAACTATTGCTTTTCCATTGAATTGCGCACCACAATAGATACTCATTACAGACAACAATAGGCGGCGATGGTTACCAGAAATAAAACATTGCACCAGGGGGTTCGAAGAAGAACTGTGCGCGTGCGCGCGCATGCGCATTAAGACGTAACCGATTAAGACATTAAACCTTGCTAACAAAGAATCTTTGTTGCAGGTTCGAAGTGTTTCGAAACGTTTCTCTTAAGTTCTTCCGATTTTGATTCATTTTCAAAAGAGGAAAACAACGACTGAAAAATCTGATTTTTTAAATTCAGAATAGCCTAAATAGGCTTCTTAAAATATGGCGACAGCAGACGACTCGCACTATTATAATGGTGAGTTTGAGCCGTTAGCATACTCACATTAGTTTGAGTTATCTAACATTACTGTTGTTTAATTGTTTATTCGCAATTTTATTGCAAGTCGTATACCGTTTTCTCGCTCTCTTGGGTTTGTTGTTGCGTAACGTTGCTCTGTAGTTTACATAAGCAACATTTAGCAAACTAGCTTGTGTTTTGTTGGTGCGTGTTGTGTTTTTTATGAACAGTTAGTTTAGACAAACGGCAAATAATCGTGCTCTCAGATGATTATGCGTTTCGTTTTTTATTCAGGGATTTTGCTTAAGACTGAAAAGTAAATGTAGTAGCAAGACAAACAGGCCTCGTGTTGCAGTGATGTGTCTTGAGGTCACTTTGAACTGCTTTGTTTATAATCAAAGGAACACGAAATGTCCAAGAATCAGTCAGGGGAGTTTAAACGTATTGTTGCAAATCTAGATGATCTGCTCTTTAACACCTGATTCAATTGATAAGATAGTAGTAGACTAGAGTGCTACATGACTAACATGCGGACGGACGGAGGGAGGGGGCATCAGGACCAGGGGCCGGTGTTCTGTCGAACTCTGTTTCCCCACAGCAGATCTGTATGGGGGGAAACAGTATCTGATGGTAACTTTCTCCGCTGTCAGAATGCGTTCCCCCATGCACAAACCTAAGCCTAACCCTTCCCTACCATACCTACACTACCGTAACCTATACTACACTACCCTACCTACCGTAACCTATACTACACTACCCTACCTACCGTAACATATACTACACTACCCTATCTACCGTAACCTACACCAACCTACCTACCATAACCTATACTACACTACCCTACCTACCGTAACCTATACTACACTACCCTAACTACCTTAACTTACACTAACCTACCTGTCGTAACCTATACTACACTACCCTACCTACCGTAACCTACACTACCCTACCTATCGTAACCTATACTACACTACCCTACCTATCGTAACCTATACTACACTACCCTACCTACCGTAACCTATACTACTCTACCCTACCTATCGTAACCTACACTACCCTAACTACCTTAACCTACACTAACCTACCTGTCGTAACCTATACTACACTACCCTACCTACCGTAACCTACACTAACCTACCTATCGTAACCTATACTACACTACCCTACCTACCATAACCTACACTACCCTACCTACCGTAACCTACACTAACCTACCTATCATAACCTATACTACACTACCCTACCTACCGTAACCTATACTACACTACCCTACCTACCGTAACCTACACTAACCTACGTACCACAACCTATACCTCACTACCTTCTCTACCGTAACCTACACTACCCTACCTACCGTAACCTACACTACCCTACCGTAAACTACACTACCCTACCTACATTACCCTACCTACCTTAACCTACACTACCGTAACCTACATTACCCTACCTACCCTAAACCTTACCTACCCTACCTACAGTACCTAACCATAACCCCATACCCTATTGGGGCTAGGGGGAAACGGATTCCGACGGGGAACACGATTCGATGTACACTTGATTCACGTAAATTTTCTTAAGATAAAAATTAAGAAAGTTCTTAGGATAAATTATAAGAAGTTCGTAAGAACGTTCCTAAGTGCAATTCTTGAAAAATTCTAATATTTTCTTAAGAACATCTTAATTTTTTTCTTAAGAATAAAAAGACAGGCTTTGACATTGTCTGATCAGCCTGCTCATGGGCTTGCCTTGTCTATTAGCCTACAACAAATTCATTACTTCAACACTGGTAAATTGTAAAGATAAATTTATCTATTAACCTTTTTTTTTTTTAAAGTAGCAAGCACCTAGCGATAATTTTCTTGAATGTAAAGTACATGAGATGTGTTAGTTTAATAACATTAACCGTCAAAGGAGAACTGACTTGCTGCTAACCATTTGATAACTTTTAATTTGATATGGAGGGGAAAAAAAAAAAACTTCAGGAGACAAGAGCTGTATGCAAGGAAGCTTGATAATAATATCACGTCGGAAAGTAAGAGGCAGGTAAATGGGAAAGGGTGGCGGAGGCTGTCTCTGCTGTGGTCAACTCCGATAGGGATGTGGATGGTGGTGAAAAAGAAAGTCTCAGCTTTTTAATGTTATAATTATGTTTCTATGAACTCTAAAGTTCACGGACAGAGTGAGCGCTATATGCAGCACATCCGTTTGAATTGGCATGATTGGTCACCACATTAATAAGCTTCAAAACAACATTTGTTGTTTGAATTTGGTGATAACATTTACATGGTTTACAAGCTGAAAATAAAAATATAATTGTACACAAAACAGTCAAAAAACATTTTTCGGTCTAAAATAAAATTTTTACACAAACAGCCAATTGCATCTTCAGACTCAACATCACATTTAAAACAACCCAGTAAATTCATTAAACATCTTACCTTTTAGAATTTAAGACAACTGTGAGGTTATCTTAACTTTTTAAGATGTTATTTACAACGATATTTAAGATTTTTGTTTTTCGAGAATTTGAATGCTTATGTTTTTTCTTAAGAAAACATTAAAAAAAATTAAAAAATAATAACTTTCTTAAGAAGATTATTCGGGAATACATAATATTCTTAACTTTTTACTTAAGTTACAAATTAAGAAAATGGTAGTTAAGAAGAAATTTCTTAAGAACATTTTGTGAATCCGGCCCCAGGTTTTGGAAACTCTGCTACACATACAACATCAAATCCTTACATGTATTTATTAGTATGCCAGAAACACACCTTCAGTTTCCGTTAGTGACCAAGCAGTGCATCAGCACTGGTTTGATTAGGGATTAAAGCATGAGCCCTTTGTTTGTTAAAATTAAACCTTATAACACCTCTGACTAATTCATCTAACTTCATCTAACTAGCCTCCTGCTGTCTTTCAGAGCACGATGACCGTGTTGGAGGACCAAAGCATCGCAATCGGAAAGGCAGAGGCCCTTTCAGAGCACCCATGTACAGTGATCAGATGTCCAGGCCAAGACATCGAGGGGGTCACAGTGGGGGTGGAGGGCCTGGTCCCAGGTCAAGATTACAGGATGATGATGGAGATGTAAATATGGCGGAAGGCTCACAAGACTCCCAGCGTAGATTGTGAGCACTGTGATGCATGATTATAAGTAATTGTTAAGGTACATGTCAGGATTTTATATTATTTAAAAAAAAATTGTTTTTACAGTAATCCATATGGGCGGCCACAGAATCGGCGTGAGGAGCGTAATCGCAAGGGTGGACGAGGAGGAAATGGAGATAGTCGGGGTCACAGAGGTCATGGATCCAGAGGAGGCGTCGGTGGTGGTGGAGATGGAAACCACAAGAATTGGTTTAAAATAACTGTTAGTACATTAGACATCAATCATAAATTAGTTAAAGCTGCACTACGTAACTTTGTGCTCTCTATCGACATCTGTGGTTGAAATGAAAAATTGTAAGCACTTTGCAGAACAACACTTTACGTCATTTGAGTTTCGGCTCGGCACTGCTCTTCTGGTGGATAAATCTCATGATTTGAGCTTATCTGGACATCGCCTCTGTGTGATGATTGGGAAATATTCAAAGCTGGAGTCATAACGTGCTATTTTCATGTTGATGTAATGTTATACAATTAAACATTTAAAACTGAAATATTACTTGCTTTGAAGATAAGAAACACTCCTATTTACATATTTTGAATGAATACATTTGACACTTATAGCGCTTTTACATATAGAACAGGGGACTCTCCTCAACCACTAGATACCGGTATATTTTAATATGATTATTCAAGTGTTTTATCTAACATTAATGTTTGTATTGTACTACACATCAATTTAAGAGTTGAAACTTGTGATATGGCTGATATGAGTTCAATAGAAGACTGTATTATATTGCACAGCCTCAGTTGATAATGCAAGTGAACCGTAATACAACAATAGTATGCCTATGCAATGCACCACTGTAAACTAAACATAAAATGAGGATTTGATAATGAAGGGGACAAAATATACTATATTAAACATGAAAATAATATGCTTAAATATGCAATATAAAAGTCATAAATATTAGTAAACATGTCACAGTAACTTCACCGGACAATGTAGATGCATTGCGATTGGATAACACATGAGTAATGTTTGATTTATGTAAGCATGACAAGCAATATAAGCTTCAACAACCCTACCTGACAACAAATCCAAGTATTATAGCAGGTTAACAACTTCGCCAAACGGATAACAGATAAACATCCATCTAGACTGCAGTGATGCTGTCCTGAACTGTGTGAGTGTGACTGAATGGAGTTAAACAACGTTGTTCATTTCTCCAGCCAGAACATGAGACAGCCGGTGGTACTTTACTGTTTTTACAGACATGACTTAATGACGCGAGGATGAACGTCATGATTTCACGCCAAATCCGACCGCACTGCTCCAAGTTCAAATAATTTTTATAGGCTTACCGTAGAGAATCAGGGTAAGGTAAGAACACTGTTTTGAACACTGATCGTTTATATACTCAATCAATAATGACAATTTGTTAATTTTTAATGAACAAATCTTACGTAGTGCAGCTTTAAGCAGTTAAACTTAAGGCTTTTAAAGCATGTTTATGACATTTTCTTAATGGAATAATTTATTGTACTTTTGACCCCAGATTCCTTTTGGGAAAAAATATGACAAAAATTGGATTCTGCCAGCGCTTCAGAACATCTGTTCCAAGCCATTCCATGCAGTTCATGTAAGTAACTCTTGCTGTTAAAGGACTTTTTGACCCAAAAATGAAAGTTCTTCATGAGTGCATGAGAAGCTCGTTCTCAGTGGTTTGCGTGTTCATGCTAGAGCTTGAGTTGTTTTACATAATTTTTTTTAAAAATATATTAAAAAAATATATATTTCAGTAAGTAAAAATTTAACGTTTTCTTTGGCATAGTACATTATACTATGCGTAGTGTGCTAAATGTATTTTTCCTCTTTTTTTTTTTTTTTCTGTCACAGTATCACACAGATGGCAACAGGGCCCAGTTTTACATTGAAGATTCCACAACTGCTAACGCTTTGGTTAAAGTGTCTCGGCAAATTACAGACAAAGATGGATACAAGGTAAAATACGCATCTTGACTACACCAGAACTACCATAAAGTCAGAAAAGCAGTTGCACTACTGTAGCCATATATCCTAGTGATATTAATATTTCTTAAATTATAGAAACCTGATTTTTAAATAAACATGAAAATTATATCAAGTTGTATGTGCAGATTGGGTAAATTTCTAGTGTTTGCAATTTTGTCTCATTCTCTTTGATGGGTAGGTGTCAGTTCTTATGAACAGCTGCCCGCCACCCACTTTGATTAATGTTGATCTGAAGCCTGAAGATCTGGAGCATCTGAAGGTGAGTGATGATTCCTTACAGTAATCTTAGAGAAATAAGAGCTTAGAGGTCACTGGAACATGCAAATGCAGATTTATCAGGTGAATTCAATATAATCCCATTTATTTATTGCAGTACTGGGGTTAATCTACGTATATGCAGCAAACCTTTGATTTTCTTTGATGCTTGGAGCAGTTGTTCTAGTTTTAGACTGTTTCATTGTTAGTGTTTACTTGGAGATTACTGATTTAATATACAATAACTGACTGTCCACTGTACTTTGTTTTTTCATTAGCAATGCATGGCAAAGCGCTTTGATGGATCTCAACAGGCTCTAGATCTAAACAACATCAGAGTTGACCCTGGTAAAACTTTCATACACCCTTCTTCCTCCAAAAAACAACAACTTCTCTTTGATTAGTTAAAGAGAGAGTTAACCCAGATATGAAAATTCTCTCATCATTTACTTTATGCCCTTATGCCATTCCAGATGTGTGACTTTCTGTATTCTTCAGAACACAAAGAAGATTTTTAAAAGAATATCTTGGCTCTGTAGGTCCATACAAGGCAAGTGAATGGTTACCAAAACTTTGAAGCTCTAAAAAGTACAAAGGCAGCATAAAAGTAATCCAAGAGTCTACAGTAGTTTAATCTCTGTCTTCAAAAGTGATCCAATCGATTTTGAGTGAGAATAGACCAAAATATTTTTTCACTATAAATCTTGACATCAGCAGTATCCTTGGCGATCATGATTTCAGGATAGATTAAACTTTTTAGCGCGCTCTGCACATGCGGCAAGCACTAGGAAGTGTAATCGAGCCTGAAGTCATGATCGTGCCTAGAGACTGCAATGACAAGATGTATTGTGAAAAGGAGTTATATTTTGGTCTGTTCTGACCCAAAACCAACTGGATCGCTTCTGAAGACATGGATTAAACCAGTGGTGTCGTGTGGAATACTTTTATGCTGCCTTTGTGCTTTTTGGAATTTTAAAGTATTGGTCACCATTCACTTCCATTGTATTGACCAGTAGATCTGAGATATTCTTCTAAAAATCTTTGTGTTCTGAAGAATATAGAAAGTCATAAACATTTTGTGTGGCTTGAGGGTGAGTAAACAATGAAGGAATTTTCATTTGTGCGTGAAATATTCCTTTAAGGGCTGTTGCTCAATTGTTTGTCCTTTTCTGTCAGATTTGGTTTCTCAAAACATTGAGGTCACATTGAATAGGAAGAACTCCATGCAGGGGGTCATCAAAATCATTGAGGAGAACATTCCTGAGGTACGAAATGAAGAGATTCTACTCGTACATGATTCTCCAAAAACATTAATTCTCCCAAAGCTAAGCTCGTTATTTAAATAATTAAAATTAAGATTGTTCATGTTTCTTCCCCCCCCCCCCATTTACAGCTGTTGTCTCTTAACTTGAGCAACAACAGGTTGTTCAGACTGGATGACTTGGCTGATATTGTCCACAAAGTTCCCAACCTGAAGATTCTCAATCTTTCACACAATGAGGTATGATTTTGCTCAAAGACACCTGTAAATTTATCTTTCACTAGAGTCTTCTCCAATATAACACTTGCTTCATTATGTCCTCATATGTTTGAAGCTCAAGACAGAGCGAGAACTTGATAAGCTGAAGGGTCTGAAGCTGGTGGATCTTTCATTGGGGGGGAATCCTCTGTGTGGCCACTTCAAAACCCAGGCAGACTATGTCAGGTCAGTCTTCGCTGCAGTTTATCTGTGCAATACAAGACACAATAGCAGAGAGAGTGTGTGTGTGTATGCATGTACACATGCACAAACACATACCCCTTGTGGTTTTTCTGTTTGTCTCAATAGTCCCACCTTGAAAAGAGTGCTTAAGAGTAAATACGACTTCTGTGAGGGGGTGACAATGGCATTTTTAAAGATAATGGATAGAGTGCCAATATGATGCGACGTTTTCAATATCCCTTTAAAGATTTTACCAGTCCACCAGTGAAGTGTATGATTTTTGTGGATCTGTAACTGGTGCCTAAATTCACCTAAATGTGTCTAAATCACCTTGGCACGAACTGTATTGCGCTTTGAGCATAGAATTGAAATTCATCAGCTCATCTAGAACAATAAAGGTCAGGCAGGAGTAAGGAGAGTCCTAGTATGATGTATCCTTAATTTTTTAACAAAACCATGTTCTTTATATCACA
Organism: Myxocyprinus asiaticus; assembly: GCF_019703515.2. Classification (NCBI taxonomy): domain Eukaryota; kingdom Metazoa; phylum Chordata; class Actinopteri; order Cypriniformes; family Catostomidae; genus Myxocyprinus; species Myxocyprinus asiaticus. Next base: position 21,630,509 of record NC_059381.1, on the reverse strand, counting down.
TTTTAAAGACCACATGAAATCAAAATTGAACATATTTCTTAATTGCATTTGGTCAATGCACATTATTCTAAAGAAAAAAGTAATCAGTCTTTAATCTAAATGTAATAACGTTCTCTGCCTCTGAAATGACTTTTCTGCTGAAGGCTGTCTAGGTGGGAGAAAATATCAACCAATAATATGATAGCCTTACATTTTTCGCTGTGTTGGTATAGCACATCCACTTTTCACGATGCAATCAAATCCTATTATATGGATGAAACCAAGCCCTCCTTTACATTATTTTGAGCTTAATATTCTGTTTTGCCCCAAAATATGCCATATTATGGAAGTTACATAGGGTTAGGGATGGAAATCGTAAGGTATTTAACGATTCCGGGTCCTTAACGATTCTTTTAGTACTTTGAGGAAGAAATATGAAATGCAATTATCATTGCATTTACTGCTATCAGCAGCCTGTTGCTAAATGAGATTAATTCAGATTTCATCAGAACAGATAAAACAAAATTCTTGCAAATGTGCATTTACACAGACTTTTTAATGTGGCACAGAGGCAGCACAAATGCAATCCAAAGTCCTAACTATATGTGTAAAAAATTTATTTATTTTTTATTCATTTTTTTTAATTTTAAAATACCACTTATTACAAAAAGCTAATTTAATATGCATCTTTAACTAAACACTGACATATGAACAACCAGACAGTAATTACCCTGGTTTAAGTCTCACAAGCCTTAATAACCTATATCACCGTTACAGTTCTTTTTCAAACGTTTAACCATTGTGCATGTCACATTGGTATAGAATTGCGTGTGTGTGTATTCCAGTAATTTGTTGTAGCAAGACTTGTCCATCTTGTTCTTATTTGTATTTTTCAAACTTTTGCTTAATCTCAGTGTTGCCAGCATTTCTCGTCTATCCATCTTGATTTAATCACTCAACCGTTGGCCCTGTAGCACTTTGTACAGAATGCAGCTCATCAACACCTTTTAGAAGAGAGAACATTTTAGCATATTTGAACCCTAATTACCAGTATAATAGAAATAGAATTAAAAATGGATGTAGGGAGCAGCTGTAACATATGTGACCTCCCAGATTGTCCATGGATAAGTTGGCAGAGAAGAAAAAAAATGTACCCCTGGAAATGATGCACTTTAAGTACATGTACTTGCAAGTACTCCATCTTTGTAAAACGCTGGGACCCTCCTTCCTCCACCCACCCACCCTGCACTGCGTCTAACACCTGGAGCACTGATGCTGAGTGGCCAGTGAGAGGCTGGTTAGCCAAAGACGGGTAAGATCCCACCTTTTAACTCTGGGACAACCTAAGGCAGGCACAGCTGCAAAACTGGCCACAGCAAGCAAGTTGAAGATGAAAATCACAACCAAGGGAAGAAGAATCGATATGTCTACTAGGAGATACCGTGGGTGGAGAAGGAGAGGGAAGGTTTTTTAAGAAAAACCTTGTCAGACACTGCTCAGAAACTGAGCTTTGGTGCATAGTGCACAATGTAATGAATATTCAGAGAGCAAAGACGGTTATATACTCTCTCTACCCGTTTCTATATTCTGAGACGGAGGATAGTTGGTCAAAGTGTGCACTGTGACTACATTCATGATCCTCATCCTAGACCACTTTGGAAGAAAAACATCAGATCATCAATTCTTAAAAGAAAATCCAATCACACTGGAGGAGGATCACAGGAAGCAAGTTTCAAATGTCAATTTCAATGTAGATATAAACTAAAAATAAAACAGACTTGGTATAAAATGACAAACATGAAAAGGTGTCTGGGCTCAATTAAAGCTTTAATTATATTTGTGAATAATTCCCCTGCTGTTCTTAAATTTAATAGTAGGGTCCAAATTAAGTAGGCTGTATAACCTATACACCTTTTCAAGCTTTGATGCATTCTTATTTATTATACTGTGTTCTGTACAGAGGCTCAGGGTTCAACTTTTGTACTTATTGAGATTATTCCTGTCTGGTCTCTAACTGAATATCTGGTCTTTGACTTTCCTCTCTATGACTGACCCCTTAAATCTAATCGACTGCTCCAAATGCTGCCAATATTTTTCTTGTTTTAGTCCCATTGTATTCACAAATCAGTCACAAAAGCAGGTCAGAGAAAACAATCACAATCGCATCTTAGTTACCTGTACTATCTTGTATTCCACTTGCAATAGTCGTCTTCATCACTCTGGTGCTGCATTCATTTATAGATATTGAAATGCACTGTGAACAAGCGATGTCAGTTTACCCTTTTAGTTTTTAAGAACTCAACGTATCAACAACTGTGGATCTGAATGTATCTATGCCGGTGTCCTTCATTTAAAAAAAACATGAAGTCTGTAGAATTTTTGCAGGGCATTAGGGCCTGGTTGTATCAGGAAGATCTGGTCACACTAAATCATATTTATCCCGCCTCAATCACCAAACCCCCCTTCCATTCGGTACACTCCCGAAAAGCACAAAAAATACTGATTGACTGATGGTGTGAGTGTTCAACAACCTCTACCCCTCACAACACCCCCCACCCCCCTTTCCTTGCCCCAACCTTTGCCAGCCTGCATGTGTCTATTTCGGCCTGAAGGGGGGACCGGTGGTAAGTATTGAGGATTGGTAAGTACCATGTACCTGGGGGGATGGGAGGGATTTGAAACAGGACTTTGGCTATGATTAGCTCATTGGTGCCATGGCTTAGCGTCCCAGATTTTAATTCTCACAAATGCAAATACTTGATTAATTACTTGAAAAAACTTCACTATTTGTATGAACTGAAAATAAATGGTGGTTGGTTTTCACATGTAAATTTGGTTACAACCTTTAAAGTTTGTAGAAAGCTAAATTCAGTGAATTACAGTACATTGTCAAACTGCTGATGAATGATCATCTGTAAGTAAATGTTCCTCATAGGCTGTTCTGATGGGTCCACTTTTAATATATTTGTTTTGCACTTAAAATGGCCATGCTCACATATTGTTGTGTCTATGTACATGAGTGTTTGTGTGGGATAGTCTCAGCGTAAAAAAGATTCCCTGAGCTCAAATGTGCACTGTACTAATTGTCTCTCTTGTGTTCTGTCTTTGTGATTGTTGGACAGTGCCATTCGGGAACGATTCCCCAAGCTGCTCAAACTGGTAGGAAATACACTGTTTATCTGTTGGTGTAACCAGAATTTGGAGTCATTTGCTCATTGGCAAGTGTTCATTATGCATCAGATAAATTGTTCTTGTCTGTTTAACGTCTAAACAATAGGATGGACAAGATCTTCCACCCCCCATTGGTTTTGACTTGGAGGTTGCTCCCGCTGCGCTACCCCCTTGCAAGGTGCTTGAAGTTTCAAACCACATAGTGTGAAACTAGTTTGATCATATTTCCCATATGTGACACCCATACTTTAATACTCTGAGCTTATCCTCTTTATTTTACGTTGACCACAGCCTAGTTACTTCTGTTCAGAGGACATCAAGAGCATCATCCTTTGCTTCCTGCAACAGTACGTATTCTTCAGCACGTATACTGGGCACCAGGAATGAGATTTATATGTTTCAAAATTCTCATGTATCTGAACTTGTTACCATCCTACAGGTATTACAACGTATATGACTCGGGAGATAGACAGCCCCTGCTGGATGCCTACCACGATGGAGCTATTTTCTCCCTCAGCATTCCCTACATCGTGCAGAACCCTTCAAAGTACAGTACATTTTATTCCTTTGTTATCTCTTCTGCTGTTGACTCCTATTGGGTGGTATGATCTATACATCTGATCTGTATAAATGACTACCGGTTACTTTGTTTTTGATTTGTGGCTTCCTCTTTGTTTACAGGAGTAGTTTAGGGGAGTATCAGAAAGACAGTCGCAATATTAGGCGCCTGAAAGACCCCAGTAAGTAATTTTATGGTGTCATGATTCATTAAGCATATTGACTAAACTACTTTAGTGGTTTTTTTTTTTTAAACATGATAGGATTAAATTAGGTTTAAAGCAAACTGAATTCTGTGTGACGGTTGTGCTGTTTTGTCTTCCAGCTTCACGGCATCGTTTGCTGAAACATACAAGATTAAATGTGGTGGCTTTCCTAAATGAGCTCCCCAAAACCCAGCATGACATTGCATCCTTTAACGTGGATGTCAACACCTACACAGTGAGTCAAACTTTCAGTTTAGCTCACTAGCTTTATCTTTGACATTCCGATTTGGTGTTGTGATTTCTAATTTCTCTTTATTTCTAGGCAACACTATTGGCATTTACAGTCAGTGGAGTTTTCAAAGAGGGTGAGTTCCTCTCTTACATAAAATTATTTACAATCTGTATCTTCAGGTTCTGATCAGTGATTTGAAATACATCCTTTTTTTTTTCTGTCCTTTTTAAGTGGATGGCAAATCCAGAGACTCATTCAGAGCTTTCTCTCGGGTGTTTATTGCTGTGCCTGCTGGAAATGCAGGGTAAGATTTTGAATGCAGAATTCTTGTTTCATACCAGAAGGTTGTTAAAATACTACAAGGGATATCTTTGGCTTTAAAGATGCTTCATTGATCATGTCATCAGTCTTTGTTGTAACCTATTTTTAACCCCTCAGTTTGTGCATTGTGAATGATGAGATGTTTGTTCGGAATGCAACTACGGAGGAAATTCGGCGGGCTTTTGTTGCTCCAGCCCCCACACCATCCAGTAGCCCTGTACCCACTCTGTCTGCCCCCCAACAGGAAATGCTTGCCGCCTTCTCCCTAAAGTCTGGCATGAACCTGGAGTGGTCTCAAAAGTAAGGACTAAAGGCCAGTTTATACTTGCCTACACTGTAGGCTTGTGGTTTGCATTTCTAGTTCTGCGTTATTCTGCAAGTGCACAGCCAAAATGCTAGTGTATTAAGGAAAAATGCCTTTATTTCTGAAATAATTATTAGTGCTGTCAGTCAGTTTAAATTTTTAATTGCGATTTATTGCGATTAATCGCAGATTTTGAAAGTGCTGATATTTTACTCTAAATATACTTTTCCTGTCTAAATGCATTTGTTTCCTTTTTGGGAAACAAAACTAAATCAAATTGTAACACTATAATGCTTTATTAACATTTTCCAAACAAAGCCTTCCACAGTATAAAGATAGAAATGCACTAAAATAGCACTATTTCAAGTAATATTAAACATTTCCCAAAGTCTAAATGAAAGATTGCCTAATTGAAAGAACTAGACCCCACATAGGTTATATATTCATTGCAATGGGCATTAAATCTCTTAAACTCTCATCCTCCACAATATTAATTTGCCGGTAGACTGTGGCTATCCGCTTTACTACAGCAATCGTGAAGCTGTGTTCATGATTCGCGTCATGTCAGTGTCAAGAGCTACTTTTAACTCCACATGAAAAGCACTTGCTGACAAAAAATGTCTATTCTGAGTTTTGGTGATAGTTAAATTTGCTGTAAGCCATTTTTTTCATAGAAAAGGTATGCAGAAAATTTGTCCTACTCCTGAATGATATTAATGAAATAAGTGTTGTGAGATATCTCACCTGTCTCTGTGACAACTCTGTAAACAGCAAATAAAAATGTGTCAGCAGTCTGTGGACAATGACGCTTTCGACCTGTCAATCATTTTGTGCCTCATCCATAGTATTGTAGTTGCAGTGAATTGTTGAGGTCATGTTGTTAATAACAGTTGTCAGTTGAGGGCGCTATTTTGTTGCTGTTTTTTTAACAACCGTTTCTGAACTATGTTGGTCTCAAAGCTCCTTTTGGTATCTTTGGAGTGCCGGGTTTTGGAAAGAGGGGGCGTGGCTCATCCAACGGTTCAGTCACATCTGGCATTTCATAACATCTCAAATCGCTTACAGCACCTTTAAGACTTAAAGTGCTTTTGTGGTAATTAAAATACGCCTTACATAGGCTGAAAAATACTATCACATGTCAAATAGCGCTAAGAGCTCATTTCTCCATTTTATCACTTAAAGGGAAGCTCTGTTGTGTGTGTTTGGTGTGTACGACAGTGTAATGACACTGGGCAGACACATTACATTCCGCCGTTCCAACCAGTGTCTATGCTGGTTTATGATGTATTAACGGTAAACACGTTAAACTTTAATTGCATGCGTTAACGCATTCATTTTTACAGCTCTAATGATTATACATTACATAAACAAAAGCACTGTGATTAGTGGATTCAAAAGTATTTTTTTTTTTTTTTTTACATTATTTTAGCAATAAGAACGAGTTCAAAGTATGTGAACATGTTGAGACTTGGGTACAAATAATATACATGCTGTCTGCCATGCAGAGAGAAAATAAATCAGGCATATACTGTATGCTTGCTCTTGTGTTGCTTAATACATAAATATTTTGGCATACTTTTGATGCTCTGTGCTAGAAAAAAAAAAAATCATCAAATTAATAACTACTCACTTGACCAATAACCAGAAAATGGGTGTTGTTTTAAAGCATAGTAGCTGGACTTTACAATGCATATAGGCAATGTTACCAACTTTTTAACAGGTGCTTTTTAATTTGCTGACAAATTAAAGTGTTCCTGTTTTCATAACTTATATATTTACTGTACACCATACTGTCAAACATGCGGTCAAGACATTGTGCAGATCGGAAGGTTCTTGAGTAGAATATAAATATGGAGTAAAAGGTGCACTTTAGGCTATGGTGCAGGCATGTGACATAGGTTTGATGCAGAAGCATAAATTAGCTTTAAATCACTCAACTGTATTTTACTACAGTAGAAGACATGTTATTGCTAGATTTATAAATTCATGTTTGTTGATTCACATAATGATTACCTTAATTGTGTATTGGCATGACTCCGTATTTTGAATTTAGGGCTATTAAGGACAGACCGTTAAATCTTTGTTGTTCTTTCAGGTGCCTGCAAGACAACGATTGGGATTTTGACCGAGCTGCACAGATCTTCACTGGGCTTAAGGTACTCCAGCATTGCCTTTTTAACATTGTTCCAAAAGTAAATCTGTCTCATGCAGACAGTTTAAAGAGAAGAACAAAGCATTATTCATCATACATGTGTCTTTTTATTTACAGGCCCACGGGAAAATCCCAGATGTTGCTTTTGTAAAATGAAGAATGTTTGAGTTTTAATTGTCATGTCTACAGATGTGACTAATAAAGTACTTGTTAATTACTTCTATTTGTTTTAAAATAAATGTTACCATCTGTACTTATTTGCGTGTGTTACTGTGGCTGCAGCTGGGAATATAAAACTTGTGTAATATCTCTTTCTCCCAAAAAAAAACCCAAACATGTCAGAACTACATCATAGGAGCACAAATATGCTATTAGCCCGTTACCTTTATATGGCAGGAAATGGTTCTTAAAAAAAACAAAAATTGGATGCAATGGTATGGAAAACTTTTATTGCAGCTAGGTTCTAACAGTTAAATCATATAACGGTAAGAGCCAGGGATTTGTCATATACAGAATTCACCCAACCCCACCCCCCCAAAATAAGAAGCACTAAACTATTGCTCCCAAGTAAACAAGTCAGTTCCTCACTTTGGATTAGTCACAGTTTATGTAATAGTGTTGTTCACTGTTGAGTTTTTCCTTTACACTGTATTTTTGGAATGACAATTGGTCAATCAGGACTATGAAATAAGAGTGACTTAAGTCTACATTTGTTTTAAATATCCCCCAGAAAGTTTGAGGCCAAGCTGCAGGTCAGGCCTGTCCCATCAGGCTCCACGTTGAGCTTCTTGACCACTCCATCTTCAATTAGCATGGAGTACCTTCATGCATACAAATGACATCAGCACCATTCTTGTACAGACAATTCAGGAGAACTGAAAGTTTTACTTCCAAATGAAAATATGAGGGCTAAGCAGATAAGTGTATCTGAGTAAGGAACAAAATGTACTGTTCAGCATTTCTCCTAGTTATCATTTGGCTAATCATTCAGAGGGGACATCAGCATTTGCTTTAACTGTAGCTGTCAAAATTTCACATTTGATGTTTGTCAGCATTCAGGAAAATAATCTCACCTTTGAGACCTCAAATTCCCAAGCACCTCCATCAAATGATCATTGTCCAGAAAGAGATCCACTGCCTGAAAATGATAAAGGACATGCCGTCTTGAGGACTATGGTCTCACAAAGCCAGATTTAATAATTTTCCAGTATAAAATGTTAGGGAACAGCCCATGGATGTGTAGTTTGAGGCTGAAACTATGGCTACAGTTTGTTCAGGGCTGGTAATCAGAAGGTCACTAGTTTGATCTGAGCCATGGCCATCACAATTGTGCCCTTGATCAAGACACTTAACCCCTGGATGCTGCACAGAGATTGCTCCAATGATAGGTGTATAAGTCACTTTGGATAAATTACTTTCTTATTGACATGTAAGAGCAGAAGGGAGGCTTATGATGGTGCTTAAAGCAATTCTCACCTTTGTAAAAGCTCCAGTGGGGTCAGCCAGCATCCGCACCTACATTAAATGGATCAAAATGACTAAATAGATCGAAACATTCTGCCTGTCAAATGCCAAGCTTGTTGAAATTATGCTAATTAAGGGGAGAGTATTTGGCCACCTTGCCATCTGCTCCACTCTCCTTGCCCCAGGCAGACATAACGAATACATCATTGACAGAGATGCAAGCAATCTCCTGCACACCTTTGGCCTTCAAATCTGCAGCCATCTCTATAAACCCTGGGAGATGAGTCTGAGAAAACGTGAGATTGTTATAAGTGGGCACTGGAATTTTTGCACAAAAAGAAACACATGAACACTCAAAACATTCATTTATACATTGATTCAAAACAGTTTAACAGACTTGGATGTTTATGATAAACACACATCTAGAATTGGGAGCATAACAGACCAAGCAGTTAAAGTATACTTTGAGTTAAAGGATTAGTTCACCCAAAAATGATTTTTTTTTTTTTATCATTTACTCATCATGCCTTCCCAGATGTGTATGACTTTCTTCTGCTGAACACATGAAGATTTTTAGAAGAATCTCAGCTCTGTAGGTCCATACAAGTGAATGGTGACCAGAACTTTCAAGCTCCAAAAGTACAGAGACAGCATGAAAGTAATCCATATGACTCTAGTGGTTTAATCCATGTCCACTATTGCGATCCAGTCGGTTATAGGTGACAATAGACAAAAATATAACTCCCTTTTCCCTGTACATCTTGACAGCAGTCTCCTTGGCAATCATGATTTCAAGCTCAGTTACACTTCCTATAGCACCATCTAGCCCTCTGTGCATGCGTCAAGCACTAAGAAAAGTAATCGAGCTTGAAATCATGATCGCCAAGGAGACTGCAATTGCAAAATGTACAGTAAAAAAAGGAGTCATATTTTGGTCTGTTCTCACCCAAAATTGATTTGATTGCTTCTGAAGACATGGAGTCATATGGATTACTTTCATGCTGCCTTTATGGAGCTTCAACGTTTTGGTCACCATTCACTTGCATTGTAAGGCACTACAGAGCCGAGATACTCTTTTAAAAATCTTAGTTTGTGTTCTGCAGAAGAAAGAAAGTCATACACATCTGGGATGGCATGAGGCTGAGAAATTTATGAGATAATTTTCATTTTTGGGTGAACGGTTCCTTTAAGGGAGGGGCTGAGTTCAGGTTTTGTTAATGCCAGCGGATCACATGTTAGTACCTTTGAACATCCAGGAGTGAATGCCCCTGGAACGCCAAACAGCACTCCTTTTTTGCCCTTGAAGAGGTCAGACATTGAGAGCTTATTTCCTGGGTCTCCCTCATGGACCTCAACAGCAGGAAGACGTTGACCAACCTTAAAGGGATTAAAACAGCGCAAATATTGCAACACAAAACAGATTAAAATTTGATCAAACGGTTTTATTTCTGAATCAATTATTTATTGGTGAGCACAGCAACCCAACCACAGACAAAGGCTCTGTTGACAGCAACTGCTCCAGTCAGCTGTGTCCAATTTCAGAGATCATGTGCTGTCATTCACCAGCAACTTTTGTAAAATGTTATATTTTGTTATGCCTGATTTGTGCTATGGCTTTAATTCTATCTTATGGTGCAACAAAACAACAGCACGTATTTCTTTCTCACAGTCATTGGGCATTTTACAAAATTATTATAATGGTTAATAAATATTAAACAAGTAATCTTAAGATTACCTTTGATTGATTAATTAATTAATATATATATATATATATATATATATATATATAAGACGAACGTCTCACTGTAATCGCGTCAGCTGTTGTATTGGTTAAGGGGCCGTTCACATCGAAACGTTTCAGCGTCTCGCTAATTCTTGATTGTCTCGCGCAGGAGGAGAGATGCTTTTTTTAAAGGTTAAAAATAACTTTAACGCGTCTCGTTGCGTTGAGTCAAGCTTTTATTTTATTTTTTAACGCAAGAGCGCATTCGGTCTGAACGGCCCGCAACGCCTTCATTATAATCAAAGCTGAATAAACAGCTTTGTTTATTACAGTTGAAGTGTTCTGGTTGCTGGTTTTGTCGCTATGACTTCATGCAGTGTGGGTGTCAGGCCTACCAGGATATAGTTTACTTCCTCAATAAAAAAAAAAACTCTGGCGTGACTCTGATCGCTCAACACATATTTGAATATAAATCAGAAAAATAAAATCGCAACAAATATCCGCCTCCCAATTCTGGACATGTAATATCACAACCAACATTAAAAAATAATTAGTGCTAATGAAATATGCGCATTAAAATACTAATGACCGCCACACTATTCAAGGAGTGATGCTTTTATTTTAAAGGGCACCGTGCATTAGGCGAAAAGGTGTCAAGGTCACGCGCGCGTACTAACGAATGAATGTTTTGTCAGGTTGTTTACGGTTTGTTTTCTTACCTGAATCGGCATGCTGGTGATGTGTGTAGAGTGTAGCAGTCTAATACAGTGGGAGACACGGACGCCCTTCTGAAGTATCGCAGAGGAAATCATATATATATCAGCTGAGACTGGCACAAGAGAGCAACATAACAGCGCCTGCTATAAAACAGTCATCCAGCCCTCACGCCTCCACATTCACCACCCCGTTCAGTAAAGATGATTTTAATTGAAGGATCTGCTCAGGAGCGACGACTCTTTATTATAAACTTTAGTAATTTAATAAGGATAATATCACTGTTATTATCAAAGCAATAAACTGATTCACTATCTAATTGTTATTCAAGTTAAAACACAATAAAACTTCAGGCAATCACTGACTCCGCCCTCACAGTCTGCCTGAATAACATTATTTTTTCATGATTTTAATCAATAAAAATCTCCTTTTTTTATGCTTAGGATACAACGGGGCCAAAGTCACTTTTGAATTTATTTTCTCCCAAAACACTAAAAAGCCAGTTTACACTGCAAAATATTCCTGAACCATGAGATTATTGCGTGCAGTGTCTAAAGTTGGATTTTGAGGTAATTTGATCTAATATTTAATCATTTTTAAAATGTTGCAAATGTTTTGTCATGCTGTCTGTCCTCTAATGTCTTTAAAACAAATGTCCACTAGATTGAATGCTCGTGTATCCATTAGTAAGAGAAAAGACAGTTAATAAACACCATTCACAGGAAATCTCTGGTGCATTTAGTTATTGTCATGTTGTAGGCAGTTCTTGATAGTGGTGAAAACCTTTCATTAATAGCACTCAGCTGTAGCAATCTTGCGATTTATCCATATTTACTGTCCATACGACTGCATATAATTTTACCGATATACCGCCCCTTGTGGCTACATTGTATACTACATAACACACTACACTAACGTGAAACTGTTACGGGTGTTGGTCAGCCGAGAAACAGCGTCACCGTGTGGCCACTTATGACAAACTGTTGCCTTGTTTTGAAAATCATTTTAAGCAGGCCTATATTTTATAGAAAGAGGTTGATCAGTTATTTAGTTTGTAATTATTTTACTATTTTGTAACAATTTCTCAATAGTTTATTGTAAATAAACATCTCAGGAAAGGGAGTATATCTTAATGAGTAGCTAAACAATAGATCAAAACAAGACATGGCGAAGAGACTCATTGATGTGATGTTGCAGAAAGGTTTACCGGACTTTAGAGGATAAGGGAATATTAGAGTGACCATTATTAAAACTACAGATACTACAGATGAACAAGTACTTATATGAGTAAGAAATATGTGATATTCCTATGAAACTATCCCAATCCATTGCTCTCATTATTAGGCTACAATATTTGTTTTGTATTACAAGTTGCCCTACAAACATAGTCAATGAAAAAGCATTGTTGCATGTAGTGTCTTGCTTTTGTTTTTTGATTCTTGAGTCCTTGTGTTCTTTATAGAGGACATCAAATATAGTTTAGCCATTAAAAGTGTTAATGTTTTTATGCACCAAACACTATAATACATTAATGACCAAAAAATTATTCTTAAAAAAACCCTGATACCTTTAAGCTCCTGCAGATATTTTTGCTATAATTAACTGAAACAGTTCTTCATGTGACAGGTGTGACAGCAATGAGTAAATGCATTAAACACCCTAAACATCTCTCATATTGCCTGCCAGTTTTTCCACAAACATTACAGGTATCCTGTGCAAACAATCCCTGACTGCAAAATTTCACATGCATGTTGCCCAGATGCTGCATAGAATTAGAAATGATGTCTTACTACTTTAAATGCAATGGCCCCATAGTATTTGGACCCTTTAGACAAACTTAAATATGCATGAATGTCTTTGCATAATATAACTTAAATAAATTTGAAAAACAAAAATAAAATAAACCATTTGGCATTAAGTTTAAAAAGATTTTTAGATTTTAGAGCAAAAACACAAATAGAGAAAAACATTATAATATATATAATGTTCAATGAAGACAAAAAGTATATGGCACTTTCTGGTTGGCAAACATAGCAGAATGTGTCCACACTTAATGTGATGAACTACACCCGTGGTTACTCTACTGGGACACCTGTGTAAACCTGAGGGGAATTGACTTCATACATCCACTAAAAATCACCTTCTCATCAGTTTGTTAAAAGTAATTGGAAAAACTGGTTTAGAAATGTTAAGTTAGTTCTGAGAAAAGGTCAATATAATTTGATGCCGATGCCGCTTGGTTTGATATTTTGTTATATGCAATGTTATTCAGACTTTCAAAGTGTGACTTAAAGGAATAGTTCACCCCAAAACAAAAAATCTCTCATCATTTACTCACCCTCATGCCATGCCGGATGTGTATGACTTTCTTTCTTCTGCAGAACACAAATTAAGATTTTTAGAAGAATATCTCAGTTCTGTAGGTCCATACAATACAAGTGAATGGTGGTCAAAACTGTGAAGCTCCAAAAAGCACACAAAGTCATCCTAAAAGTAATTCATTTGACTCCAGTGGTTTATTCTGTGTCTTCAGAAGCAATCCAATTGGTTTTGGGTGAGAACAGACCAAAATATAACTCCTTTTTCACTGCACATCTCGACAGCAGTCTCCTTGGCCATCATGATCTCAAGCTCAATTATACTTCCTATAGCGCCATCTAGCACTCAGGGCATGCGTCAAGCACTAGGAAGTGTAATCGAGCTTGAAATCATGATCGTGTCTAGACACTGCAATGTCAAGATGTACAGTGAAAAATGAATCGATTAGATCGCTTGAGAAGACACTGATTAAACCACTGGAGTCTTATGGGTTACTTTTAGGATGACTTCGTGTGCTTTTTGGAGATTCAACATTTTTGTGTGTGTGTTTTTTTTTTAAGTGTTCAAAAGCGTCCAAAAACCTTTTGGGGCCACTGTATATCCATCTTAATGTGGCTAAAAGTAAACAAGAATAGGCACATCAGACAAAGTCAGACGAGAACAATAATTATTTCAATACTGACAAAACAATTAGGGGTACAATGGGGCTAAAGGCTCAGCTTTTATTAGCTTTTTTTCTGTGTCAGGATTGAAAAAATATGGAGCAACATAATTTGTGTGAAAAGAAATAATAACAGAAGGTTGTTTCGATTAAAATTATTATTATTATTATTATTATTATTTGAAGGTGGTGAGGGAGACTTTTACCCCACACTTGAGGTAAAAGGCCCCCAGGGGGGGTTAAAGTGATATTGTGTAAATATATGGACAATAGTTATAGGGCATAATTTTTCACCTTACGCAAATACTTTTTGAGACAACAAGATTTAATTTATTACTTATTCAAAATAACCACTCCAGAAAAGGGTTAACCATTTTCTGTTAGTTTCAAACACATTTGGCATTTCATAACATCTCAAGTATTGTATAAACAAATTAATCACCATTGTGATTGGATCAGTCAATGTGAGCCCACTTTGAAAATTTTCATAACAAATGTATTCACCACACTTAATAAAAACAATGTGCTTTATGGGGGCTTTATCCCCTGCAACAGAGGCACTTTTTACCCCAAAGTACCATCCTTTCACTTATTGGACAGTTATTAAAAAACGTACCTTGTACAAAACTGAAAATGATAAATAAGTATTGGTATGCTCATGAGCATTGCCTACAACATGACAATAACTGAATGCACCAGAGATTTCCTATGAATGGTGTTTATTAACTGTCTTTTCTCTTACTAATGGATACATGAGCATTCAATCTAGTGGACATTAGAGGACAGACAGGATGACAAAACGACATAGAAATCCAAGGACAAGTGATGACATGTGCCAATTTATTACAAAACACACTGACACTGACAAAATGTTAAAATACCTCTATTGTTCCTGTGGTGGTTTAGTGTTTGCCTTTTCTTCAGTGATTCAATATGAAAAAAGTGTTGAAATAAGTTACTACTGCAGAACAACTGAGCTTTAAAAAAAAAAAAAAAGCACATACATTTACAATCATGTGACTTAAACACAAATACCAGAACAATAATATTAATAAACATCCGCAAATTGAGTAAAAAATAGATTTTAATCTTTTAAATACAACAGTTTTGAATACAAATATTGATTTGATCTTTACCTTTTGTATTATTACTATCGACTGTTATCACTAGTGTTACTGTTGAGGTTTGATTTACAGTATATCAATATACAGAAAAATGTGAAAACAAACATTTTGGTAAATTCTGGTATTGCTCATTTACATAAATATACACAGACACACAAACACCTAGCCATGAATTGAATTTATCTCTCAATCATGTTACGCTCTAATTTCAACAGACAAAATGGCTTATTATAATGCTTAGCCTTATCAAAACACTACTGTAATATCATTATTATATTAGAGTTATTATTGACACAAACATCGACATATTTTACAGCTGTCTTTGAATGGACCCACTCATCCATGGTTATGTACACATTCCATGACATCCCAAAACCCAATTAGGAGATATTAACTCCTGTGTACAAAAGAGAAAACATACTGAAAAGGTTAAAAAAAAAGAAAAAGAAAAAGAAGAGCATATTTTATCTTTTTTTTTTTTTTAGCTGTATAAATTGAATTGAAAATTAAACAGATTATATTGAAGATCGCCAAAGTTCTCTTAACAGACAGACTTGGCGGCATGTTTGTAAAAGAAAGAAATAAGAAGGAAAGAAAATATGAGAAAGTTTTGCAGTTTTCTGTAACACTGTGTTTGTTATAGTGCATGAAATCTGCAATATTGCCTGAACATTTTTGCAAAGAGAGAGAAATATAACTTCTACTGGCAAAGTTAGTATGTAAATCACAAAAAGAGAAAGGAAATCTAAAAATAATTCAATACAAAACAGACATTTCATAACATTCTCCCAAATGGATTGCTTTATTTCAACACCAAACCTGAGGCCAAGCTTCATGGTGGATATATGGAAAAGCAAAATTAAATTCAGCCAGAAATAGATATTAACCGATTCAAAAAATATCCTGAAGGCCTGAAAAACTATTTTTTGGAGTAATAATCTGCAAACCCAGATTTAACCTAATCTTGAGCTTTAAGTATTTTTAAATAGAGATCAACCTTGGATTGTTCTTTTCAGATCAGAATGCATTTTTATCTGTGGCCTGATGCTTACGTATATTTGCTATTAGCTGACGTGCACATACAATCATTGCTGCTAACAGTATGCAGTGAAAATCACCCTGAAGATGTGGCGTCACCTCAGAGGTCCAACTCTGCAGAACAGTGGTTTTCATTTTTGTACTTAATGTGGTAAGAGGCCAAAGAGGCAACTGGCTTTCCTCCTGTTTTTTAAATGTGTATAATAAATAAAAGGTAGCGGAGTTGCAGCACTCTGAATGGAGTATGATTGCATATAATACCAGACAACTGTCTGCAAACAAACAGCAACGAACAGACCACACACAGCAGTAAAACCAACAACCATCTTAAAAGAACCAAAAAAAAAAAGTCTAAAACTGATGGCTCTGGTTGACCCCATATAGCGAGGCTTTCCAATTTGAATTAAATGTTGCTCTGAGCCACAGAAGCTTTCAGTATGAATATCACACAGACTTAAAACCTCCTGGTTTAAACGAACCGACAGAGGTCGTCCTGCTGCATCCAGGTATAAATGGAGGATTAGAGTATGGAATATTTTCTTCTCTCCAAGGAGTGAATGAAATTGTCTTTCAGTCCCTTGAAATGTTCCAGAATGCATTTGAGCTGAGTGACTCAAACAGTGCTGGCTCAATCTGTCACTAGCAGGCCAGTGTCATGTTGTCATCTGAAGAATTGAGGACATCACTGATGCGAAGAGGTCCCACAGAGTCTTCTAAATTAGAACCAAATGCAAAAAACTCAGAGCAAAACAGCAAAAAGTACAGTAGAAGCTGGAGATAGCTGACCTACAGGAGCTAAAGACTCCTCATTTACCCTGATTTAGATGCAAAATCGTCAGTTCAGTTCAGCTCATCATATGCACTTTGCATTTTAAGTACCCATAATCTCTCATTCACACAATCCACATCTATAAATGAAGATGGATAATCCATTGGAACAACTGGCAAATCTACAAAGGACGGCGGTGTAGGATGAAAATCATTCTCTACAATCCTAAAGCAACATCCTTTTTTTTTTTAATAAAATTGTCTTTGCAATGAGACTACAACACTACTAAATTGCACTTCCAAGCAGGACGTGGCAGACCAGCTCAGTGCAGACATTTTTTAAATGGCTGACATCAAATGAATCATATGAAATTTTTAATATTGCTTTCCATAATATTAAATGTTGCAGTATATTTGCTTGTAGTACCAGTGTATAGCAGTAAACTAAAAGAGTAGTTTGTGTAATCGCTCCTGTAGGTCTTCACTTGTGTTCATCGGTTTTGCATATTAAACCAAGATAAAAAGCTGTTGTAGTGGGACAAAATTAAATAGCACTTGTAGTATGGCGAGTGCATTATAAAGACATTAATAGCTGTACATAAGTGGCTTTTATGCACATTTTGAGGAGGAAAAGAAAGCTTACTGTATGAATTATTGTAACTTGTAGTGCTGTGGTTTCAGATGCGCACGTCTTACAGATTGATTCAGTGGCCAACTATCAGTAAAGATGGAGATATCACAGCGATATCATTGAATCAACTGTTCTTGTGATTCCGTGAAGAGTTCATATTGCTGTAGTCTCAGTAGGCGCTCTTGGCACGTGAATTTCTCTGAGTTTACAGTAATGGTTAAATTCTATAAACACTTACTGTATCTTGAAGAAAGAGGATGGCCATGAAGTGAGAGAATGAATTACGTATTGTCCGTGGTTCCCCTAACACTGATAGAAATATTATCTTTGTCTGAACTGACCCAAATGTTTTCTTTTAAGTTTGCGTGAAATGGTACCTATTGAGTATTTTGAGAGTAAAACCTAATGAAGAGGAGAATTTGTTGTGAAAGACCATTCCTAAGGAGTACCTCAAGTTATTAGCGGACAGCTACAATTACACAAAGCGACTTCATATTCTTCGTATTCAACCCTTCTGTCAAAAAAAGTTTCTCTTTTGGCTTTATTAGCCCTTGTACTTTTTTCTCCACAAAAAAGATTTTGGGCTATCTTTTGCCCATTTTCTTCATCCTTTCTCTCTCATTCATTCATTCATTCATCTATCCAAGTTTCTTCTCTTCTCTAGGGTGAGTCCATCATGGCCTCCAGCATCTCCAGGAAGAGCTTGTGCATTGGCACCCCACCACGTGTCTTGATGCTGTAGAAGGTGGTGAGGGCCCGGCCTGCTGTCTGCCTGAGGAGGGGCAGAGTGAGAAGGAGACGGCCGGCACGCTGGGGATCATCAGGGCGTCGCTGGACCTCCAGCTCCAGAAGAGCTTGGTGTAGAAGGTCCCTCAATTTCTGCACAGCTTCCATGTCCTCAATGTAGACTGAATCTGAGAGAATAGAAGAGAGAGAAGACAATATATAAAGGTGGATGTAGAGTAGGGATGTACACGAGTAATTGACTAATCAACTAGTAGTTAGGCTTTAAATATCCGACTAGTAAAACTCTATTTGAATATCACAATTTGATTTTCCTTTGCACATTTGCCAGTCATAAGCAACAATGCTTCTATCACCTAAATCTTGCCATTTCAACTCCATGCATTGGGTGGTGCTGTGGACACATACACTCACTGAGCACATTATTTGAAACCCTATTGTCCTAATAAAGTGCCTGACGTGGTCTTCTGCTGTTGTAGCCCATCTGCCTCAAGGTTTGACGTGTTGTGCATTCTGAGTTTTTATTCTGCTCACTACAATTATACAGAGTGGTTATCTGAGTTATTGTAGTCTTTCTGTCAGCTCAAACCAGTCTGGCCATTCTCCATTGACCTCTCATCAAGGCGTATCTGTCCACAGAACTGCCACTCACTGGATGTTTTTTTTGTTTTTGGCACAATTCTGAGTAAACTCTAGAGACTGAAAATCCCAGGGGATCGGCAGTTACAGAAATACTCAAACCAGCCCGTCTGGGAACTAACAATCATGCCGCGGTCCATCACTGAGATCAAGTTTTTTCCACATTCTGATGGTTGTTGTGAACATTAACTGAAGCTCCTGACCCATATCTGCATGATTTTATGCATTGCACTGCTGCCACACGATTGGCTGATTAGATAATCACATGAATAAGTAGGTTTACAGGTGTACCTAATAAAGTGCTCAGTGAGTGTACATTCATATATAAAGGCACAGTACACCCAAAAATAAACATTTAGTCATTATGTTAAGTGATCGTATCACTTCAGCAAACATGTATAGTGCATGAGTTGCACCAGTTACTTTCACTGTAGTTTTATGGGGTATTCTGAGTTTGTAACCGGAATAGTGAACGGAGTGAATAGTGACAGGAGTCACTATTGTATGTGCATTATACTGATAGTGGCTATTTATTTTTCAAAATGGTGTCTATTTAAGGTCTGTGCGAGCATTTTTTAATTATCATTTTGGAATCTAGATGTTGTTATTGATGCATATGATGTAACATTTCTTAATAAAACCCAATAAGCTATACATTTAATGTTTAAGTCATTCTCTTTATTTTGAACTTAAATTTTACATTTCAAGTAATACATTTTTTTCACGTGTTAAGAGTATTCGACTACTAAATGTTATTAAATACCTGACTGACTACCGTAATTTATCTCTCTCTATTTTTTATTTTATTTTGGAAAGTTGTGGAAACGTAATGTGAATGCAAAAATAAGAGTTGTTGCGGTGTCAAATAGTTTACTTTTGTGTTCCAAACCCGGAAATGTGAAAAGGGTTTCTGTTGGTTTCTATATCAGCGCTGTGAGAGTGCATGTTTTTTCAAACATTAATTTTTGAATCTAGATGTTATTCATGCATATTGCTCATTTTTTTCAGAAAAAAAACTTAGGTTAAGTTAGCTTATAAAGGTTGACATTTGTGAATAAAACCCAATAGGCTATAAATTTTGTGTACGTGACATTCGTTTAAAAAAATATATATATATACATTTCAAGTAATCTATTGTTCTTTTTTTTTGTGTTAAGAGTACTCAACTACAAAGTATTTAAAATGTCTATTCCTAGTGCAGAGAGCAAGTGGTCAGACTCTTGGTGGGGGTTCATGTTTAGCATGTACACACAGATATGTGAGGTGTAAGGAAGAGATCTTGGGTGTGTTCTTTACAAAAAGCAGGATCCAAAACATGTGACTCCCAGTATTTGCATAACAAATAGAGATTCTGTGGGTAAAGCAGAGACGAGGGTTGTATTTACAGTTTACAGTAATCAAAAGCTCCTTGGGTCTTTCCGGTTGGGGGAAAAAATTCGTACCACCGGGCAGTGATAAGACTGTTAAGTTTACAATTCGAAACAGAAAGGGGTCTGGTCTCAATTAGGTGAAATATGACTCAGATCAGTCTGGTTTTACATCAGAGGGTAACCATAATAGAACCGGAATGAATGAGTCATTAATAGGAAAATGTTGAGTGCAATAGGAAGGTCACCTGAGTTGGTAAGTGCAATAGCCTTCAGCATGACGAACTCCTCACGGTCCAACTGCAAGGCCCTGAAGCGCCGCGCAAGCTGGCTGATGGCAGCATTGAGTTCAGTCAGGCCAGCCACACGAGACATCTCCTCATCCAGCACAAAGTCCTCTGCAAACACCACCTCATCCTCACAACCAAGAGAACGGTAAGCCACCCCCAACACCAGCACCTCCAGCCACACCGACTGCAGCACAGACATCTGGTCTGCCAGGGACAGGGAGAGGAAGCCTGGATGGGGGATGAAAAAGACAGACAGTGGTTAACGGTATACAGTATGTCCACTGGCACATAAGAAATCCGCTCAGTAATGCTCAAAACACTTGATGCCACTTGAGGTCTGTAAAATTAGTGTAAAATGTGTGGTTATCTTCAGAATGGTCTATGACTGCTTTCAATACACAAAGTCATCACACTGAAAAATCTTTTTAATCAGTCTTTATTTGATCTTGTTTTTGCAGTAAAAATATCTCAACATTCTGCTTATAACAAGACACATTTACTTAAGAAGACATTAAATATTGCTTTCAGAGAAATCTAACAAAACGTTAAGGTTTATGCTTAAAATAAATAATAATTATTTCTAAGGGTTAGAAATATAAAATGACTTTCCCTTTTTCATTTTTTTTTTTTTTCTATAGAATTACTTTTCTTTTTCTTGCATTGGCACAAACCTCACTTAATTTTGCTAGACTTCTCTGAAAACAAGACTTAACATGTTAGGTCATTTTGCTTCTTATTTAGTAAATCTTTCTTGTGTTAAAGGGATAGTTCACCCAAAATTAAAAATCTCTCAATATTTACTCACCCTCATGCATTCCTATATATGTTAAGTACTTTCGTTCTTCTGCAGAACACAAAGATTTTAAGAAGAATGTCTCAGCTCTGTAGGTCCTCACAATGCAATTGAATGGTGGCCAGAACTTTGAAGCTCCAAATATCACAGAAAAGCAGCATAAAAGTAATCCATAATATGTATTTTAAACAACACAATTCACCTTGGGTAAGTAACAGATCAATATTTAAATCAATTTTTACTATAAATCTCCACTTTCACTTTTAGAATGTGAAAGTGGATATTTATAGTAAAAAAGGACTTAAATATTGATCTGTTACTTACCCACACCTATCATATCACTTCAGAAGCCATGGATTTAACCAGCAGAGTCATATAGATTACTTTTATGTTTCCTTTATGTGATTGTCAAAGCTTGAAAGTTCTGGTCAGATATTTTTTACTGGAAAATAAGACAAAAAAATGATAAAGAAAATTCTTTGCAGTGCATATATGTGCGTGATTACAGTTGTAAACCAAGTATACATGAAACTGTGCAGACTAAATAATATGTAACAATATGATTTAAGCACTAAATCTACCAGAAAATACAGCTCTTTCGTCAGATTTTGAAATGCGTATTAAAGATGCTACTGCCTTTTGCATAAAAGTTTTGGTGCTCTGACCACTTGCTCCCCTCTGCTGTCAATCCCAGAATCCCCAGCACAAGAGAGAATGAATTGAAGACACCCACTCATCTCCTTGCCAGTGGACACATACAGTAAGCAATGTGCAAAGAACAGGATAAGAGTTGATGATTACTACCCAGACACAACAGATACTCACAATTGTGCTCTAAAATTGGAGCTCTTGAAAATAGCCTGAGACTGACAAAAGCAGTTGAAATTGTGCCTTCCAAGGCAATGCCCTGGACAATACTTGTTGTGGACTTGGACAGCAATTAGGAGAAAAGTCTACCATATTCTTACTCAAACTCGGACTCACCCTCTCCAGTTTCCCTTCAATTATAATGTTTTCTTTAGGCATCTGTTCTCTTCAGACAGGTGTGATTGATTAGCACTTTTCTGCACTTTCAGGCAGTACTGAAAAGTGAGTGCCATCAAATATGAATGTCCAACAAGCTCTAACGTTGTTTTGAAAGCTGCCCTTTTCACAGCCAATGGAAATGTTAGCCTGTTTTAAAGAGCTGTCTGTTACATCCTGCACAGTTTTAACATTAGTACCATTAAACCAATGGTTCTAAACTGGTGGGTCTGAGGTCTGTTCTGATAGGGTTACAGACAGTAGGGAAAAACAATGCTAAAAACGAATTAAAAAAATGTTACTAACAATAATTGTGCATTGAGCATTGCAAAATTATTAGGCTTTTCAACTTTTAAAATGGGGAAGAAAACATTTTCCATTTCTTTTATTTTTAATGTCAGATTGTGGTGCAAATTCATCAGTCACTTGGTAGAAGCTCACTAAATTATGTAGATGTCAGCATGTTGCATTGATACTCAGACTATATTAAATAAGGGTTATGGGTTTTGTCTTGTGTTTGGTCGCCACTGTCCAATGTACAATCTGAGTCCTGAAGCAAAACCAGTAGAAATCATTAGACTACTTAGTTCTATTGAAAAAGTTTTTGGCCCTTAAAAGCAACTGTGACTGACAGGCATAACCAAGTGGTAGCTTTACCGATGCTTAACTTCAGTAACAGGAGCGTGAGTAACTCGTAGCTCGAAACAAGAATAGCCTCCTTGACACTGTCTCCTTGCCAACGCTCTTGCTGTTCCTCTTTTTGTTCTCACTTACCAGGAATGTGCTTGGCCCAGCCGATGATGACAACTAGTTCCCGGTCAGCCAGGTCACAGAGAGTGGTGAGTGTGCGCTGGGCCGTGTCTGGCTGTAGGGGGTCTGGCATAGCAAACAGCTTTTCTGGCTCCGCCACCAACAGATGAGACACAATAATGCTGGATGAACCTGAGAGACACAGTATTAACATTATTCTGTTGAATGGCCATTATAATTAGGAAAAATTGATCATGATGATTAGGAATGAGCATGAGTGGGGCCTGGAAAGCTCAGGGAGTACTGCCGCTGACTACCACCCCTGGAGTCGCGAGTTCGAATCCAGGGTGTGCTGAGTGACTCCAGCCAGGTCTCCTAAGCAACCAAACTGGCCCGGTTGCTCGGGAGGGTAGAGTCACATGGGATAAACTCCTCATGGTCGCAATTAGTGGTTCTCGCTCTCAATGGGGCGCATGGTAAGTTGTGCGTGGATCACGGAGAGTAGCATGAGCCTTCCATGCTGTGAGTTTCCGCAGTATCATGCACAACAGGCCACGTGATAAGATGCGCGGATCGACTGTCTCAGAAACAGAGGCAACTGATGCTTGTCCTCCGCCACCCGGATTGAGATGTATAACCACGCCACCACGAGGACCTACTTAGTAGTGGGAACTGGGCATTCCAAATTGGGAGAAAAGGCGATAAAAAAAAATACAAATATATAAAAATAAAAAATAAAAATAAAAGGAATGAACATGAGTACCTAAGTACACTGAAAAGTCATAGTGATGATCGATCATGAAAACAATAATTGCAAAACTTTTGAGATGCTTTTATAAAAGCTATTGTACCAGTTGCAGTATTGCCAGATCTCACAAGATAAAAAAGGGACCTGGTCTGGAAAAACATGCTAAAAATTAGAGTTGTCTCACCCAAAATAAGCAAAAATTTTATCTTTTTTCCCCTTGTGAGGGAATTATCAACATAGGAATCATAGCAAGCATAGTATACAGTAGCCTATATAAAATAACATCTTTTCAATAAATGTATTCTTAATATTAAATATATGCCCAAAAATATTTTAAATACATTTGGAATCTAAAATCAATTAATTGTCTAAATCTCTCTCTCGTGCATACACGCACACACTGCATGGGCCGTTTGGACAAAACGGCATCTTATGTGGGACAATTTTTGTATTTTTTATTATTTAATAACTGTTTAATTATTTTATTTTAATTAATTGTTTTAAGTAAAGATCTGCTTCTCGGTCAATACCGGCTGCATCAAATCTGTATCAATGCATTATATCTAACAATAATTCAGTGAAGACTAGGAAACAACTGAGAAATTAATTTTTTTTCATGCATGTACAGTTTATGTAGTAATTATATATAATTGCTTAAAAGGTATATAGGCTATACAGCAGCCTATGTAAAATAATGTATTTTCAACAAATGTATTCTGAATATGAAATATATCCCCAAAAATAATAGGCTAATGTTATTAACTGTTCTTTTATTTCATTCTAACCGGTTACCATTTGGAAAGGAGGCTGCAGAATGCCAGAATGAAAGAATACAGTTTCTGCTCAGAATGAACAAAAATTAAAAACATTTCATTTTCAATCCCTGTTAAAAACACAGCACTCATGTAAAGTAGATTTATCTTTCGAGTACTTGTGTAGTCAAAATATCCAAAATGCACATCACTAGTTATGAAATCATTTTAAAACATTACATTGAATTACCTTTCTCTCCCTCCTTCCTTAATGGTATTGGTGCACTCTGGTACGTGGCATTTTCCACCTCTGGACGTCTTTTGTACTTCTGCCGCCCACCTCTGACCCGGTCCAGACGAACTCCTATGGCAAACACACACAACATAGAGAGAAAGAGGATTAGGGCATTCATTGGCATTGCCTTTGGATTACACTGTACATTGTTGAGGTAATTAGGTATTGTAAGACAGAGAGAGGGTTGGTCGTTTTGGCCACCTCACCTTCTTTGAGCATGCCTACTTTGAGGCACTTGGTGAAGCGGCATGCCTGACAAGCTTTCCTGCGGCGCTTGGTGATTTCGCATTCATTGGAGGCTGGACAGCTGTACTCAATATTGCCTAGAGTGGATGAAGGTAATGATGTTAGACGAGCTTTCAAGGACTCAAATAACCTATGTACACCTGCTATTTAGATGTGTTTTGGCCAATCCTAATCAGATCTTAATACAATGTGTAAATGGCACCAAAGACCAAATGGCTGTTTTGACTCAATGACAAGTGAATCCGTTACACAGTATGACATGCTCACCCTGTATGGTTCTTTTGAAGAAAGCCTTACAGGCTTCACAGGAAGCCACTCCGTAGTGGTACCCGGAAGCCACATCTCCACACACCAGGCATAGCCTTTTGGGAAGTGTGGTTAGGGCATACTTGCAGCGGCCGCCCCCGCTACCTGTAGAGCCCTCCTCGGCTCCATCTGCACCCTCCTCCTTAAAATGGCATCGTAGTGCGGGCGTGTATAGTGGTGGGGAGTAGCGTCCAGTGCCTTCTCCTCTGGATCCGCCTCCTCCACTTTGTGAGGAGTCTGAGGAAGCACCTCCCGGGCTGGTCCTCCCACCAACACCTCCTCCTCCCTCGGGACTGCTGGGTTCAGCCTTTATGTACAGGTCAGAACGTCGCTCTCTGGAAGACATGATCCCTGTGAAAGAGTGGAGAAAAATGTGAGACAACAGGAAGAAGAGGGACCTTTGCTGTTTTAGTTTTATCATCACTTGAAGGTCCCAAAGACTTTAAAACAAGACGTTTAAGTGACAGGATAAAACATAAGCAGTTACAAGGGATGTACCAATGTGACTATTGATTCTTTCTTTCTGGTACTTGCCTATACTTGTATTTGAACTAAGCACAATTACATGCACGATCTTACACTGATTATGCTTAACCTCGTGGGATCCCGTGCACAAATGCGTGGAAGTTGTATTTAGGCTTCGCTATACGCAACACAT
Organism: Myxocyprinus asiaticus; assembly: GCF_019703515.2. Lineage (NCBI taxonomy): Eukaryota > Metazoa > Chordata > Actinopteri > Cypriniformes > Catostomidae > Myxocyprinus > Myxocyprinus asiaticus. The sequence continues at coordinate 21,604,533 of NC_059381.1, read as the reverse complement.
AATTTAAATTCATTTAAACCGACTGATCTCAGTCATGTGACAAAACAACATTGCCAACAAAACTACACCTGGTAAGAAACTGAATTACGTTTTTGAATTGAAACCTGTTTGAGTCAAAAGATTAGAGTTTCTAGATTCATCCTATATGCAATTTTTACCATTTTAGCGATATACCACGAAACGCCACACTGCAAAACGCAATGTACACTAATGTGTACTTAAGCAAATTTTTTCCTTAGAAATCCTATATTTACTGTGCATTACCATATTGAGAATCAATGGGTTCATCCAAAAGCTGAAAAATTTTGTTTTCATAGGCTTTATATGGAGTTAGGATGAAAATAAGGTGCATTTAGAATTGTTCTGAGACCAGTGCAGACAGACAGCACACTGGAGGTTAAGTCTTTTACTATGTAGCTAAATCCATTCAATCCAAACTTCCAATCAAAAGTTCAGTTTCAGGCTGCAGATGATGTTTGGATCACTCAACATGTTTGTCAGACATGGGATTATGGTAATCAGTATATAGATTCAGAATTTATAATGTATAATTTTATTTTAGTCCTGGAAACATAATAAACAATTTGATTAACAAAAAAAAATCAGACTTTCTATAGCTTGGTATTATTTAAAATTTCACAACTTAGTCCCGCTGTCCACAAATGTTGCCATCAATTTTTATGAAAACGCTCTAGATTTTTTTTATTTATTTTTTTACTTGTTTATTAGGTGCTAATAGTTACAAATCAAAAAAGGAAATGGAAAATGCACATAGCAGTCATGCTCAAGTTTCAGGAGGTTAATAAGGTGACAACGTATAAGGTCATATGAGTAAGGTCACAATCAGTTTATGGTATAAACCAATCAGCAGACATAGATTTCTGCCCATTACCCTGATTTCTCTCCGCATGTAAAACCTTTATCGGCATTCTTATCGGCTTATCCAATGTGCACAAATGCTGTGTGCAAACGTTGTGCACATGACTGTTTACACTTTGACGTCAAAAGGAAAGAAAAATCTGATTATTTCAAATCTCATGTAAATGGAGGTTTCTTATATTGTTTTTTTTAAGTTGATTTTTTATCGTTATCAGAGTATTGTTGCTATTTTCAAGTACAGTGAGACTGATGATTTGAGAGTAGTGTGTTTAATATTTACATGAACTGTTAACTCCACTATTAATACCATCAAAAGAAGGACACTAGCTGATCAGCAAGGCATAAAAAAAACAGCTTTATTTTATTTTTTTTATGTATAACTATCTATTAAATAACAGATAGGACTCATATCAGGTGGCCTAATTAGTTTAGTAAATACAGATAACTCCTTTTTAACATCAGTTTCATGCATAACAATAAGAGCTCATGCTACTTTCACTGGGTTTAACTCTTTATAGCATCAATTCAGTGTCACAGAGTTGGTGCTGAGCACTGCTGATCAAGTAATGTACTTGTGTTACATACAAGATACATACAGTTTGTTTTGATGAAAATGATTGCACTCCCTTTCATTTGGTTGTCATGCATGTGCATGAGCGAGCAGACAGCAATTGAGTGCAGCAGAGGCAGTGAAGAGTAAGTACCCTATGCATCTTCACTTGCAAGTAGTGTTGCCAGTTGCATTGGGTTATTTATTTTTTTAAATAACTAAAATTAACCAATTCACTACAATTAATCAAACTTCCCAACATTACTTGAGAGAGGGTATTCTAGGAAAATACACTCGCTCATGAAGTTATCTGCTCACACAACTACAGCTCTACACAGGCAATGCATTTAGATGTCTTTAATCTTGATATGTCTCAGATTTTGTTCTGCAGCAGGTGATTCTTTGCATAGTAATATTAATATTTATGTAGGCTGCATTTTAACAAGTACGAATACATGAACACAGTATTGAAGCTGATGCAAGAATTGGTATCATTGCATGCCTAGCAGTTACAGTTCAGGAACAGCGGGACACACATACTGTCTGTCAAATCTGATGTTCAAAGAGAACAGGATGGTTGTCAGAGTAGATACAGCAGGTGTGAAGTGAAAGAAATTACTTAACATGTACATAAACCAGACAGTAACAATGACCATTCAATGTTACATGTCCCTAATCGTTTACTAAATATTACGCTCTGTACAAAGTAACCAGAATCCATGTTATGTATGCACAAAATAATAATTATTATTATAATAAATATAAATTAACTTTAAATATTGCTGTGCAAATCCACCAAAACTCAAGATCAAGACTCTAGATTCTTGAGGAAGCAGCTACAACAAGGCAACATGTTAAGTAAATGAAAATGTATAAAACTGTATCAAAAGGGCTCTCCTAGAGAGCAGACAGCACATGTGCATGGCTGAATTCTGCTCAAAGTCTGTCATAATCCCAGTGCCACGGCCTCCGCCCAAACCAGATTAGGGTCATTAATCCAGGAGTGAGGAGAACCAATCCTCTAATTATACACCCAAGAGATGCCCAACTCTCAACCACCCTACGGCCCCCACAGTTCATGAGCCCCTCTCAGGGACAAAATGACATATGATGCCATTTCTTAAATGTGCTGATTTGACCATTTTAAGCATTTAGCAAAGAGCCCACCCCATTAGCACATGCAAAATTACCCAAGTTGCAGAATGACTGCCAAGTGGGGAACACAACCAGCCACAATAGCAGCTCCTCTTGGTTGTGGACCTGAAAAAATGTTGGGCTGCTAGTCATACATCAAGGCTACTGTACATACACTGACTTGTATTATGGTCATGAATTGTCTCCGTCCACCTTCATCTGTCCTCAACCCACACAATATCTAAATGGGGACATAACATGGACTTCTATTGTTTTTATATAAAGCTATCTATTATTACTATAAACTAAACCTAACCAGACACTATTAAGCAAAGGCAGACCACTTCTATTAAAATGAATGTGAGAAATTGGAATGCCCACCGGTCAACAGATGTAGAAAGGAAGTCCCACCTTAAAGGTAAAAGGGACAATCACCTTATAGATACAGGCATATTTTACAGCTCAATCAACTCGAGAACACACATGCGCATTAGCTATACAAGCCAGGACCATTTTCAAATTTTTTTTTTAAAGAATAATCTGAGGTAAAGAAGGGCAATTTATGTTTCCAATGTTTTCATATTTTACTGCTGATTTGAAATATGTTATTTGATCGTAATCTTGACCAACCGTTTTAGAGATCTCGGTCTTTCCCCATTCATGTACAGGTGCATCTCAATAAATTAGAATGTCGTGGAAAAGTTCATTTATTTCAGTAATTCAACTCAAATTGTGAAACTCGTGTATTAAATAAATTCAATGCACACAGACTGAAGTAGTTTAAGTCTTTGGTTCTTTTAATTGTGATGATTTTGGCTCACATTTAACAAAAACCCACCAATTCACTATCTCAACAAATTAGAATACATCATAAGACCAATTAAAAAAACATTTTTAGTGAATTGTTGGCCTTCTGGAAAGTATGTTCATTTACTGTATATGTACTCAATACTTGGTAGGGGCTCCTTTTGCTTTAATTACTGCCTCAATTCAGCGTGGCATGGAGGCGATCAGTTTGTGGCACTGCTGAGGTGGTATGGAAGCCCAGGTTTCTTTGACAGTGGCCTTCAGCTCATCTGCATTTTTTGGTCTCTTGTTTCTCATTTTCCTCTTGACAATACCCCATAGATTCTCTATGGGGTTCAGGTCTGGTGAGTTTGCTGGCCAGTCAAGCACACCAACACCATGGTCATTTAACCAACTTTTGGTGCTTTTGGCAGTGTGGGCACATGCCAAATCCTGCTGGAAAATGAAATCAGCATCTTTAAAAAGTTGGTCAGCAGAAGGAAGCATGAAGTGCTCCAAAATTTCTTGGTAAACGGGTGCAGTGACTTTGGTTTTCAAAAAACACAATGGACCAACACCAGCAGATGACATTGCACCCCAAATCATCACAGACTGTGGAAACTTAACACTGGACTTCAAGCAATTTGGGCTATGAGCTTCTCCACCCTTCCTCCAGACTCTAGGACCTTGGTTTCCAAATGAAATACAAAACTTGCTCTCATCTGAAAAGAGGACTTTGGACCACTGGGCAACAGTCCAGTTCTTCTTCTCCTTAGCTCAGGTAAGACGCCTCTGACGTTGTCTGTGGTTCAGGAGTGGCTTAACAAGAGGAATACAACAACTGTAGCCAAATTCCTTGACACGTCTGTGTGTGGTGGCTCTTGATGCCTTGACCCCAGCCTCAGTCCATTCCTTGTGAAGTTCACCCAAATTCTTGAATCGATTTTGCTTGACAATTCTCATAAGGCTGTGGTTCTCTCGGTTGGTTGTGCATCTTTTTCTTCCACACTTTTTCCTTCCACTCAACTTTCTGTTAACATGCTTGGATACAGCACTCTGTGAACAGCCAGCTTCTTTGGCAATGAATGTTTGTGGCTTACCCTCCTTGTGAAGGGTATCAATGATTGTCTTCTGGACAACTGTCAGATCAGCAGTCTTCCCCATGATTGTGCAGCCTAGTGAACCAAACTGAGAGACCATTTTGAAGGCTCAGGAAACCTTTGCAAGTGTTTTGAGTTGATTAGCTGATTGGCATGTCACCATATTCTAATTTTTTGAGATAGTGAATTGGTGGGTTTTTGTTAAATGTGAGCCAAAATCATCACAATTAAAAGAACCAAAGACTTAAACTACTTCAGTCTGTGTGCATTTAATTTATTTAATACACGAGTTTCACAATTTGAGTTGAATTACTGAAATAAATGAACTTTTCCACGACATTCTAATTTGTTGAGATGCACCTGTAGATCAGAGCTGCTCTTGTATGCCGCTTGTTTACAAAAAAATAACTGCCCCAGAGCATTCCAAAGATGGCCGACAGTGGACTGACTTGCTAGAAAGACTTTGCCCTAATCAGAGATCTGCACATGGGCGGGTACTCGCAGGTACCCGACGGGTGAACCACTAATTTTTGATGTAATGGGTGGAAAAATATTTACATTGTCATTTGCGGTGCGGGTCGAGAGTCAACAGGCACGGGCGGACTGCGGGTCAAACAGCCAAGGCTATTTTTTCTAAATGTCAAATAGTGTTAATCTTTCTCATCTTTTTTCTGTTAATTGTCACCATAATGTTATGCTATGTGGCTATTTTTCTTAAATGCTCCAACTCAGAGTGCCTAGTGTTAGTTTGATTGCTTGTGTGACGTGCACTAATAAACAATTTTTGTCTACTTGATGAAGGCCCTAGTAGATTTATTTTAATGCAGGTGCGGTTCAGATCATGGCCTTTGTTAAACAGGTGGCGTACCGAATTAAATTAGCGCTGCAGTCGGATAACGGGGTCAGGTGTTCTGTTAAGTACTGCGGATGCGGGTTTACAAAACGGGAACCATGCAGGACTCTGGCCCTAAACCTAACCCCTAAACTTTTTGCATTATTAGAATTTAAAAAATGATAATTTAATTTAAGATTGAAAAAAAAATAATAATAATGTAATTAGGACATTCCAAAATGACCCCAAATAAAGGTTTGGTCCTATTTTGGTTACTTTCTGGTACAAATTTGTCCAAAAACTATAGCTAAGTACACACACACACACACACACACACACACACAATTCCCCTTTTACCTCCTTATGTGTGATATGTTGCAACTTTAGCCAGTGTGCAGAATGCAACCATGCTCCAATGCCTCTAAGTCCATTGTACTTTCTGCCAAGCACATATGGTTCAAGCACTTACATAACACCTGAACTTTGACCTTAAGCTATACACCCCACCCCAACACAGATGCACCCTCTACTAGAACAGAAAACGTACATGATAAATAGGGGACATAGGAGAAAACTTTGTTTATTAATTGAAGTAAATCCACAGGAACAGTTCTGGAATTGACATTTAAATTGTTCTCATCCCTTAAGTTTGGCTTTTTTAAAGAGTAATGAAAAAAAACAAAAGCTACTGAACCTAGTAATGATCATATGGCTCCAATGAGGTACGGGGGGTTGGGGTGCGACTGATTCAATAACGCGATGTGATATCAAACAGCGATCTCTAAATCCCTCTTCAAATGAAAGAAACCGGAAGAAGGAAGAACCATCATGTACAAACAATGAGGGAAACCCACAAAGAATATGCGTAAACTGATCGCGCGGCACTGCCAACGACCGTCATCACACACGTGCGTCTGTGCGGCAGGGGTTTAGTGCCACTTCCGGTTCGGATCATCATCACAGAACCAAAGGATTTTAAACTGTGGACTCGTTTGAAATGTAAAATGTGGAAATCAGTGATATTTTGTCCGCTACTTTGCACCTTTATCCACCGTGCCAAACGTCTTCCTAGACGTCTATATATAGCTTGTACAGCTTAAATGTATTCGCAGTTTGTCACATGTTTATATGAAATCACCCGCCCCCCCCGCTATAATATTTCAGAAGGTTTTAATGTCCAATTCTGTGCCACTCTTTAGAACCAACCAAACTAGCTTTGCCAAAATGAGCTTAGCTTTCGCTAACTTACCTTTACACAGCTAAGATATGTCCCACCTCCTCCAAACCTCTACCGATGTAATGTACCCCCAAAAATAGCTATTTATGGACGTCCTGGCTTTTTAAAACAGATTTGTACATCCATAAACATGGTTAAATAGGTAGGATTAGTGAGCAGTGCTGCTGTTGTACGCATCTTTGAACTTCACGTTTCCCCCAAACAAACGTGAGTCATTGGATGCCTTCAGGAGGGAGGAGAGTTGCTCTTGGGCAGCCACATAAACAAGCTCATTTTTACAAAATACATTAAAATAATTACGGGAATTGATTGATAAAGACAACAACCTTTGCACTGCTGACAGATTATTCAATAATATAGTAAAAGTGAAGGGAAATGAATGAACCACTGATGAAAATAGTTTGTTTTTCTTGTGCTTGAGGCATTTATGTTAATAGGCTTGATGTACTGAGAAACAGAAAAGGCCAGACCGAGTCAGAAATGTAAAATATAGCAAACATAAACATAACAAAAATGATATTGTAACACTTACCAATGAGATTGTATTCATTAACATTAGTTAAATACATTAGTTCACGATCAACACTTGAATTTCTTCACTTTGTCACTTATTAATCTTGGTTAATGTTAATTCCAACATATGCTAATACATTTTTAACATTAAAAGTTGTATATGTTAACATTAGTTAATGCATTATGAACTAACAATGAGAAATGGTCAATTTATGAATTAACCAAGATTAATAAATACTGTGAAAATTTTGTTCATTGTTAGTACATGATACCTAAAGCATTTACTGATGTTAATGAATAGAACCTTTCTGTAAAGTGTTACCAATTATATGAAATTAAAGACTGATTCATGTTCATGTACATTGATTTATCTTTATACTTTAGATGCATAACTGCTAACTTAAAATCCTCAACTGTTTAGCAACAATTAGCTTACCTTTTCACTCGAGTAGATGGTCTTACGTACACTGAAAATCTCTCTCTTTTGGTGTCAGAAGACTACAGGTCAGTTCAAACTGGGCATCAGGAACCCTGCCAAGAAGAGAAAATTAGTGAGACATTAACCAATTTAAGAGAGTGAATAAACATTCAAGTGCATATTATAGATGTATTCCAAAATAAGGCCTATCAGTGCCGGCCTTACCTATTAAGCGACACTGATAGCACTGGCCGTATATACAGTATGCACACCAACAGTCCTATGGAACCTTTTAAAACTACAAAAAAATATATTATTTAAGCATTGAAGAAAAGGCATAAGTATGCAAATTTGTCCATTATATGTCAAAGAACTGCCATGCTGATATAACTCAGACAGTTGAAGTGCTTCTACGGGCTCAGACCCAACAAAAGTGCCTCTGGTAAGTAACCTCTAAGTTTTTTCATTAAAACCTGTTTGGGTCTAAAGAGTAGCATCTCTAGTTTAGTTTGATTTGCCTCTTTAAAAAAAAAATCATTTATTTTTCACGCGTAAGCGCGATGATAAACATGATGTACACATACGTGTATTTTGGGACATTATTCCCACAAAAGTTGAAAAAACATGTTACTTATTTTGAATTACTTTGCACATTAACAAATCTGTGGGTTCTTTCGCTTAATTTTAAAATAAATGTTGTCAAATTTTATTTTGTTATCACTGTATTCACTGTGCATTTTCACATTGAGAACAAATGGGTTCATCCAAAAGCTGAAAAGTCTTTATATGGAGTTAGGATAAAAAATAAGGTGCATTTTGAACTGTTCTGAGACCAGTGCAGACAGGCAGCACACTGGAGGTTAAGTCATTCACTAAATAAGGTGCAAGGGAACAAGGGAGCATCCTACTGCTTTCTATGCAGCTAAGTTTATTCACTCCTAAAATCCAACCAAAAGTTCAGTTTCAGGCTGCAGATGATGTTTGTACTTAGACTCAGAATTCATAATGTATAATTTTATTTGAACATTGTTGGCAGTAACTGGACGATGCTGACCATTACTTTGAATCAGAATTATTTATGATAAATTCTCATGTAATGTATGTAACATCTCAAAAACATGAATAACTAACACTCCTGGAAACATAATAAACAATTTGATGGAATTTTTTTTTTTTTATTTTAAATCAGATTTTCTATAGCTTGGTATTATTTAAAATTTCACAACTTAGTCCCACTGTCCACATATGTGGACATACATTTTTAGGAAAACTATTTGCTCTAGATTTTTCTTTTTTTTTTCTTTGCTTGTTTATTAGGTGCTACTAGTTACAAATCAAAAAGGGAAATGGAGAATGCACACAGCAGTCACGTTCGTTTCTCAGGAGGTTAATTTGGTAATTAAATTATTTCTTATTCATTTGCACAGTCATGGAATTTTATTAAATATATGTATCAATTTGTGCATGTGAATGGTATTTGATTAGAAATTCCATTTTTGTATTTCTGAAGCAGTTATGCCTGTGCTAATAAACCATAGTTGATATTTTTGCATTTTTAAGATTTATACTTTTGAATAAATTTTACTTTTTAGACTTGTTTATTTGCGCAATTTTAAGCTTTCTTACTTATTGATGTTGGGTGTACTTGGTTAGGTGTACCTGTAGGTAGGGGGGCCCATTTTGAAAATCTGCCTAGGGTCCCCAAACTGCTAGGGCTGGCTCTGAGGCCCATAAATGATACTCCTAATTGTATCAGCAAGTCTAATGCAATAGGCACATTTTCCTAACAAATGGCTAAATGATAAATAAAAGAGAAACCAACATTAGCCTGAACCATATCTTCTTGAAACTAAAACTAAATTAAATGCCCCATAAAAGCTGTGCACGTATCCAAAATGTACTTCATAATGCCAGATTTAATTGAGACAACATTAATGTAATAGTGGTCTCAGCATTTGGACTTGCATACTGATTTATATCTCCCTTGTTTAAATAAAACCTGAGAGCCTGGTCAATGTCACAGAAACCCCTTTGTAGGACTTTATAGCCTGGTTTTAAGCTCATAATAATCTGTGTCTATTACACCATATCCATGTTTTTTCCCTCTCCACGATTAGGCACAAAATGCTGACAGAGAGAGAAACCATTTCTTTGTCTTCCTCCCAAGCACCTATTCACTAGTCTTGCTCAATGTCATGCACTCTTTGCACACATTCGGACACTTGGATACTCTCATATGATTTCTGTACACAACATTCCCCCTCCCCCTTCCGCGCTCTGACACATTCCAAAGGTCAAAGTCACTGGAGGGGTTTGAAGGACAGGCACAGTAACTCCAAATGGTTTCTGTGTGACAGCAAATATAGATAAAAACAATGTGGTTTACAGCTGAGAGATAATTTACTAAGTTCAAAGTAATGTAATAATATAGAACGCAAGATGAAATATGGGCAGGCAATAGCCTGGATATGTCTCTAGTATTTTCTGTTTTACTTTGATGAAATACAACAGGCATTTTGGTACAGGCATAGCTGAAATTGTTATACTTTAGAGGGTTAAACATTAGAACATACCAATAAAAATGTTATATCGTAAACTGACAATCTGAGTTGGCAAAGTTGTCTTACCATTAACAGAGAAAACCTTAAAGCCTAAAAAATGTGCTCAAAGACATCCACTGAGACGACTCGGGTTATAGCACCCCCGATATATATTTTAGTGACCCTTGTTTCTTTGAAGATCATCTGCAATAAAATAGGCTAAGTCACTTGGCATGACAAACAGCATAAATTAATAGCTTTTAATTAACAATCTCTTTTGCTTCTATTTTTAAATTTACAAAAGTGTAATAAAGTTCATTGATTAAGATTTCAATGTTGCAGTTCTTCTTTAAGGTTAGCTAAAGACTGCTATTTGTCTTTTTATGTCAAGTGAGGTTACTGATTTATTTTTGAAGTACACTAGGTAGGGACAGGTCTACTTAAGATTGTGGCCTATGACATTTCATATCATAAGCATCATAACTTCTTAATCTTCTATTCTTGTAATTGTCATTTGGTGCTATGTGTCAAATTAAAGCATAGTAGCAGTCATCAATTGATTTCCTACTGTAAAGTTTACTGGGTAAATCTGATACTCAGCAGGGAAATCAGAGATAAGTAGTGTGTGTTAGCCTTTAAACTTCGGATACAATGTGAAAGCATGCGACTGTAGAGCAAAGGCTGTCAGAGCAGACCTGAAAAGGTGACCTTGTTCACCGAGCCTTAACCATTGAAAGGTTAATTACTAAACTGGATTACAACTTCTTAAGAGCAGAGGTTCTCCAACCCGTCCAAGAGGGGCCAAGTGGTCACCATGCAGCACATCAAAGAGAGTTTCTACACAGCTATTACTACAAGACAAATTTTATCACATATGCACCTACCCACCCAGTAGACTCACATGTGACTAATCTCAGTATTTGAATACCGTTCTATATCAATGCAATATGTCTGACACACAGTCTATAATGCTGCTTTGGAAAAATTACCATAGTCTTGTCCTCTCTTTGAACTCTGAAACTCTAATTGAATTCCTCAGTTTTTATGAGAATTACATTACTTTTTCTAGACATTTGGCACAAGTAAAAACTGCCTGAGAGCACAAAGAGTCACTGATTGGCTGAGCATCTGACACTTTCGAATAATTGATTATGACAATGCTTTTGCTTCCAATTTAATATAAATTACAACTTTTGATTAGGTTGAACTGCGTGACCACTGAACACTAAAGGCAGCTTCTCAGAGGGCTCCTATACTTTTAATACCCAAAGAAAAGTATTGCATTCTTGTACCAATTTTATAACATCAGTCACGACGTAAATTGCCTTGAATACAAGATTGCGAAACAGATCTGTCGCGTCTAGGCAGTTGTTTCCAGACTGAGGTGCTGCTGTACTGGCAAATGCGACATGACTTGAGTACTAGAGTCCGAGGTAAAAACCTTACTCGCTGACACAATGTAGGGGCTAGGGGACAACTCGATCAAGGTCAGCCTACTGCAAAGTGTTACTGCGGACTTTTTCTTTTTTATCTCCCATAGTCAAAAGCGCATCAGAACCTCTCATTTATATGCAATGAATACAGTCAGGCAATAGAAATATTATGGCTTAAATTGAATATAGCAAGACATGTTCTAATGTTGACAGTAGTCATGCAAACAAACTATCCCAACACACTGACCTATTTATAGTGTAAAGTTTTTAGTGTTGAAAGGAACAGAAATATTAGTGGCGCCAGTGATAGACTGTATGACATCAGAATTATGATTATCAGTCTCAATACCAGCGATCAGTTGCACGCACTTTAAAATGAAACATGCTCCGACCATCAGTTTAAATGTGAGCGACGCTACACTCGCATACAATAATAAAGTACCATTGCGTTGCTCGTTGCCGGCTGGATGCATCTACTTACCAGTATTTCAGAGAACATTGCTGGTGTGAGATGCCTTGAAGCCAACCAAAGAAAGTCTTCAACAAAACAGTCAATCCGATTTTTACATATATATTATCACATACATAGCAGCAATGTATTTGGTCATAAAGGCCGATTTACAAGCAGATGCTCTGCCTATTTGCTGAAGTGGGTTGCTACCTTAAATATGCGCTACTTTAGCCATTCTGGTGTTCTAATGAGTGAAAAAATAAGGATATGTGAAATCAAATAAATTCAATAATTCGTCGATATCTTGAATCAATGGTGGCGCGGATACAAGTGCAATCAATTGAGCCAAAGTGTATGTTTAATCCATATGTTTGATTCGCTCTTCACTGGACTAGTTCCCCATATTGCTGTTTCAGTTGTCACTGGAAGCCTGAATCCTGCCTTCCGCTAATACAGCTGAGATCCTGGTTACGTATATCCTCGTTGTTTCTCCTCCCTCTCCCCGCTTGCGTCTGTTGTATCTCCGTTACGTCCGCTCGCGCTGCCAATCGCGCTTCCTCGCGCCTCCGTCACCGGCAGCAGCGCTTGAAACAATAAAGCAAATTTGACCTACTGTATATGTGACTCACGAGTTAATACACTTTTGATACGTTAGCTGAAGCTTTTTATTTAGGTTTCTCACAACCTGGGCTATTTTAAGGACTGCTCGAGGGGTAAATGAAACGTGGAAACCTGCTAACTGTCAGATTGCATTTGAAGGCAGTTTAATCACCCACCTGACGAAATAACTGTCATGATTCGTGACTAGTAGCCATATAATTCGGCCTTCCCTTGGGGTTCTTGAAAGCTGCGCTATAAACATTGAATCCCATCCTACCCAGCTATGAATTTTGGTTCCAAGAACGTTCGTTTATGGGTACAAAAATAGAACCTAAAGAAAACGTTCCGAGAACGTTCGTTTATGGTTACAAAAATAGAACCTAAAGAAAAAGTTCCAAGAACGTTCGTTTATGGTTACAAAAATAGAACCTAAAGAAAACAATCCTAAAACGTGAGGAATAAATAAATAAATAACCAAACGGGAACCAAATGCTAACCTTAAGAGAAAGTTCTGTTTGCCTATAAACTCTGAAGCTGGTGTTAAACAACTGTGGTCTAATATTGATGTATTTCAGTTTTACACATTCTGTCATTTATGAAAGGAAGTTACACCATTAAACATTTTCCACGAACAAAAGGGCCGTGTGAACCCGTTTTTGTGTTTGTCTGAGCTCCTTTTCTAATGTTTTTCTATGTAAACATGCTAGTGGACGTTTTGGGCCGCGCCCGCGGTCTTTACGGCATCTCTGAAGCTGTTATAAACTCTGAAGCTGTTGTTGTCTGATGTATTTCACTTTTACTTAAAGGAAGCTACACCATTACAAATTTTCCACGAACAAAAGGGACGTGTGAACCCGTTTTTGTGTCCATCTGATCTACTTTTCAATTGTTTTTCTGTGTAGGCTAATCATGTGCTAATCGGACCTTTTTTGTCGCGGCACGCGCACTACTTTACACCATCTCGTGCAGGATCGCCGCGTTTTTTAGAAGTCGTGTTGGGTAAAATAAATAAATAAATAAATAACGTCATCTTTTAAAAGTGCGTGAGACACATCCGTTCTCTTTTTACTGCAAGAACGCGTCGGATTTCAACAGCCTCTTGCGTGATTTGAATCCAATCTCAAAATCATACAGACTAAACAGCCTTTTATGAACGGAACGCAATTGGATATGCTACTCATTTAGGCTATTTGAGTGTAGCTCGTCCAAATACGAGGCAGTAGTAATAATGCAGCAGAGTGCATTTGTCTCATAAATGCTCACGACACAGCTGTAAATCACACATCGCTTTAGATGGCATGGAAAATGTCAGTATGCTCTCGGTCTTGTGACACTGACCCAACTTGCTGCTCTAGGCCTCCCATAGTCAGCTGGTTCGTAGTTTTGGGCTCTGGGCCAGCGGCGCAGAGTTCACAGTGACTGCGGAGAGAGGAGTAAAAGAAAGAGAGAGACTACAATCCTCACCGTAACCTGATCACGGCAAAGTGTTGAGAGAGAAAGAGAGCTGGGGTGCGTCTCGAGATAGTACTGCTGTAACGGAAAAGAGTCCCGTGTTAAGGAAATTATTACAGTGGTCTATTTTAGGAATGCACACCAGGCAGCGTGACTGAAACCTGCCCACCTGCCCAGAAAACCGTGTCATTTTTGCAAAACGGAGTGAATGTCGCATTAATAGAGACTATGACATAAGAATAGAGACTGAAAAAACATTATAGATGTTTATGCGTGTGTTTGTGTCGAAGCAAAATGCACGAGAAAGGAATTAAAACTCGGAAAGGAAACAGGAAGCGTCAGTGTTCCCGTTGTCATTTAGAACGTACACGCGACCTTGAATCAAGGTCATTCTCCGACGCAGCTTACGCTGCATTTCTATGAGCTTCATGCTACCGCATTCTGTCTGAAGCTGAAATGCCCTCGTTATTTGCAGTTCTGTCAGTTTCACTGTTTGGTAGATGTTTTACAACACTTTTACAGAACATCTTGAGACCTTTTCGGATGGAAGCTTTTGTGTAAATTTGGTTTATTGCTTTACCACAAAAGGTCACACCTCGGTGCTCTGGAATTCTGACAGAGGTCATGACCCCAGAAACAGGTGTGAACGACTACACAAACACTAATAGCCCCATAGACAACAGCTGGGAGGTGAAGGCAATGCAATACGGGTGCACTGAATCATTCTCATGTTAAACACCCTCAATGGACACCTTTTTCTTTTCAACAAACTCAAACACACACGTGCTTCATGTGTCCACAAAGGGAGGGTGCCTGCACTTAACATTTTAAATTCAGTTGAGTCAAACAATGGCTTGATGTGCAAAATGCAGACAAAAAAGGCCCTAACCAGCTATTTTAAAGTGTCTTTTCTGTAAAACACCAGTTTGCAGTTTTAATCTTTTGTTTTCATTTAATCAGGGGTTGTAGTTATCCTAAAATGAGTTTGGTAAGTCTTAACTACCACTCTTAATTACTCATCCTAATAAAAGCACGCATACTATACCTTGATATAACCTGTTTTTGATTAATTCTGAATGCAACACAGACTTTCTCCATTCATGTTTAGGACAGATTAGAGTGATCAATAATGAATCCTACAAAAAGTATCGAATAGTGTCATTACATTTGAGTGAAACAAGCCTACAATTTTAAGTCGCACTGCAGCACCATCTAGCGGTGATGTGATTATCCAGCAGATAAGTGGATTGTGCCAGTCTGCCGACTAGTGACGTCTATGTACAGAGTGTCCTCGAGTACAAGGTCATATGTTTCCGTGCACGAAAGTTGAGACATCCGAGCATGTGGCGCAGTTTAAGCTCCTGTAGTGTAGCAACAATCCGATAACAGTGTACAATAATGCCAATGAGAGGTCAAAACAGAAGAAGAAGAAGAAGAAGAAGAAAAAGGGTAATCAAGGAAGAATAACAAAATAAGTAAAATGAAAGAAGTAGTGAAAAGTGATTGTTAAACCATTTTGTATTGAATATATATATATTTTTTAGTTTTATTTCTGTGTCTCATATTAGTCTCGGTACCATCAAGGTTATCAGATTATTCTGTCATTTTCAAAGTCAAGTCATGTAAGGTCATTGAATTATGTACGTCATATATTTATATCATTTACATCTTTGATCTCTTGGTTTTTAGTGTATTTTTTGGGTTTTAAAGCGCTGCCTTGCAAAGAAAAGACACAGTAACTACACATTTGGTCAAAATCAAGTCTATTAAAGGGATAGTTCACCCAAAAAGGAAAAGTCTCTCATCATTTACTCACATTCATGCTATCCCAGATATATATGACTTTCTTTCTTCTGCAGAACACGAACAAAGATTTTTAGAAGAATATTTCAGTCCTGTAGATCCATACAATGCAAGTGAATGGTGACCAAAACTTTGAAGCACTAAAAAGCAAATAAAGTCAAGCTCGATTACACTTCCTATAGCGCAATAAGTGCTGGGCAGATTACTTGTGAATTGTAATCAGGTACTGATTATAAATTACATGACAAAAATGCATTCAGTAACAAAATCTCATAGATTACATTTTTGGGGTAATCTAATCCGATTACTTTTGGAATACTTTCAGCCTAATTCTATTTTATTTTATGTCACATGCATTTGAGTAGGATAATCATTTTAACATAAAAGTACAAAGATGAAGAACATGTATTCCATTCTTTATTACTAACAAAAAGAGCCTCACAAAAAGAGCTCCTTATGACATTTTTAAAAAGTACATTAAACATTACATTAATGAAATAAACATTAAATCTAACAGTAATGACAGTGCATGGCCAGATGTCAAGTTCATTTTAAGTGCATAAAACAATAACAGCATTACAAACATTAATGACCATAAAATCAACATAAAACGATCATAAAATGAACAAAAATGAATGATCATAAAATCAACAGCAATGACATTGCCTAAGTCAAAGCTTTCATCTAAAAACACTGAAACAATCTGAACCCTTAATGATTACTAATAGTCCATCGCCTCTTCCAAAGCTGAGGTGCTAGATATTATGTTTTGGACAGCAAGAATATTTAAAAGAGCAGAATATTTTAAAACAGCAGAGTTCCACCGAGTCACATAAGGAACAATTGTGTCAAGTTTCATGCAGTGGACTCGTATAGTAGAGCGATGCACATTTTGCAGTTGAACTATTGTGCACACTGTGGGCAGGACCCTCAGAGATGGCATCCACTAGATCCTTTGAAGCAATTAATTTCAATGTGTGAGCTGCACACCACTGGTGAGGTAGTAACTACTTAGTAATAGTCCATCACCTATTCCTTAGCTGAGATGCATATATTACTGTTGTAACGTAAAAGGAGCACATGCTCAAAATGTTCATCTGTGAGACTATTGCGCTTTGGGGTAAGAACATGATATTGATATGAAAATTATCAATAAATTATAAAAAAATATATTGCTGTTGCCTTGTTAATATGTAATCATGTAATCTATAAAAAGTAACTGTAGTCCAATTACACGTATTTAAAAATGTAATTTAATCAAATTACAAGGACTTGATTTTTGTAATCTGATTACATAATCCAGATTACATGTAATCCGTTACTACCCAGCATTGAGCGCCATCTAGCGCTCTGCTTGCTGAATCTGTCCCCGTGTGCCGTTGGTCAAACAAAGACATATTCCCGCCCCATCTCACACCATTGGTTGAGTCAGTGTTGTTGTGTCTGGCTGGACGGGTCTCTCAAAACAGTGGACATTTTATAGCGCCACAGAGTCACAGTGTTTGCAGTTTTCGAAAACAAAATAAGCTCCAAATTGCTTACAGTTGTCTGCATTTTTAGATGGGATAGGACGAAATTACATACTTCATGAGTTACGCTGATGGTGTTTTGTGTTTGTTTGAGTAACACTGTGCACTTTCTCTACATATGTATTAAGTATTGCTCCCAGAAGTACCACTCTTGATGAACTTTAAGTCAGTATGTGGCCCTTTGTAGTTACTACAGTGATTAATAACACAACTTTAAAGTAAAAAAGCTTTTATACTTCTATAGTTCCAGAAGGTCAGTATGTCAAGTTTATATACAGTAATTTAATAATATAAATTGTAGTGAACCATAAAATATGCAGCCATTAAAATGAATTTTAATGTAATTAAATTTAACATAATTTGTTTTTACAGTGTATGAAAACAAAATTGTCGTCATTCAAGTTATTCTCTCGAATATGACTTGACAAATCCACAACACAATAATATTAACCTTAAATAATGACTGTAGACTATAGAAAAGTGACTGTATCATTAGTTTACAAAAGAATTACCAGTATGTTCTTTCAAAACTTAATCACAGGTGCAGTGCCAGTAAAGCAGTGTATTTATTATTATGTAAGTACAGCGACAAAGGATCATCCAATTTTTGGGAGTATAGATTTATAGTAATTCTCAAAATATCTGTGGAATTTGATGCACTATTCAGGTGTGGCCAAACTCTGTTATCAGTGTGTGGCACAAAGGTCCAACATTGGCACTTTCAGTGTTTGCTCCTTAAAAGTATCTGAAACATAAATCAACCCACAGTTACAAGGATATTCCGAGTTTAATACAAATAAAGATCAATCAACAGCATTTGTGGCATAATGTGGCATAATGATTATCACAAAAAATAATTTAGACTCGCCCCCTATTCATTTAAAAAAAAGCAAAAATCATGGATACAGTAAGGCACTTTACAATGGAAGTGAATGGGGCCAGTCAATAGACACAAAAATACACATAGTTTCAAAGGTGTAGCCACAATATGCAAACATTATTCATGTTAACATGATTTTATTGTTATAAAATTGCTTACTAACCTTATCTGTGTAAAGTTGAACCCTGAATATTACTTTAAGGCTGGATTTGTGTTATTGGTGTAAATTAACATTATGAGGCACTAACAGTAGTAGCCAAGTTTTAGATACATAAATACAAAAACTCATGAGAAGCTATCCCCAATGTAAGGTGCGTCAACCAGTACAGATGGGGATTTCTGCCATTTGCAGTGGAGTCTTATTTCAGCACTCCATGGTGCATTTTAAGGTAAGCTTTTAGCACAGGATTATGGCAACCTCACCTACTGAGTTGGATTACATTTATTTCATTCACAGTTGCTCAAGATGTTTCAGCTGTCATTCCTAATGTAAGTATGTTCTTATTTGGCTTACAGAGCGGTTTCTTGTGAAACTGAGGTCTCACTGTCATAGGTCTGAATTGTAGTAGAGTGATGCTGTCAGTGATTTAGGCTGTAACTTGTCCAAATAAATTCTGACACAAACAGAGCTCAAAGAAAATGCTGTTTTTAAAAAACATCAAGCAACGATTATATCGCATTTGTATTCTGTGCCATGTGTACTTGTAAATATGATCTCTATATTCTGGCCATAAACTCTAAAGATTTTGAAATGGAAGCAGTAAACATATTCAATGATCTGAAATCTATAATCTGATAATAATGATGAATACAACTTAAAGGTATATTCCAGGTGCAATACGAGTTAAGCTCAATCGACAGCGTTTGGGGCATAATGATGATTACCACAAACATTTATTTCGACTCGTCCCTCTTTTTCTTTAAAAAAAGAAAAAATCGAGGTTACAGCGAGGCACTTACAATGGAAGTGAATGGGCACATTTTAGGAGGGTTTAAATTCAGAAATGTGAAGCTTATAATTTTATTAAAGCACTTACATTCATTCTATTAAAACCCATGTATTATTTGAGCTGTAAAGTTGCTTAAATCATCGTTTTTAGGGTTTTAGGGTTACATTGTCACATCGTCATGGCAACAAAGTTGTAAAATTGGCTATAACTTTACACAGAAAAGGTTAGTAAGTGTTTTTATCACACTAAAATCATATTAACATACATATTGTTTATGTCTTGTGGTTAAACTTTTGAAACAGTGAGTAATTTAATGTTTACGGACTGGCCCCATTCATTTCCATTGTAAGTATCTTGCTGGAACCCAGATTTTTGATTCTTTAAGGAAAAGGAGGGACGAGTCGAAATAATTTTTTGTGGTAATCAATGTTATGCTACAAATGCTGCCAATTGAGCTTAACTTTTACTGAACCCAGAATATTCTTTTAACTCAGGTAGCTGATTCTACTGAACGACTACTGGTGACATACCTTTTTTATTAGACTGGTACAAGTATCACGAAGTCGTGATGAATTCAAATAAATAAACAAATGTAATTATACATAGTCTGAGGGTATTACATAAGCACACGGTATAAGCTTTTAAATTCTTACCAAATTGTCTCTTTTGTTTTAACCTTAAACCCAATGGTGGACACTCCCAGATAGGGAATATATAAGAAAGGCTCCCGCTCAGCTCATTCATAGTTCAACTCTTCTCATTTTGATTCGAGTTAAAGGAGAAATCCTTTTAGAGACTTACCGAGGGAAAATGGACCATGTATTCCTTTTTTCCATCCTCGCTCTGCTGCTGAATCTCTCTCAAGCACGTCCTGCTATGGTAAGATCCGCGACTCTCAGCATTGAACATCTTTGTTGCATCCCTTCCTCCTTCCCTCACTGTGTATCTGCTCTCTCAACAGGTGTTGACCAACAATCAAAGTGAGTTTCTATTCAACTCTTGTTTGTGTGTTCATCTCTAGGTTATTATAACAAAGTGTGGTTTAATATTTTCATTTTCTGTTCAGATATTCACTCAGAGAAGCATGATGAAAAGGATATTTCCTCACAAATTCTGGAGGCAAACAAAGGTAATAGTTATTCATATTATTTCTCTGAAGGTGATTTTACACAGGTGAGTCAAGGCTGCTCTAAGCAGGTTCTGTGCCTGCCCAAAATTCTGTTTAGATTTCATGCCATAGTTGTATATATGCTACCTCATATGCAGCTTCTGTGCCACTTTTGCAATGTAAAGATGGAGTAGGAGACTTTTGGAGTAGAAGATTCTGGATGTTATGGGGCAAGTATTATCTCACTCTCATTGTTTTGATGGTTCAGAGATCAGCCATTCGCTGCTGGAGGGCGATTTGGCCATGCCTAAAACAAAGAATGCCATGAAATGCTTGAAAAACTACTGCAGATGGCCAAAAAACACTTCTGGACTGGTTGAAGTGCCTTACACCATTTCTGCCTCCTACGGTGAGAGACAGGAAATCGATTTGTATGTATATTGTAAAGTATTTATGTATATCAAAGTCCAATAACCTTCATCTGGATTTAATTGTTGTTTACCTTTTACCCAGATAACAATACGAAGATGATGATTGTAAGTGCGATGAAGAGCATTGCCAATAAAACCTGCATTCGTTTTGTGCCTCAAAGCAATCAAACTGATTACATCAGTATTGAGAGTCTGACAGGGTGAGTTTGACCAAACCTGTATAATTAACTTGATTCATGTCTGAAAAATGTTTTATTCACTTTTCATGCATAAAATGAACCTTATTACTAAAAAAAACAAATTTAGAACCATATATTTATCATTAAGTTTGCATTTTAAATATACAGTGATGAGTCGACTTGTAAAAATGATCCTATTTTTTCATTTATCTAATTTAACATTTTTTTTTTTTTTAAACATATATTATATTGTCAGCATAACAATGTGAAATAAAAGTTGAATTGAAAAAATAACATGAATATCAGTATTTGGTTCTGTGTTCTCCTTTTGGTTTAATAACAAACAGCATGCACTTGAACTGATCCATGTTATTCCAGCATGATTTGAGAATGTTCCAAAAAGCATCTTGTGTGATTTAATGAAAGCAAAGAAAAATAACCTTTTGTTCAAAGGAGCCAGTGGTCAATGTCAAACCTTTTTCAGGTTTAAATTAGATTTTCAATTCCAGATTTTCAATGTGGACTTAAAAAAGCGCTGTATTTCCATTTTATGCAGGTGCTGGTCTTATCTAGGAAGAATTGGAGGTAAACAGAGTATATCTATATCTGTGAGTGGATGTGTTAATCATGGAATCATTGAGCATGAGCTTCTTCATTCTCTGGGATTCTACCATGAGCACACCAGGAGCGACCGAGGCCAGTATGTCCGTATCAATTGGGAGAACATTGCACCAGGTTAGAGGCTGTGTGTGAAAGCAAAGTGCAAAGATCTCAAATTCTAGAGTTTTTTGAAAATTGAAAATTGAATGAAAATTTTATTTTTTTCCCATTTTGCTTAGCCTCTGTAAGCAATTTTGAGTTGAAGGACACAAATAATTTGAATACCACTTATGACTACACCTCCATCATGCATTATGGAAGGTAAAACGTCACCTTTATTTACAGTATTTTGAAACCAGGCTTCATTACAAATATAAAGAGTGCATGTCACTCTCCATTTTTCAGGACTTCCTTCACCATACAGTCTGGGAAGGAAACTATCACTCCTATTCCTGACTCATCAGTGAAGATCGGACAGAGGGTGGAAATGTCTACCATTGACATCCTGAGGATCAACAAGCTCTATGAATGTGGTTAGTATATTTTATGCATACATAAGAATCTGCTCACACTACCACAAGACTCACATACAGTATGTAGTCTTGTTTATTTTAAACAGAATGTTAGTCAGTTATCTGATATACTGTTCATAAAT
Source organism: Myxocyprinus asiaticus (assembly GCF_019703515.2). NCBI lineage: Eukaryota > Metazoa > Chordata > Actinopteri > Cypriniformes > Catostomidae > Myxocyprinus > Myxocyprinus asiaticus. Next base: position 21,582,473 of record NC_059381.1, on the reverse strand, counting down.
ACTGCCATGCCAACTGAATATAAATTAAATGTATTTTCTTTTAGCTGCAGGTAGATTAAGTGGATACTGAAGATATAATTCCATTGAAAGACAGACTGCTGAAGGGGTTACTACAGCACTGCGTCACTGGAATACATCTCCCCCTTCCCTCTTTGTGTGTAACTTCACTCTATGAATGTAATGGACTGACTGCAGGCTGTATTTCAATAAAACTTATTAAGAGCAACTCCTGGTCCTGGAAGAGTCAGTTAATGAGAGCTGATGTGGTTTCATGTTAGTTCCTAGCAGTATTGAACATCTCAGGTTACTTAATAAAAGGAAATACACACGCCATTTACACTCATGCCTAGTCTAACTATCTGTGCGCAGATTGTCTCTATAACAGATTTAAAAGATACATGTGCACATCATTTTATTGACCAGTAATAGAAAAACATTATGCTCAAGTTTGACACAAGCAACAAACTGAGTTGAGATGAGTTGGATTATTAAAGGATTAGTTAACCCAAAAATGAAAATTCATAATTTTCTTACCCACAGGTTCAATGTTAGTGAAGCTACTTTGAAACACTCATCATTTAAAGTAGTTAAATGACAGCACTCTTTTAGAAAAGTAGTTAGCTAAGCTTCAAACTGCTAACAAAATGTAGCTTATTGCTTTGAAGCTATTTAAGGAAGAACCATCAAAGATTATAAGATAATATTTAATTCTGCAATCAGAACAGTATATATCAGGCCCAAAAACAACAATGATCTCAAATAGGGTGACATTAAACAGTTAGGGTGACAAAATTAAATTGAACATACAGGTAAATACAAATAAATACAAATACTGAATACAAATAAATATATACTACATATAAGAGAATAGTACAACCCCATTATCCTGTGGGAAGGAGCTAAGGCAGTTATACAAAGTGAAACTATAGCATATAGTTTATATTACAGCATATAAAAAGAAACAGAGAGACAAAGAAATAATGCTATTACAAAAAAACAAACAAACAAACAAAAAAATATTAGAGATTTAGAATCTAGACATAAGATAAGTGGAAATGAGAAAATACTGAACAAATTAAAAGAAGGGGAAAATTAAATCAATTACTATCTGAAAGAATCTGCAAAACCTTGATAGTTACCAAACAAAAGAATCATGATAGTGGTCCAAAAGAGCAAAGGTTACTGGCATATAAATTAAGAAAACAAATAAAAAAGGCAACAACTGTATAGTAAGAGTTAAAAATGAGAAAGGGGAAAATATTTTAAAAATCAATCATATGGAAGACCATATGGGAAGGAAATACAAAGTATTTTACAAAATATTGATTTAAATGAATTGAAATGTGAACAAAATACAAAGCTTATTAAACCAATTACAGAAAAACAATTGAAATTAGCCATAATGAATTTGAAAAACGGAAAATGTCCAGGTAGTGATGTTTTTTTTTTTTTAAGAATATCATAAAGAGTTTATGAAAGATCTTAAACCTAGTTAATTGGGCATAGGAAAACAATGAATATACTTCCCCTTGGAATTCCTACATCATCACATTAATATATTAGGAAGGATAAAAGAATGTGCTTCATACAGACCAATATCTTTATTAAATACAGACCACAAATTGTTAACATCAATTATCCCCAGCAGACTGAATAAGGTAATATCATATCTAATTAATCCGGACCAGTCAGAATATGTGACCAATAGGTTATCAGAATCAGAATCATAAATGTAAGCCTAGCAGCTGTACATCATCGCACCATTAGCTAGGTAACTCCTAGCCAATCACATGTAAGCCAATGCTTTATAAGTCTGCTCACAATCTATCACATTTCGTTTCAGTGTGCTAACACGGCAAACTCCACCACCCCACCACCACCAGTTGAGTCCCGTCCTGCACGGGGGTAGGCTCCTCGCCCCTGCCTCCTATCTCTGGCAGGATATGACGGTTCCGAGTACAACTTCTTCGGACCGCCAGACGGGGCTTACGCCAAAGAGAGCCATTAGATTTCTGTTTTATATTCATCAAATAAATGTCATCTTAAATTTCACTCAAGTCTGCAAGTCTTCCTGATAGAATGAGCTTTATTGCCAAGTATGCTTCCACATACAAGGAATTTTTCTTGGTGACGGATCTTCCAGTGCACAAACAATACAACAACAAGACAGAGATAATAATAATAAAATAGAATAGTGAAATATTGAAGGATAATGTGAGACGTACTTTAAATATTATAGAATACGCATGTAAAACTCAAGCACAAGTACTGTTGTTGACCTTAGATGTGGAAAAAGCCTTTGAAAGGCTTGCATGGCCATTTATTTTTAAAACCTGTCAAAAATTTGGTTTTCATGAAAAGTTTGTGGGTTGGTTAAAAATTATGTATAATAAACCAAAAACAAGAGTAAGAGTTAATGGGACTATATCAAATTAGTTTAATTTATATAGAGGGACTCGGCAGGGAGACCCATTGTCTCCCCTGATCTTTATTATAACTGACTGATTATTAAAATGGACAGCCTGTTTTTTTTTTTGTTTTTTTTTTCTGTAGTGTCTTTAAATGGTTTTGATGATTGGTTTATGGTTTTTATTTTGTCTTTAATAAAAAAAATATTGTATCTAGAGGAACCTGCAACATAGTTTCTATGATCTAGTTATATTGATAAAAGCACTAAAAAGTAATCTCAAGTTGCTGATACTACAGCATGACTACTTACCTCTCTCTTAAAGTAGCAAAACCATATGGATAACAAGATTGCTGAAGCCTTAGTCTGTTAGCCTAATTTTCAAATATACATATGTAATCTTAATCAGTGGGTGAGGCTGACATAATCCCATGCTAGAAGCTTTTCCATTCTTTCCAAACTGTCTGTGTTGTTTTAACATTAAACCCAATGGTGGACACTCCTAGATGGATAATATATAAGATCCTCTCAGCTCCATCACAGTTCAACTCTCAGTGAGAAATCCTTATGAGACACACTGAGGAAAAATGGGCAGTTTATTCCTTTTCTCCACTCTCGCTGTGCTGCTGAATCTCTCTCAAGCACTTCCTGCAACGGTAAACTCTGTGTCTCTCAGCACTGAACATCTTTCTTTGCATCCCTCACTTGTTCACTCACACTTACTCACTCTGTATCTCTCCACAGGTGTTGATAAACAATCAAGGTGACTCTTGTTTGTTCCTCATCTATAGATTATTAATTTAGATCAATATAATACAGCATAATAAAGAAAGTGTGGTTTAATATGTTCATTTTCTGTTCAGATATCCACTCTGAGAAGCATGATGGATGGGATATTTCCTCAAGAATTCTGGAAGCAAACAAAGGTAATAATTTTTGCGTTAGATTATCTCTCTAATATGATTTCAACTGGTGGGTCAAGATTATTTAAATTTTTTTATTCAGACTGAATATCATCCACTTGTCATGTTAATAATTTTACATATTGTTGGATGAATGCATGGTAATATTAATAATTTTCAGTGTTTGATTATAAGGACATTTTTGTTTTCTTTTGTACGTTAACAATTTTGGTATTGTTGGGTTGTGTCCTAAAGCTAAACCAGAACCACTGTTATAGTTTGCTGAAGAAAATGGGGAAATCATTTTCTCACTCTCTTTGTTTTGATGGTTCAGAGATCAGAGATTCGCTGCTGGAAGGAGATTTGGCCATGCCCAAAACAAGGAATGCCATGAAATGCTTGAATAACTACTGCAGATGGCCAAAATCCAGTTTGGGAATGGTTGAAGTGCCTTACACTATTGCTGACTTGTTCTGTGAGTGATAGGAAATCCACTTGAATGTATGTTTGCATCAAATACATTAACCAGCATCTGGGTTTATTTGTTGTTTGCCTTTGTCCTAGATAACGACGAGAAGACAATGATTGAAAATGCGATGAAGAGCATTGCAGAAAAAACCTGCATTCGTTTTGTTCCTCGAAGCAAGCAAGTCGACTATCTCAGTATTGAGAATCTAGTAGGGTGTGTTTGACCAAATCTGAATAGTTTAATATACATTATCTCATAATTTAACCATACATTTATCATGAAGTTGTGATAAATTCAGTATTTTAATTGAACAGTGTCATTGAGTACAAAAATAAACAAAGTTTTAGAATTTTGAAACATTTTATGACATAAAAGGAAAAATAAATGGTTAAGATTCCACACTATTTCTAGGTCACAAAAAAAGCTAATTTGTGACATTGACATGTTAATTTAACACACAAGATGCTCTTTGGAACATTATGAAATCATGCTGGAATAACATGGATCATCAAGTTTTGCACAAACTTGTGGAGTCCATGCTAGCTTGAGTGCATGTTGTCATTAGAGTGTTAGTTCACCAAAAATGAAAATGTTCACCTACAGAGCTGAAATCTTTCTTCTAAAAATCTTTGTTTGTGTTCTGCAGAAAAAAGAAAGTCATACACATCTGGGATGGCATAATTTGTAAAATGCAAAGCAGGAGCATTTTCTACAAGTGGTCTTTTCCCTATGTGCAGGTGCTGGTCTTCTGTGGGAAGAACTGGGGGTAAACAACAGGTGTCTTTGTCTGTGGACGGATGTGTTAATCATGGAATCATTGAGCACGAGCTCCTTCATTCTCTTGGATTCCACCATGAGCACACCAGGAGCGACCGAGATCAGTATGTCCGTATCAACTGGGAGAATATTCCGCAAGGTCAGAGGATGTGTGTGAAAGGAAAGTGCAAAGATCTCAATTTTGTTTTCTTTTTCTTTTTGTGCAATGAAAACCATGTTTATTCCCTTTGAACAGCATCTGCAAACAACTTTGAGAAGAAAGATACAAATAATTTGAATACCCCTTATGACTATAACTCAATCATGCATTATGGAAGGTAAAACATCACCCTTATTTATTTTGAAAACATGCTTCTTTATCAATATAAAAAAGTGTATGTCACGTTCCATTTTCAGGACTGCCTTCGCCATACAGTATGGGAAGGAATCCATCACTCCTATTCCTGACTCTTCAGTGAAGATCGGACAGAGGGTGGAAATGTCTACCATTGACATACTGAGGATCAACAAGCTCTATGAATGTGGTGAGTATATTCTTTGCATACATTACAGGGATAGTTCACCCAAAAAGCTTAATGTTATCCTCAGCCACCATTTACATTCATTGTATGGAAAAAAGATGCAATAGGGACTGGTTGAAGAACATTTCCTGTTGTGTTCCACATAAGAATGAAAGTCATTCAGGTGGACATCATTTTCATTTCTGGGTGAACTATTCCTTTCAGCATGCCTGCACACATAAACATAGACACAAATATAGTCTTATTTATTTTAAATGTTAAGTTGGTCAGTAATCTCATACACTGTACAAAATACTGCCATACTAATGAAATAAAAGTGAAATGTATTTCATTTTTTACCTGCAGGTATATAAATTGGAAGATTAAACCCCAGTCAAATACAGATTGTGACAAAATAAAAGAGGCTACTACAGCATAGTATCACGGAAATGCATCTTTTCTTACTTCTATGTGTGTAAATTTACCACATAATGTAATGGACTGCATTGCTATATTGCAATAAAACTTGTTAAGAGTGACTCCTGGAAATCTCAGTGATGTGGTTTCATGTTATTTCCTAGAATTGTTGAAAGTAAGCATTAGTAGAGATGAGTTGGAGTATTAAAGGTATGGTTCATCCAAAAATGAAAAATGATGTGATCATTTAACACAAAAGCAGATGACAACATGAGGGTCAGTAAATGATAGCAGAGTTCAGAATTTTCATTTTTGGGTGAACTATCCCTTCAAAATCTGCATCCTCCAAATGGAAGGTGTCATTCCTTTATTGTCAAGTTATGAAAAAAGGAAAGGAGCAAAAGGCACACAGCATAAAACAGTAAATGAATCTGTACACAGCATGTGCAGTCACAATAATCAGAGAGTTTATCTGACTGCAAAACTGTCCATTATATGGCACTAAGAATCTAATCATGATTGACTTTCTGCATATGTAGTTATGAATAATGGTCATTTGACCACTATCTGATTACCCAATAAAACTTCTCACTCGTTCCTTCATGCTGAGTTGTCCAAGATGGGACCTGATCCTTTTTTCCCCATCTCATTTTAGGCACCCAGATAGTTTCAGACTTCACTGGTATCCGTATTCTTCTTTTTTTGCTATAGGCAAGAGTCCCAGTAAAATCTGAGAATAATTTAAGGTGCCTTCACAGTAAAGCACAGCATACCCTAATGCTAGCAGTAGCAAAACTTTATTCCAGTGACACATATTACATGTCAAAGAGGAGGACCGAGGCTTTTTTGAGGAATAACAAACCCCATGAACAACTTGCTTGCTCACAGCTTCAGTGGAGAGGGGTCTTTTTGCTGAATGTCTCCATTTGGCTTAATATCCTCTAGTTCAGCTGGAATGGTTTTGATAGACTTGGGTGTCTGTGGATCCTTTTTCCAGTGTCTCCTTTGACGTCTTCTTTTGGGCTTGTCTTTAGAAACCGGATTGGATTCAGGTACATCCAGGAGTGGATCCAGGTGAATCTTCCCACTCACCGCATCTGAGGACTCGTCAATGTAGGCAAGATTTTCCCCAAAGTAATCCAAGGGCTGAGAGATAATGGGATCTTTGGCCATGTTTGTGGCTTTGGGCTTTTCCTCTTTCTCTATATCTTTGAAGACCCCTACCTCCGGGACCTGTTTTGTCTCTGTCACCTCTGACTCAGTCTCAGAGCTGCCCTCTGACTTGTCGGACGAGTAAGAGCTGGATTCTGATTCATTCTCCCCCCTTCCATCCTCTCCACCTCCACCCGATACACTCTGGCTGTTGCTGCGTCTGTGGCGCCTGTGGCGCCGCTTTCGCCTGGTACGCTTGAAAGGATCTTCCAGTTTTCCAGCTATGTTAAAATCCACGGACATGTTCTGAATGTTCTGGGTCCAGTCTGAGGCATGTGCCCTCAACTCCTCCATCTGAGAGCAGAAAGTAGGGCAGGAGAAATGGAAAGGCTTGAGAATTATGGAGAGATTTGTATATCACACAGAGCAGAATGATAGAAATTTGATTTCAGACTTCAGACTTCAGGTTAATAGGAGTTGTTGAAATGAATTATGGATGTGAAGGAAAATGGAAGGAAGGTAATCATGAAGATAGAAGGGATGGGAATTGAGAGAAGCATTAATAATCTGATTTCCGTTGCAGTGTTGGAGAGATGCTCGGGGAGTTTAACCAGGCACTGCCCTTACTAAAAAATGGCATAACATATTTAGTATTTAAAAATTCATTTGAAATATTGATTTAATTGTAGGCTTACCTCAGCACGGGTTTTTTTTATAAGAACCAGAATCCAGTTCCCAATCATGGAAAGAATGGACACAAAGTAGGCTAAACCAAACAAAATCCAGAACCAGACCAGAGGCTTGTACCAATTATCTTGACCCTCATCACCACCATTACCTGATGGACAGGAAATTCATGAAACAAAGAAAGAGTGACTCAGTGACTGGAATCAAGTATATGTTTCTTGTACAGTCAGGGATGGACTGGCCAATGGGAGCACTGGGTCATCTTATGGCTGGCGATCAAAATTTAGCTGAGGTGTGTCATTTCTGTGACACTGGTGTCATCTAATATAGTTTTTCAAGCATTTCATAGCATTTTTTGTTAAGGGCATGGTTTTTGGTTTTCTGCTCAAATTAAAAATTTCTATATTTCTTCCTTATTTATTGTCGCACACCCTTCTGCTGTCACAGAAACACTAACAGATGTATATACATTCATATTTGAAATGTTTTATACATATTACTTTAGCGCAAATAATGTACTTAAAAGTAATTACTTTATTTGAAAGTCAGTAACTGTAATCTGATTACAAGAATTTAAAATGTCATGTATTACACTACTTTTTAGACTAAAAAGTAATTATATTACATTAACTAATTACTTTGTAATTGGATAAACCCAACGCTGGGTGAGGTATGTTTAGCATTGCTAGTCACTTTGTAATTTCTGCTCTAGCACTGAAAATCTCAGTCAGAATGTACTGCTAAATAATGTAGGAAATGGAGCCACCATTGATATATCAATCAACACATTTAACATCAGTCCCCAGCAGTCAGAAAACTGCAATGGCTGTTTTTTTATGCAAGGTTTCATTAAAGAAACTGCCCCAGTGGGTCGCTGGGTAATTTGGGCCAGCGCGTTGCTGTGCAAGAACTGGCCTGTCCTACAGGCGATATAGGCGGCCGCCCTGGGCTCCAACATGCCAGTGCGGACCCATTACAAAGTGAATACTATAAAAAATCTGCAAGGTGAAGATAATACAGTGGCTTTTATTTTGAAAAACTGAAATGACTCTTATTTTGAAATTACTTACACATCATAGTGCATTTCCTCTAAATAATCAGAAAATGACAAATAACCGCATGTTACAACAAATACAATAACAGCAGCGTTTATAAAATCTGCAAACAGTAAAACTATGAGCAGTAGGCTACTTAGTCATTTGCATAATTTATTCATACCGCAGGGAGCTGAAGTGCTGCTTGCTGAATAATGACAAAAATGCAGAAAATAAGTCATGAAAAATATTGCTTTGTGGTTATTTGAGTCTTTGAGGCTCACTTTGTTTAAAGGATAACAGAAACAGTGCTCGTCAAAGCATAGGGCTTTTCACTTTTTCTCAAGAATAATATAGGGAAGGAATTAAAACACTGCAGGTATAAAAACGCAACAAACTCACATAGAGTGACAATATGAGCAATTCATCTGCTAAATATCTCCAAAGTTCTACACTTTAAGAGGTAAGTTTATTTTGTTTTACATATATTTATATTTGTTTATATTTATATATGTACATATTCTGGCCAACTTTGTTTAAAAAATGTTTTTTTAAAATAAACATTTACACATTTAAGTGAATAATTGACATGAAATTTTAAGCATTGTCATCAGTGTCCTGCTGTGTGACACTTTCTTCATCTAACTATTTGAAACAACATTTTATGATCTTGTATAGCTATATATATATATACATATATAATATATTATTATTATACTTGTTGTTTCCTCAACCTCATATTAACTAAGACAATAGTTTATTTGCACTTCTAGAAAAAAGTTGAAAGGTGATTAAGATCTTTAAAAACTTTGAAGAAATGCTGACTTGTCACAGCACCTAAAATACGCACTTTCCCTTGTATTTTCATGTACATCTGTATGTTGGGAATAAAGTTTTCAGACATGCCATTTGTCTGAGCTTTAAAGTGCTTATTTTAGTGCTTTCTCTAAAAAAATCCACTCATCACATTTACAGTGGTTTTATATGTTTTAAAGTTATGAATTTTTTTGCACTGTGTGACCCATTGTCACGACTAGCAGTCAATAGAAATGTCTTTTTTTTTTTTTTTTATAAAAATACTGAAATTGGGCCAGAAAATGTAATCAATGTGCATGTGTTATAGTGTGGTGTGTTGCGGGCCGGGTTTGGTGGGCCGCTCTGGGCCAGAAAGTCCACTTTTTAGTCCCAGTCCGCCCCTAGAAACTGTCATGGGGAAAGTAAGTCTTCAGTAAAGGCTAACCTCTTATTGGGGAAGTCAAAAGCCAAGAGAGATGCTTACAGAATTGAGTCTTAATCACTTTGACATTTCAGCCTGATCTCACAGTCAATTTGAAAACAGTAGGCTGACTTTTCTTGAGCGAACCGAAATACGAAACACTGCCCCCAGTGGCCGAATCATAAAGTTTTTTTGAAGGTAAGGGAACGTGTGAGCTCAAGTTTCAGGATGAAATGTCTACAAAATGGCAGCAAAAGTATGTTGTAAAGTGAGCTGTTTTTAGCTGTAAATTATGTAATACAGTGAAGAGGAATGCATAACTCTACCCACAAACCCTAACCTCACTGTCAATGGAGTGAAAATGTAATCTTAGAGGGAAAATGGAATATCCAAATTGCACTTGTCACAGATTATGCAAACACGATTACTTTCTTGGTTTTAACATGGAAAGTGAACCCAGGTCTCCCACGCAGCTGGAGCAACGTGCTAACATTTGCATCACAGGAGAAGGTAAATGCAACTGAACCGATGGGAGATGGTGCTAGACAGTGACTGCATAATGTTGCTGATGCCAGGGTGCTGGAACATTCAGAAACAACATGCCGACTTCCTGTGTGCTCATGTTGGATATTTTAAAATTAAAATGCGAGCTACTTATTAAACAATAGTTGCCAGGGGGGCCTGGGTAGCTCAGTGGTAAAGACGCTGGCTACCACCCCTGGAGTTCGCTAGTTCCCAGAGTGTGCTGAGTGACTCTGCGTCTCCATGGCAACGTGCTCAACAAGCCACGTGATAAGATGCGCGGGTTGACGATCTCAGACGCAGAGGCAACTGGGATTCGTCCTCCGCCACCCGGACTGAAGCGAATCACTACGTGACCATGAGGACTTAAAAGCACATTGGGAATTGGCCATTCCAAATTGGGAGAAAAAAACAACAAAAAAAACAATAGTTGCCAAGTGAGGAAACAAACTTTTATCCAGTGGTACCTGCAACATAGTCTCCAAAGCCCACAGTAGTGAGGGTGATAACCACAAAATAGGCAGATTCTAGCAGAGTCCATTTTTCCACCTTCTGGAAGACTAAAATTGGCACAAAGACGAAGAGAACACAGCCCAGCATGATGGACAGCACAGCGGTGATGACACGCACGATGGTTGGGCTCACCTTCCACTTCTGAATGGAAAAGATAAAGAAGACTGAAGAAAAAAAGATACTGAGAAGCTTGAAATGAATTAATGCAACAAAAGTTTTGCTGAAAAATAGTAAATGCAAAACACTTAATGTAAATGCTAAACCAACTTGAAAAACAATATTTTTTAAGTTTCTATTATTTGTAAAAATAATAAAGGTTTTACCCAGATCATTAAAGGAATAGTTCACCCAAAAATGAAAATTTGCTGATAATTTACTCACCCTCAGGCCATCCAAGATGTATCTGAGTTTCTCTCTTCATCAAAACAGAATTTAAGACTTTTAGGATTTCACTTCAGGCCTCCTCCTCTAAACAATGCAAGTGAATGTCCTCCATTTTTTGATGGTCCAAAATGCATATTTAGGGTGCATCAAAATGATCCACACGACTCCAGTCGACAAATAAAGTTTTTCTGAATGCAAACGATTGATTATTTTTAGAAACAAAACAATACTTATATACTTTTTAACTACAAATGTTCACTTCTGTACATCTTTGTGAAGTGCGCTCATGAGAGGGATGACGTAAGCTCGTTGTTAAGGTCACGCGTCACGTGGAGGAGGCAGGAAGCATTGTTTACATTGTTTTTTTTTTCATTATTATTATTTGGAAATGATTTTTTATTTTATTTTATATTGTTTTGAAATTGTTTTGGACTGTTTTGGTTTGTGAACGGCGCTTGGTCTGTGCTCTGTGCAAGTTTCTCTTGTAAACAATGATGCACTTCCTGACTCCTCCTCCACGTGATGCGTGACCTTAACAACAAGCTTACGTCATCCCTCTCATGAGCGCACGTCACAGAGATGTACGGAAGCTAACATTTGTAGTTAAAAAGTATATATGTATTGTTTTGTTTCTAAAAATAATCAATCGTTTGGGTTCAGAAGAACTTTATTTGTCGACTGGGGTCGTGTGGATCATTTTGATGCACACTAAATATGCATTTTGGACCGTCAAAAAATGGAGGACATTCACTTGCATTGTTTAGAGGAGGAGGCCTGAAATGAAATCCTAAAAGTCTTAAATTCTGTTTTGATGAAGAAAGAAACTCAGATACATCTTGGATGGCAAGTAAATTATCAGCAAATGTTCATTTTTGGGTGAATTATTCCTTTAAGTGAACACTTTCTCTGTAAATGTGGTAAAGGGATAGTTTGACCAAAAATGAAAATCCTGTCATCATGGAACACTAAAGGAGATGTTGGCAGAATGACAACCTCAGTCAACTGAAACTAACATACTGCCAAACATCTCTTTTTGTGTTCCACGGAAGAAAGAAATACATATTGGTTTAGACATGAAGTTGAGTAAATGCAGATTTCATTTTTTGTTAACCCATCACTTTAATGATTGAAATGTGAGATCATGTTTATCATCATCTCCATTTACCCATAAAAGAGCTTCAACTTTAGCAATGGCATTGCTCAGCGAAGTCCCCAGACGATCTCCTGCAGCACCAAGAAGAAACCCAAACAAGGGAATACCCACCAACGTATACCAGATACAGAAGAACTGACCCCACGTTGTCTTTGGAGAGATGTTCCCATAACCTGGACCACAGACAAACACTCACTGTGATCTGAGGACAGATATTTTTAGACATCTCACAGTGCCAATGTTCCCAAGAATGAAGAAGGTGTGCTCAGCCAGTGATGTGTCAATCCCATACCAATGGTAGTGACAATGGTGCCACAGAAGAAGAAAGCACTGGCCAGGTCCCAACTAGTGCTGAATGTGGCATTGCTGCTGGGCTGAACTCCAACACTGATAGCATCTGCCACTTTCTATATGGAAACAAAGGAATATAGAAACAATGTATTATTCAGAGGACAACTATATTGCTAAAAGGTTGCTCTTTAAATCCAGTAGATTTAAAGGAGATCTCAGTTATGTTTTATCTTTTTCTGTGATGTTTCTCATTAAATTCCTTCGAAGAAATACAAATTAACACGAATGACACTGTTGTTGAAATTCAGTAGGATTATATAGTTTATTGTAGATATCATAGCTCAGATAATTCGGTTTTGGTGGTATTCATGAGAAATATATTAGTTCATATTGAAATCTCTTGACTTGATTGATCGGAACACAGTTTATGACATTGTTAAGATCTCTTCTGTATCTCTAAAGGAGACAAATGTGAGGTTACATAGGCCTTTTTTCTCAGGAGAAAAATCTGAGAAACAGATGAAATTGGAAAAGTCTCCATGTGTTATCAATTTAATCTCATTGCTGTCATGGAGAAATAAATGAAATATTAAAGGGATAGTTCACCCAAAAATCTAAAATTTTTTTAATCATTATTTACTTACCCTCTTGTTGTTCCAAACCCATATGACTTTCTTCCTTCCTTAGAACACAACTTGATGTAATGAGTAAACGATGACAGAATTTTCAGTTTTGGGTTAACTATCCCTTTAAACAGATTTCATTTGTGATTTTTCAATCCTATAGGTAGACATAAAAAACTTTCTGAAAATAATGAGAATATGCTATTCTGTTGTACTATGTTTTCAATGTACAACAGAAAGTCAGTGTATCCAATAACATATCAAATATTCTTGAGAGGGCATTTGAAGCTAATGTTTGCCAGACAATAGGATTTTTCCTTAAAGTTGTGTCATGTATACAGTAACTTACATTTAAAAACGTGTCCAGATGTTTATGGTTCACACAGGTGTTGTTGCCTAGAAACTCTTGAAGGGTGTTTTGCAGTTGGACGTGGTGGGCTTCCTGATATGGGGTCTCAAGTGCATTGAACACCAGTGCCCCCATCACTAAGTACAGGAGCACCCCAGTCAAGATCAGTGCAAGGGTGGAGCCATGCATGATTGACTGTCTACTGGAGTCTGTCTGTTTCTTTTAGTTTCTGCAACTGGAGTGTGTCCTTTTTGGTATGGGACTGCAAAACCAGTCACATCCATTAAGAGAATTGCAAGCACTTGATCATAAAAGCTTAACCATGTCCACATAAGAATTTTTACCAATGATTGTGGTCAAATCCATTATAGCTTCAATATTAGTCTTGGTGTAATTAGTGTTGGTGTCGGAATTTCATTAAGAAAAACTTAAAACCACAAACCTTTCTTTTTCCTCCTTCCTTTTCCAGCTTTTCCAGCTCAGTCTGTGGCAGTGGCTAAGGATAGAGTCTCTGAATCCGTAACCATGTGGAAACCTCTCGTCCTCGCAATCTAATTGAAGGGACACTGAGGGGACAAGTGTATTGAAAAGGAGGTACACCATGTGGATATTAAAGTCAAGTTCATAATATACACTGAATGAAGATTGGTATACGTTTGCATAACAACATATTCCAAACCATTTACAGTGGCCCAAATTAGTATTTTGAACGCATTAGTCACACTAAAAAATGTATGAATCCATTGCATTTGATAACTATAATTTTTTTATTGAAATCATACCAAGGAGATAGCACAGGAGAGTCAGATAAAAAAATAAATAAATGGGAATAGCAGTTGTATACATATAATACAAATAGCACAAAATGTCAAGTAAACAGTAACATACAGTACATAAAATGAGCAGATATGCAAAGTTTGAACTTTGATGTTGGCTTGTCTGACAGACAGACAGACAGACAGACAGTTGAACAATGCCTATTGCTTAATAGTTTGAAACCTGTTTTTGTGAAATGTTTTAAATAGACACATTTAAATGTGAATAAATAAACCTATTTATAAATGGACAAATAAATAAACACATTTAAATGTGTTTATTTAATTCATGTTTTAAAATGTACTTATATTTAGCAATAAAACAGCACATTAATAAGTCGTTTTTAAATGCACTTTTTAAATTGTGTTTTAAAAAGCATTCGGCAATTGCTTTTCTTCATTCATTTGCCAGTTGCTTTTCTTCATCCATTTGACAATTGCTTCTCTTTTTTGTTTTCCTTTCCTTTTCCATTTGTCAATCCATACTTGCTGAAGCCCAGGAGTGCTATTTGAATAAATAAGTCAATTTATAAATGGACAAATAAAAAGTCTGTTATTTTAAATTGTGCATTAATAAATCATATTTATTTCATGTTTCAAATGTCATTAAATGTAGCTATAAATTAGTACATTAATGAGTCTTTTAAATTAACTTTTTAGTGCACTTTAAAAGCACATTTAAAATTGCATTTTAAAAAGGTATTTGGCAATTGCTTTTCTTAATCCATTTGCCAGTTGTCACGGATTCACCAGGCTCTCTCGCCACACACACACAGCCTTCCCTCTTTCCCGGATACTAATCACCTGCACCTGTCTCACATCACCACGCTAATCAGCTCCCTACATAAGCCACACTCACTCCTCAGTCGATGTCTGGTCTCCCATGGAATACAGACTCACTTACCTGCTACATACCTGTTCTCCAGCAAAGTCTTCAAAGTTCCACTCCAGCAATATCCAATGATTTCTCCAAGGTTCCTCTCCAATGTTTCCAACAATCTGCTTCCCCTGTTTCTCCTCTCCTCGTGTCCCTGTCTGATGTTTGTGAGTGTGGCTCATCAAGGACTTTCACTTCCTATATGAACACAGACTGTTATCAGTATACTGCTCATCATTTACTGTTCAACATCTTCTGATTGATACTCACCTGTTTACTTAAACTGTGTGTTTAATAAATACCTGCCTTTGGGTTCAAACATCATCTTCGAGTCTGGGTTTCCGTTACAGAAGACTAGACCTGCCAAAATCATGAACCCAGCAGGTATAACACCACCGGATCCATTTCATGAGCTGGTAGACGCTCTCCGTCGTGCACTTACCCCTCCGGTTAACCCCGCTGCACCAGAGATCACAAACAGCACTCCCTCCCTCCGCTTCTTCTGCTATTCTGCCAGTTCCATGGTCAATCCAGCACTATACTCAGGATCAGCGGAGGCCTGCAGCGGCTTTCTTCTCCAATGTTCACTCGCCCTAGAGATGCAGCCGCATCATTTCCGCACCGAGCGGTTAAAATTTCATTCATTATCTCTCTGCTTGCAGGAAGAGCGTTGCAGTGGGTTCAATCTCTCTGGGAACAAAACAGTCCAGTCACTCAGTCGCTTGAGAGCTTCATTAAACACTTCAAGGAAGTTTTTGGATGCCCTGCAGGAGATTCATCTATCAGCGAACTTTATAACTTTATAATCTCCTTCAAGGTAGAAGTTCAATTAATGACTATGCTCTCAGATTTCATACACTAGCTGCTTCCAGCAGATGGAATGAGCCCGCTCTTCTCACAAGCTACCGTCAGAGACTCTAACCGAGGCTGCGGCTGCATCTCTCCACTTATGACAATTCAATGGGGCTAGAGCGTTTCATCCAACTCTCCATCCACGTGGCCAACAGAATGAAAGCCTGCCTGAACGAACTACCTGCCCTGCAGCCTCCGCCTGTTCTGCACCAACAGCCTTCTCTCCGCTCTCCAGAACCAGACAGTGAACCTATGCAAGTGGATGCCTTTTGGTTGTCCTCGACAGAGCGCTAACGGCAGCTGACCCAGCGATTATGCTTGTATTGCAGTGGAGGGGTACACGTCATCTCTGCATGTCCCATTCGTACCACATGCCCACTGGTGAGTCACGTTAACACTCCTAATGTCAGTTATTCACCATTATTAACCAGTGTGACGCTTACTGCCTTTGGTCTGTCACTTACAGTATCCGCTCTCCTCGACACTGGATCAGCCGGCAACTTCATCTCTGGTGCACTGTGCTGCCAGTTGCAGCTCCAAAAGAGACCCTGTTAGTCCAACTTCAAGATTCACTCCATAATCGGCAAACCTCTGGGCAGAGGAGTCATCTGTCACTGTGTTGTTCCTGTCAAACTTCAAATCAAATGTTTGCATTATGAAGAAATCATTCTACTGGTTCTGGAGAGCTCTACAGCCAAAATCATTTTAGGACGTCCCTGGCTCATTCAACATTCTCCCGTTATCTCCTGGTCCACCAGAATCATCCTGAGGTGAGGGCCCCAATGTTTTCCTTCCTGCTTCCCCAATCGTCCTACTCCAAGACCCATGGCTTCAATCAAAAGATCTCCTCTTCTCCATCTCAATACCACCTCTGTCGAAAGTCCAACTAGTCAAACTTCTGTGGAAATACCACCCTGCTACTCCCACTTTCAGGATGTCTTCTGTCCCCAACGAGCCTCTCAACTACCTCCTCATAGATCATGGGACTGTGCAATAGACCTCCTACTGGGGAGCCAGTGCCCTGTGGTAAGATTCAGTTGTGCTCAAAAGTTTGCATACCCTTGGAGAATTGGTAATATATGTACTATTTTTAAAGAAAACATGAGTGAGCAGGCAAAACACATTTCTTTTATTTCTTATGGGATTCATATTCAACTGTAGGTTATAACAAAATGGCACAATCATAAAACAAAACATGGCAACAAAGAAAAAAATTAAATGAACCCTGTTCAAAAGTCTGCATACCCTTAGTTCTTAATACTGTGTATTGCCCCCTATAGCAGCAATGACAGCGTGCAGTCTTTTGTAATAGTTGTCTATGAGGCCCCAAATTCTTGCAGGTGGTATAGCTGCCCATTCGTCTTGGCAAAATGCCTCCAGGTCATGCAAAGTCTTTGGTCATCTTGCATGAACCGCACGTTTGAGATCTCCCCAGAGTGGCTCGATGATATTAAGGTAAGGAGACTGTGATGGCCACTCCAGAACCCTCAGCTTTTTCTGTTGTAACCACTGGAGGGTCAACTTGGCCTTGTGCTTAGGGTCATTGTTATGCTGGAAAGTCCAAGAGTGTCCCATGTGCAGCATTCGTGCAGAAGAATGCAAATTGTCTGCCAGTATTTTCTGAAAACATGCTGCATTCATCTTGCCATCAATTTTCACAAGATTCCCCATGCCTTTAGAGCTCACACACCCCCAAAACATCAGTGAGCCACCACCATGCTTCACAGTGGGGATGGTATTCTTTTCACTATAGGACTTGTTAACCCCTCTCCAAACATAGCGCTTATGTTTGTGACCATAAAGCTCTATTTTGGTCTCTTCACTCCAAATTACATTGTGCCAGAAGCTGTGAGGCGTGTCAAGGTGTTGTCGGGCATATTGTAACCAGGCTTTTTTGTGGCATTGGCACAGTAAAGGCTTCTTTCTGGCAACTCGACCATGCAGCTCATTTTTGTACAAGTATCATCATATTGTGCTCCTTGAAACAACCACACCATCTTTTTCCAGAGCAGCCTGTATTTCTCCTGAGGTTACCTGTGGGTTTTTCTTTGTATCCCGAACAATTCTTCTGGCAGTTGTGGCTGAAATCTTTCTTGGTCTACCTGACCATGGCTTGGTATCAAGAGGTTCCCGAATTTTCCACTTCTTAATAAGTGATTGAACAGTACTGACTGGCATTTTCAAGGCTTTGGATATCTTTTTATATCCTTTTCCATATTTATAAATTTCCATTACCTTGTTACGCAGGTCTTTTGACAGTTCCTTTCTGCTCCCCATGGCTCAGTATCTAGCCTGCTCAGTGCATCCAAGTGAGAGCTAACAAACTCATTGACTATTTATACACAGACACTAATTGCAATTTAAAAAGCCACAGGTGTGGGAAATTAACCTTTAATTTCCTTTTAAACCTGTGTGTGTCAGCTTGTGTGTCTGTAACAAGGCCAAACATTCAAGGGTATGTAAAATCTTGATCAGGGCCATTTGGCTGAGTTCTGTTATCATTATGATTTAAAAAGGAGCCAAACAACTATGTGATAATAAATGGCTTCATATGATCACTACCCTTAAATTAAAGACAGTTTTTTTTTTTTGTATGATCAGTCATATTTTCAAAATCTATGTTAAGATTTCACAATTTCTGCCAGGGTATGCAAACTTTTGAGCACAACTGTATATCCCCTCTCCATCCCAGAGCAAAAGGCCATGGAGGAGTATATTGAGGAGGCCCTCAACCAGGACTACATCCGGCCATCCACATCCCCTGCTGCTTCGAAGGATGAAGAAGGATGGAGGCCTGCGGCCATGCATAGATTATCGCTCCCTCAACAAGATTACTGTCAAGTTCCGCTATCCGCTTCCCATCGTCCCGGCAGCCTTGGAACTGTTGAGAGGAGCCACTATCTTCACCAAGCTGGACTTTCGCAGCGCGTACAACCTCATTCGGATCCGGAAGGGAGACGAATGGAAGACCACCTTTGTGACCCCTACAGGCCACTATGAATACCGGGTGATGCCATATGGCATGGTCAACGCCCCTTCTGTGTTCCAGGGGTTCATGAATGAGGTGTTCCGGGAGTACCTCCATCGGTTCGTCCTGATCTACACTGATGACATTCTGGTGTACTCCCGGAACAAGACCGACCACATTCAACATGCCGCGCTTGTGTTGGAAAAGCTGAGGAAATTCCATCTTCCAATCCAGACGTTACCACCAGAAGAGCCACACTGATGCCTGGAGATCTTCAACTCCTGTTTACCAGCCCGGGCAGAAGGTGTGTCTCTCCACGAGGGACATCAGGCTGTGCCTCCCATGTAAAAACCTAAGTCCCTGTTACAATGGTCCCTTCACCATCATGAAACAAATAAATCCAGTCACATACCAACTCCAACTCCCACCTCAATATTGTATTCACTCTACATTCCACGTCTCCCTGTTGAAACCTCACCACCCATCTCTCTCTCCTCAATCCACAGAACCTGGTCCGGTTGACAAACCCCCCCTGCCGCTGATCCTGGAAGACAGACCTGTCTACATCTTGGACTCCCGGCACCACAGAGGTCATCTCGTGTACCTCGTGGACTGGGAAGGCTACGGTCTTGAAGAAAGATCATGGGTACCTCGAGACGACATCCTGGATCTGACCCTGCTCACCAACTTCCACGACACTCATCGGGAGGTCCGTGGAGGGGGGGGTAATGCCACGGATTCACCAGGCTCTCTCGCCACACATACACAGCCTTCCCTCTCTCCCGAATACTAATCACCTGCACCTGTCTCATCACCACGCTAATCAGCTCCCTACATAAGCCACACTCACAACTCAGTCGATGTCTGGTCTCCCATGGAATACAGACTCACTTACATGCTACTTACCTGTTCTCCAGTGAAGTCTTCAAAGTTCCACTCCAGCGATATCCAACGATTTCTCCAAGGTTCCTCTCCAATGTTTCCCACGATCTGTTTCCCGTGTTTTTCATCTTCTCATGTCCCCGTCTGATGTTTGTGAGTGTGGCTCATCAAGGACTCTCACTTCCTATATGAACACAGACTGTTATCAGTATACTGCTCATCATTTACTGTTCAACACCTTCTGATTGATACTCACCTGTTTACTTAAACTGTGTGTTTAATAAATACCTGCCTTCGGGTTCAAACATCATCTTTGAGTCTGGGTTTCTGATGCACAAATGGCTTTTCTTTTCCGTTTTTCTTTTCCTTTTCTTTCTCCAATTGAAAATCGAGTTTAAAAAATGCCATTGGACTGTTGATTCGTGGAGGCAACTAATGAACTTTTGACTCAGTTATAAGACACTCCCTCTCTCCCACGTGCCACTGGAATAGGATGTAAGACGGCCTGTCATTGGACGATGGTATGAGCAGTTTACGTGATATTATTGGATCTGCGAATCCTGCGCATAAGAAACGGATGCAAAGCATATCAGAAATTAATGGTGGCTCGTTCACTGTTGCTGTGAAATGCTGAATACAGCCCTACATGAGCGTGCACAGTGATACATGTCCAGGATGGGAGCTGGTAATCGTGATGCTATCAACAGAACCAGCCTCCCGACCCACGACTGAAATGTGCAACAACTGCCATTTGTCTCACCATACTTCACCGCTTGAGGTACCGAGCCGATGAAGAATACCGCCAGATCCTGTGCTTAAGCAAATGCTTCTCTGCACTGCCTGACCTCACAGATATTCACCGGTTTCATTACTGTATGACCACTCTCTCTGCCATATATGTGAACAAAGCCCATATAATGTACCTTCTGTGCACTGTGAGATCATCGATCATAAGCACTGGGACACAATGTTTTGCTAAACTGTTTCTGTTTATAAAGCTAAATAATGTGTTACCTTTTGTTTACACAACCAGAAGGTTTTTTTTTCTTCCAGTAAAAGTTATGTTCAGTGACATGGTTTCATTTCACACAATTCTAGCAGTGAAGGAGTAAAACACTTGTTGGTTATTGCTTTTTTGAAAATTCCTGGCCTAAATCTTGGACATTACCTCAAACATCTTTATTGTTACGTTTAATGACATGATAACATGAAATAAATCTGAATTATTAATGCACAATTTTATTGTTAAATATAATAAAAATTTTAAACATGAATTAAATAAGCACATTCAAATGTGTCTTTTTATTTGACCATTTATACATTTATTTATTCAGTTTTATTTTAGTTTTTATTTACAAATTAATAGATTGATAATTTATTCCTTCATTCTTTTTTAATTGGCACTCCTGGGCTTCAGCTTGTATGGATTGACAAATGGCAAAAGAAAAGGAAAAGTCAAACAATAAAGAAAAGCAATTGGCAAATGGATGAAGAAAAGCAACTGGAAAATGGATGAAGAAAAGCAATTGCCAAATGCTTTTTAAAACGCAATTTAAAGGTGCATTTAAAAATGACTAATTAATTATCGGTTTTATTGCTAAATATAAGTACATTTTAAAACATGAATTAAATGTTAAATGTGTCTATTTATTTGTCCACTTATAAATTGGTTTATTTATTCACATTTTTATTTTCAAATTAATAGATTGATCATTTATTCCTTCATTCTTTTTTAAATGGCACTCCTGGGCTTCCATAAAAGTGTGCTGTTTCTTTAAAATAAATACCTCTTGGTTTGATATTCTGCCATTTAATGCAGATAAAAATGCAATAAAAAGGCATTTTTAAGTGTGTCTTGAGTGTCCAAATAATTTTTGGAGCCCTTGTATGGATTGCAATAAAATCTATTTAAAGACACGTTTGCTGATATAAAGGAAATTACTTTGATGGCATGCTGTCAAGATATAAAGCACAAAAGCCCTGGTGCTCAGCGTGAAGATGTTTAGAATGCTTTCCTAACTTTAAACAAATGTATTTTTGGCTTTTGATGGACTGCCTTACTGACAGGTATCACAATGTAGTTCTATTCTGTTTGTATAGATTGCCAGGTGACTCCAGTCATGTCACAGAGGTCACACCTTCACATGGTCCTGTTGCGAAACAAAACCATGTGTGGGTGAGACAGAACTCATCTGTCTTCAGTTGTTACTTAAGTGGAAGATGTGCCATGACTTATGAGCAGCAGCCACAGGACATTAACTACAGGCAGTGGTAGCTCAGTGGTTAAGGCTCTGGGTTACTGATCAGAAGGTTAGGAGTTCAAGCCCCAGCACTGCCAAGATGCCACTGTTGGGCCCTTGAGCAGGGCCCTTGACCCTATCTGCTCCAGGGGTGCTGTATCATGGCTGACCCTGCACTCTGACAAAAAGTATTTCACTGTATATGTGCAAATGTATAATGTGTGATAAAAAAATAAAAAAATTAACCAGCTGTTTGGTGAGTTGGGCTTAAAGACACACTGGTTGAATTCTTTATAAGAAGATGCCTGTGACCTGTCAGTACAGAAGAGGAACTCAACTACATGCTGAATCAAATTACAGACAGTTATAAGAAGCACTTTAGCACTTTATCAGTAGTGGATAAATGATTAGGAATAGCTTTGGCAGCTTAACAGTTATTGATCATAGCAAAGAAATTAGTTGATGTTGATAAGGTTTTTGTTGCTTACAGGTGAAGTATGTAATTTCTGGGCTTCAAGCGACTCCAAGTCCCCCATCTGCCATTAGTCATGCAAAAAGCATTTGTTGAGCCAATGTGGCAATATTGGGCTGCTGTGTGTTTGCTCAAACAAACGGTTTGATAGCGCCACAGAAACACAATATTTAAAACTTTTGAGCAAATCAGCCTGTGAATGGATTAATTATAGTTGACTGCATTTTAAGCTTGGATAGGAGAAAGTATTTTAACATTGAATACATTACACACTCAACCTTTTAGTGGAACCATTTTAGTGGTTTGTGGGATCAAAAGATTTAACAAAATTGATATTTTTGTTTTATAGTATCAAGGGAGATGTTTGTAATCCTATACACTCTGGGTTATATTGAGGGAATTATTTGTGTGTTTACGAGTCAGTGGCTAACTCTGCCTGTGTGTGTGTGTGGGCGGGTTTGGGTGGTTTACGAGGACTTTTTTTTAGGTTACAAACTGGTAAATACAATGGTATTATGCTATAAATGTGGTTTACATTTCTAGTGTCCCCATAATTCAAATCGCTTTAAAAACATACTAAATAATGTTTTTTTGAAAATGTAAATATGCAGGATTTTTTTTTGTGAGGGTTAGGTTTAGGGTTAGGGTTAGGGGATAGAATCTATAGTTTGTACAGTATAAAAATCATTATGTCTATGGAGAGTCCTCATAAGGATAGCCGCACTAACGTGTGTGTGTGTGTGTGTGTGTGTGTGTGTGAGAGAGAGAGAGAGAGAGAGAGAGAGAGAGAGAGAGAGAAAGAAAGAGAGACCCGAGAAGCTTCAGATGCCAGGAGGGGTAGATGTCTGTGGCAGTTATTGGGTTCAGAGTCTGATTCAGAGTGCATAAAGATCTGCTGACTGCATTGCTGCAAGCTCACTATGAAAAAGTGCTTGAGTGACTGAACAGGCAAATACTGTATAAAGACATTCAGGCTAATAGATGTACTGATTAATCAAGCCAGACCCAATCATATGAATTAATGAATAAACCCCTCACTCCAGTAAAAAATATATACATCTAATTCCACTCTGCGCAAGTCTAAGAAGATTTCATGGTGTGAACTTCCAATGCTTTTATATTTACTCTATATATTTGGTTACAATTGTACATTTCTGTTGTAATTCACTTGTTAATGACAAATGTCCAAAATATGGATCATTTTAGATCAGTTCAGTAAGAACATAGTAATGTCTTCATATGCATTAAACACATGACTTGATCATACATATAATATTATTGCTATACTGAGATTTGATTTATGCCATTTGAATTATTCCGATGTTTACACTATACTGGATAAGTCAAATATTTAAACTACTCCTTCAGTGTTCCATGGAAGAAGGAAAGTCATATGGGTTTGGAACAACATGAGTGTCAGTAATTATGGTTAGTAAATAATGAAAAAAAATGTCATTTTGGGTTTAAAATCCCTTAAAATATTTTACATTTCCATGCACAATAACTGAAATGGAGTATAACATTAAACATGCATGCAAAACACAGCCTAGATAAATCAGTTTGTCCAAAACTTCATACAAATCATCACAGAACCATGCAAAGAATAACTGATTCACATGCAGGAGTCTGACACTAATAGTTGCACTCACATTAGCATTATTAAAGAATGAATTAGGAGCAGATTCTTACACACAAACTCTAAAGCCTATCTCCCACCTCAGACATGGTCCTGCATGTCCAGAGTGCTGCAGCCGCAAACTGCAAGATTCCTTCCAGGCAGTCACTATAGAGGGTAAGTGTGTGTGTGTGTGTGTGTGTGTCTCAGAGAGAGACTGTTGCTGAGTGCCTAAAAATGAAAAGGTACTCAATCAGAGAGTGACCGTATGTGAGAGAGCCAGCATGTTTGTGGGGTTTGTGTGTGTGTGTATGTGTGTATGTGTGTATGTGAAAGAGGGTGGGATCTGAACAGCAGAGAAGGGCTGCTACAGCGATGGAGAGGGATGGAGAAAGAGAGACAGGAAATAGAGAAATATCGGGAGAAATAGAGAGGTAGAGAAAGGGTGAGGTCGATGCAGATATTGTAAAAAATCAGCTAATTGCAATTTCAGTTCTGAACACTCTTTTCCTGTTATTCCTCTTTTTTGTGTTTACCCCCAGTTCAGTTTAGCCCAGATTAATGTTATGTTTTTAAAAAGAGAGAAACGGGGACTTAATTTCCCTCATGTCACCTTCCAAAATGCTTTTGAGGAAAAAAAGATTGTTACCATCCAGAAATGAATGGCTTCTCTGGATCAGGGGTTTTTAATCATTACAGATCCAGAAACCCCCCCACCCATGCTTTATGCAATCCCAGGGGCCCCCAATATAAAATAAGACATATTTTTTTTTAATCAAAAACATTACTGTAATATTACAGTGCTTTACAGGCCATTAGTTAATGTTCAGTTAAATGAATAGAAAATTATTATTTTTTTTATCTCCACAGACCCCTGGCAGTATACTCATTGAAAAACCTGGCTCTGGATGGTTATTCTGCCCTCAAAGGCAAACCACAGTAACTACACATTTTGTCAAAACTAAGTCATGATGAAATCTGGACTCTTAGACCAGAGATTTTCAAACTCTATAATGCCATGGCTCTCCAAATATGATTCCCTTTGCAAGCAACCCCCTTCTTAAAGCAAAAAGGCAACTACATATTTGCATGTATAAATACTCTGAAGAGAAAAATATTGCACATGATATAATGACAACATGTTGTTTCCAAATGTAAATAATTGGCTTTTATATTGTAATTTTACTAAAACGAGTGTAGTGTCAGAAAAGTGCTATACTGTATATATATATATATATATATATATATATATATATACAACAATCATTCATTCAACATATTCTATTAATATCTTAAGTTAGCACATTAACTTTTACAGCTCTAAAAAGTTAAAATGATGTAGTGTGTAAAGATGGTGTGGATGTGCTCCGAGTTCGATTTTGTCCCAATTTTTCCTGTTTTCCTGTTTTCCTGTTTCCTGTCTCTACTCTTAAATAAAATTAATACAAAAGTTGATTGGCTCACAGGTCGTGGGGACGGTGGAGAGTTGAGAGAAAGACTTGATCCAGGTTAAAATATACCATGGTTTTACTATAATAATATTGTAGTAACTATGTTTTTTGGTGGAAGTCATAGTTTTAATGCAATTAACCATGGTGTTAATACAGTAATATGGTTTTAATATACAAAACCAATTCCGAAAAAGTTAGGACAGTATGAAAAATGCTAATAAAAACAAAAATGAGTGATTTGTACATTATAATCACCATTTTCTATATTGAAAGTCCTACACCTACACATTATATGATGTTTTACCCTGTGAATTGGATGGTCCTTTTCTTCTTTGGCCTGGATAACACAACGGCTGTGTTTTTCAAAAACTTTTTGAAATGTGGACTCTTCGGACCGAAAAACACAGTTCCACTGTTCTACTTTCCATCTAAGATGAGACCAAGCCCAGAGAAGCCGGCAGCGCTTCTGGACAGTGTTGATGTAGGGCTTCTGCATTGCATAGTAAAGTCTTAACTTGCATCTGTGGATGCAGCGATGAGTGGTGTTGACTAACAAAGGTTTTCTAAAGTAATCCCAAGCCACTGGTCATGATATCCATTACAGATGAATGCTGTTTTTTAAGACAGTGACGTCTGAGGGATCAGAGATCACGCGCATTCAGAAGTGGTTTTCGTCTTGCCCTTTTTCACCGAGATTTGACCAGATTCCTTGAATCCTTTAATTATATTGTGCACTGCAGAGGGTGAAATACCCAAAATCCTTCCAATCTGTCTTTGGGGAACATTGTATATTCCCATACACATATTATGTGTAGTTGTGGTGCTTTCAATATAGCAAAGGGTAAATATAATTTACAAATCACTAGTTTTTGTTTTTATTAGCATTTTTCATACTGTTCCAACTTTTTGGGGTTGTAGTAACCATGTTCAATTTTGTGGTTACTATGATTTTACAAAATACCATGGTGATACTATGGCTACTTAAGTAAAACCATGGTAAATTTGTATAAGGTAAGGTTAGGGTTAGGTTTAGGGGTGGGAGTTTGTGTAGGGTGTCTGTGGGACACCCTACAGTAATAAACACAATAAACACACTGCAGTAATGACCCTATGTTAGTATTTAATTAGGGTTGCAAATAGCATCTAACACTATTTGCACTTAGTGCAAGATGATGCTTTTTGTTGCTATTTAGCCAAAGTGCAAATAGCCTCTGCCAAAAAAATATTTTTTGTGAAAATTCTGTGGACCCCCTAGCACCCCCATGTGGCCCTCTTTGAACCCCCCTTTGAAATCCCTGTCTTAGACTATGAAGATGATTAGACTATGATATTGTGACAGACAGGTTTGGCTCAACTATGCTCAGATTAAGAAAAAACAGAGAGAGACTATTTTATAATCCACATATGGCTGGATAATCAAAAAACTTTGAAGCCACTTTTCTGTCTCAGCGTTGGCGTAGCTACTGTATTTTCTTTGTAGGGCATATTTCTCTCAGAATTTGATGTCACTTTGATCGAACTTGCACCGGTGTTTCTTTGCCAACTATTTCTATTGTTTTTACTGGAAGATGAACTTGTACTGGCAAGTCACAATCATATTATGCTGCTCTGGTGTCACCTGACATTATGTTGTCTAGCACATTTCATTAACACCCATTTTACTCTATCTTTTTCTCATACACTTCCCATATGCTTGTATCATTATCAGAGCGACACGCGATGCATGCCAGCGTGCATAGCTCCTTGGGCAGTGTTTGAGACTTGGGGCCGCTTGCGCAGCTGTAACATTGCAAATGCTGCACAGCTCTGCTTAAGCTGTATGTCAGCAGCCATGTGCTCATGCTGCTCATAGCCCAGAACTGCTAGAGATGTAGTTCAATTTTTTAAGAGGATCTGATGTGACCATGACAGTCAAACTTGACCGTAAACTTGACTTTCAGTTACATTATCACTTGGTGATATACAAAGTATACATACAAAGTATATATACTTTTTCTAAAATAATATATACTGTATATATATATATATATATATATATATATATATATATATATATATATATATATATATATATAATTATTATTATTATTATATTTTTTAAAACATTTTTCCATATTTTCCATTAAGTAATTAGTAAATTCTGATTGCAGTTTTAGTGAAGTAATTATCAATCTGTAGTGGATTATGTTTTGAGTAACTTAACCAACACTGTTTGAAATAATATTTATTTGTTTTCATTTTCTCTGAAAGGATAGATTGAAACATATCAAAAACAGTGTTGGGTTTTTGTGTTGGATGTAAACAAAGGCCTTAGATAAAATCCAAGATAAAAATAAAAGCTTGAGGGAAAACAGTACAGTGGTATAACTGTAGTATATTAAAGCCATCACCAACATTGTACATTATATAACTAAACAAGGAATCCATCAGCAACAATGTATTATTAATGACGATGAATCCCAAGGTTACTAAACTGGCCTCTACAAAGAAGAAGCAACACCATAGCTTCTGCTAGAGGTCTCTTTATTTTCTTTCTTTGGATCATGCAAAACCCTCTTCACACCAAAAAGCTTGTCTTACTGGGTTATGTCAGAAGCCACAGACTGTGTTAACGAGTTTGGAAAAGTAAGTCCCTTATGGGCACTTAAATAATTTAATGAGCGAAGGCATAACATTAGCACTCCATTGGAGCACACTCAACAGGCACAAATAATTAAATAGCAGCCAGACAAAGGTCAGCTCCATTTTCGGTTGAGTTTATTTACATGTTTTACCTGCCATTTTTGTTGTCTGTGTAAAAAGGAACAGACGTCAGAGGAATTCATCAACAATGGCTGAAACAGTGATAAGCTGAGGCTGTTCTTGGCTGACAGAAGTGGAACCCAACGTGGTCTTCTGCTCTTGTAGCCAATCCGCCTCAAGGTTCGATGTGTTGTGCATTCTGAGTTTTTATTCTGCTCACTACAATTTTACAGAGTGGCTATCTGAGTCATCGTAGACTTTGTCAGTTCGAACCAGTCTGGCCATTCTCTGTTGACCTCTCTCATCAACAAGGCGTTTCCGTCTGCAGAACTGCTGCTCACTGGATGTTTTTTGTTTTTGGTATCGTTCTCTTTACGCTCTAGAGACTGTTGTGCATGAAAATCCCAGGAGATCAGCAGTTACAGAAATACTCAAACCAGCCCGTCTGACATCAACAATCAAGCTACGGTCTAAATAAATGAGAACACATTTTTCTCCATTCTGATGGTTGATGTGAACATTAACTGAAGCTTCTGACCCATATTTGCATGATTTTATTCATTGCACTGCTGCCACATGATTTGCTGATTAGATAATCGCATGAATAAGGAGGTGTACAGGTGTTCCCAATAAAGTGCTCAGTGAGTGTATATACATAGTATATAATAATAATAATAATAATAATAACAATAATATTACTAATTAACATAAATAGTTGACACTAATAATAATTAGAATAAATGTTGATTCCCTTTGTGTTTTAACAATTCATGCATCAAGGGATTAAGCAAGAGAAGCCAACCCTTTGTCAGCATAGTGTTTGCAATTAACTGATGTAGCTGTTAGGTGTTTACACTGGGCTTGGTGCCATCTCTGCTGAAGATGAAATACGTTTTGCTTTTACTCTTTTTAATAAGACTTGGACTCTGATATGAAAAAACATGCTTCAGCAAAGGCCTATCTCTGTCTTTTTCTCCCTCAGTGGACAATGTTTATTGTTAAGCAAACATAAATACTGCAGGTGACAGCAAACTTGCACTTCACATACAGTACAATGATGCCACTGTATAAACAGAGTGGAAAAGTGTGTCATTTCTATAAACATAAATGTATTTCTTCACATTATAGCCAATATTATAAATCCTTTATTATTTGGTATGATTTGATACAACTATAATTACGTAGACGTAGACATAGATATAGACCTCAAATGCCTAGTTGACTTACCAGGACATTTGATTCATTTTGCACTCTGTAAATAGACTTTTATACCCACTTTGATCCCTCTGTGCAATTTGCGAGAGAGGCTCTGGATCACCTCCTCAAATTGTTGGCTGTGCTCCACAAGCAATGGTAGACTTTTATTACTCAGAGGCATGCTGAGGTAAATCAGACTCGATTCCCGAACAGATGCATATGGGAGATTTATGACGACAACATAAACATGAAGGCATACATTTGAAGGATGGAGACAATGGTCAGTGCTGGGTGGATTACTTGTGAATTGTAAATTACATAACAAAAAATGCAATCAGTAACATAATCTCGCAGATTACATTTTTGGGTTAATCTAATCTGATTACTTTTGGATGACTTTTGTATTACTTTCAAACTAATTCTATTTTATTTTATGTCACATGCATTTGAGTAGGATAATAATTTTAACATAAAAGTACAAAGAGGTAGAAAATGTATTCCATTCATTGAACTATTGTGTACCATGCGGGCAGGACCCTTAGAGATGGCTTATAATATAAACCCCATAGAGATATTTTTAAACATATATATATATATATAATGATCAATATTAAACAATCAAATTATTAACAATTTACTGCCGGGGGCCTGGGTAGCTCAGCGAGTACTGATGCTGACTACCACACCTGGAGTCGCGAGTTCGAATCCAGGGCATGCTGAGTGACTCCAGCCAGGTCTCCTAAGCAACCAAATTGGCCTGGTTGCTAGGAAGGGTAGAGTCACATGGGGTAACCTCCTCATGGTCGTGATTAGGGGTTCTTGTTCTCAATGGGGCGCATGGCAAGTTGTGCATGGATCGCGGAGAGTAGCATGAGCCTCCACATGCTGGGAGTCTCCACGGTGTCATGCACAACGAGCCACATGATAAGATGCGCGGATTGACTGTCTCAGAAGCAGAGGTAACTGAGACTTGTCCTCCACCACCTGGATTGAGGTGAGTAACCACACCACCACGAGGACCTACTAAGTAGTGGGAATTGGGCATTCCAAATTGGGAGAAAAAGGATCAAATAATTATTTTTATTTTTTTATTAAAATTACTGCCATTGCCTTGTTAATATCATTTAATCTATAAAAAAGTAACTGTAGTCAAATTAAGAGTATTTTAAAATGTAATTTAATCCAATAACAAGTACTTGATTTTTGTAATCTGATTACGTAATACAGATTACATGTAATCTGTTACTACCCAGCACAGACAATGGTTACGTGAAGAGTTACTTCTAACAAGTGAGTGAATAAATACATGAGTAGAGGATTTAGTTAATGAGGCAGTGTCTTTTTGTAAATTATCATTAACATTAAGTAGACACTCTTATTCAAAGTGACTTCCAAATGAGGAAAAACATAAGTATTCATGTTACTCTGTAATTGCTATTAGTAACACTAATGAACAAATAAATATGTAATTTTGTGGTGTTGCAAAACATTCAACATAAGTACCATGGACATACCAAAAAAATGCCATTAACAAAAATCATAAACAAAAATCACATGCCTTGAAAATTTAAAAGTGGCATTTATTGATTAAGACAAGCAGACCAAGCATATTATAAAACCAAAGCCATTAGAGGATTAAGCATTAATTTATAATGCTTATAATAAACTTATTGTGCATGTGAATGGACTTTCAGGCCATGTGAATCTGTGATGCTCATTCTCAATGCATATAAGACACTTTAATTATTTTTTGGAGATTTAATAATATCAGACTGCTTAAAGGAATAGTTTACCCCAAAATTAGCTCATCATTTACTTACCCTCATGGCATACCAGATATGTATGACATTCTTTCTTCTGCTGAACACATACAAAGGTTTTTAGAAGAATATCTCAGCTCTGTAGGTCCATACAGTGCAAGTGAATGGGTACCAAAAATTTGAAGCTCCAAAAGCACATGTAGGCAGCATAAAAGTAATCCATATGACTCCAGTGTTTAAATCCAAATATTCAGAAGCGATTTGATAGCTGTGGGTAAGAAACAGATCAATATTTATGTCCCTTTTAACATCAATCTCCACTTTCACTTTCTTCTTTTGTTTTTGTCAATTTGCATTCTTTGTGTATATCGCCACATACTGGGCAAGGAGGAGAATTTATAGTAAAAAAAAAAGAAAGTACTGATCTGTTTCTCACCCACAATTTCTAAATATATTGATTTAACCACTGGAGTCTTATGCATTACTTTTATGTTGCCTTTATGTGTTTTTTGGAACTTTACAATGTTGGTCACCATTCAGTTGCATTGCATGGGCCTACAGAGCTGAAATATTCTTCCAAAAATCAGGATATGGTCATACTGACACTTAATTTCATTTCAAGACACCAAAGCACTGAGGTTTTTGAGATTTCTTGACCAGTTGGTGGCGCTGTCCTTATACTGCTCAGGTAATGACATCTGCCAACTTTTGTTTCTATTGCCCAAAGCATTCCAAAGATACAGCCTCATTTCTTGTTTGCCAGTTCTTTGTCAAAAACCTATTCAGAACATTTAACATGAAAAAGTTTTAAATAATTCATGACCAGCATGATCTGAAGATGGTTTGTCCCAAAATTAAACAAGATCTCATTATAGCTGTAGGGGGACTTCAAACAAGTTTGAAAAAATGGCAGAAATCACTTGGTGTTTTAAACTCAGCATAACCCAAGGAAACAGAGGAAAATGTTAACTTTGAACTGTTGGTGGCTCTAGAGGGTTTAATAATAATTAATAATTTTCTTTAATTATCACACATTTGCACATATACAGTGAAATTCTTCTTTTCACATATCCCAGCTAGGCTGGGGTCAGAGTGCAGGGTCAGCCATGATACAGCACCCCTGGAGCAGATAGGGTCAAGGGCCCAACAGTGGCATCTTGGCAGTGCTGGGGCTTGAACCCCCAACCTTTTGATCAGTAACCCACAGCCTTAACTGCTGAGCTACCACTGTTTGAGATAGAGACCCCAAAATTGCCATGATAGAAGTTGAGTCTCTCCCCGATCAGCATGCCAGACTCCCAGTCAGACAAAGAAATGGCAGGAAAAAAAAAGAAAACTAGCAGATATAATAAAGAAGTTGCACTTTTTAGTTAAGAAGGGTAAACAGCAGAATTGCTTTCACACATAAACTGATCCTGTGTCATGATCCATTTATTTATTGATCTCTGAGCAGCATAACTATCATCCGTCCTACAGAAGAAGAGTTAATATAATTCATGCAAATAGATATGTTTTTAGTTGTGTTTATGTCATGAACATGAATGAGTTAATTTTTAAAACCATTTACTTAAGACAATCCAACACCTAGAGGAATTGCAAAGTTTATAAAATTACTAACTTCTTCTGTGGGTTGAAGATAAAAATATTAGTTTTCTGTCCCCATTAAATATTTTATGTTGTCACATTAAATCCACACTGTAACATTTAAAGAAAATAAAAATATGCCAGAGAATTACACTCTTAGAAAAAAAGGTTCTTTGGGGTTCTATATAGAACCATAAGGTTGTTTTCTCATTCCAAAAAGGTTCTATTTACAAAGATTTACAGAAAAAAGGGTTTTGCATAAAAGGGTTCTTTGGGTTGACACTTGCTTAATGTACTGAAAGTTTTGTTAATAAATAGTTTTGAACACTACACTACATTATTTCTGAATTTGCATTTCATACTGCAGAAAAATAAAGCTTTTAAAATGTACTTCTACAGCTTTGGGTTTGATTAGAAAAGGATCAATGAGGGGCCTGGGTAGCTCAGTGAGTATTGATGCTGACTACCACCCCTGGAGTCATGAGTTCAAATCTAGAGCATGCTGAGTGACTCCAGCCAGGTCTTCTAAGCAACCAAATTGGCCCGGTTGCTAGGGAGGTTAGAGTCACATGGGGTAACCTCCTCGTGGTTGCGTTGAGGGGTTCTCGCTCTCAATGGGGCGTGTGTCTCAAACATGCTGTGAGTCTCCGTGGTGTCATGCACAGTGAGCCAAATGATAAGATGCACAGATTGACTGTCTCAGAAGCGGAGGCAACTGAGACTTGTCCTCCACCACCTGGATTGAGGTGAGTAACTGTGCCACCACAAGGACCTACTGAGTAGTGGGAATTGGGCATTCCAAACTGGGGAGAAAAGGGTATTAAAAAAAGAAAAGAAAAGAAAAAGGATCAATGACAGATGATCAGATCCAATGTCCTTTCTCTTTTAGACAACAGGTTTATTTTAGTATTAATATACAGTCTATGGTGTAGTCTATTCTTGACTCATAGTTCAACCAAAGATGCAAAAGAAAAATGTTTTCATAAACAGCAAACAACAGATGGGTTTGAAGATGAGATGGGAGAGGAATCTAAAACTTCAAAATTGATTAAACTTAATAGCCAGGTATTTAAACAGGAACTGAATTTGAGTGGGAGAGGGCATGAAAAGGAAACTGAACATGAAGAAGAGAATGTGGATTATGTTTTCCCCCATTTTACAGTTGAGAGCAGGCAGGCAAGCGAGACCACTGCTATACACATTTTAAAAATACAAATGTAGCCTACAAAAATAAAATGCTGTAAAAATAAACAGATTTTCCAAATATGATATTTTGAAATATTCACAAAACATTTTAAAATCATATAATTTAATTATTTATAGGGTCTCCATTTTCTGATCAATGAAATAAACACAAATCCCTTGACTCATTCAGATATGACAGATATGAAAGTTTGAAGTCGGAGCACATTGGAAGAAATAGAGCAGAGTTGGCTTTTTCCTTATTCCTGCATGTAAAGTAGCCTGAAAGACACACGCAGAGTGACCTGCTCTCTCCTGAACACCAGTACTTCAGAACTCTTATATTACACACTAATCTAATCCTAGCAATCTCCCCAGGCTTTTAACAAGTGTGAGAAGACAGAAGGGGAAAGAATAAAAGTGAGAAATTCAGATGTATCAGGATCATAATAAGAGATTACATTGATTTTTTAACTTTGATTTCCAGCTTCTTCTGTTTGAAAGTGAAGTTCTAAGAAATGTAAGTATTATCTCATACTCAAAAAAACAAAACAAAAAATATCTGTTTCCTTCTTAAGAGTAAAATGAGATGAATTATGTGAATGAGATGGAAAACTGCAAAGCTCTTGTATGTCTGATTGTATCTAATTTTGTCCACCTACAAAATGACAGCAGGGGCCACCTTGGCCTTCAAACAGTGCTTATTAAGAAAGGATTGAAATCGAATTCAGTGTTATGTGATCCCAACAAGAAATAATCTAGTTCAATAGGAAATTACATCAGAATGAGAGGCTAGATATCCAATTAATGCAATCATAAAACAGACTAAACTAAGTTGCTTTTGCCTCTTCAAGTGATGAACCATTGAAATGTGGCTTCACCGTGGACTGTAATCATAAAGAATTATCTTTAGCCCTTTCTTGAGTTGAGAAGAACAGAATTTACAGCCTTTCACCAGTCATGTAAAGACATGCGCTTTCAGATTTACTGTAGAAAATTGTGTAAATATTGTATTCATTATTTGATGAAAATTTGAATCTAAACAGTCTAATTCATATCAACAGGATTACAAGGTAAGTCCTATAGCTCTTGAAAACTACACTTTGAAAAAGATCTTTTTTGAGTGTTAACAAAATGGACAATATTCATTTGAGAATTATAAATATTGTTCTGAGTCCTACTGAAATCTTCTAAATCTGGACTTTTCTGTTACCAAAGACTTTGGTTTGCAAATCATTAACACACAGTTGCTTTTATGGCTCACTACACCAGACTTTCCCATTTCAGATGTTCTTCTGTTCATCAGTGTTCTCCAAAGAACTCCAACTTGGTAAGCACTCACCTGAGGAACTGGTAACTAACTTGTTCATGTTGGAATTGGACTCTTTGGTGAAGTGCACTGAGTGCCTCCGCCAGGAGAGGGTGATGAAGAACCACTGGCGCAGCTTCTGTGTGGATTACAACTGGCTAGCTGCAGCACCACAGAAGTCCTCCTATGAAATTCCACCAGGCGAGATGCTGGAGCTCCAGAACCTGTGTACTAAGGTCCCTCCCTCCCAATGCGGACCCCTCACTGTCAGGTACAATAGTACAGCTTTGAAGCAACATAAACTCTAAACTTATTGATGCCACTTGGGCTGATATTATATACTTTTTATATGTGCATCTGTAGTCTAGACCGCTGGTCCCATATTAACCAGAAAGTAATTGCTTTCACATGAACAATGATGCATTATAGGTTGCATTTTCCCACTAAGATCACATTTGTACTCCACTGATGGTTAGGTTTAGGAATGGGATTTGGGCTAGGGTGTAGTTAATGCATTCCTGTTGACTGTATTACATAAATTAACTTTAAAAACACAACTCACTTTTGGTGCCACTCTGTGGATATTTCATGATGTGAACAGGCAGATTTCCGCAACAAACCTTTCAACCTACTGTGACCGAATTCATATGTTTTGATTAATATACGTATGACTAACTGTATTTAAGAATTTATAACAAGTTAAAATGCTCACTATTTTATGAGCATATTACATTATTGCATGAAAGTCACCCTTTTTAATAATCTTGTTATAACTGCATATTAATGATTTATTATGCAGTAATGCATCATCAGCTGACACAAGAAACTCTTATGATACTAACTGGTTTTTGGAATTTAAACTGATTATTTTCCAGCACAATTTCACAATTTGAGTTGAATTACTGAAATAAATGAACTTTTCCACGACATTCTAATTTATTGAGATGCACCTGTATATCCATTTCCATTAATAATTTCTTTACAGTATGTATTTCACAAATCATGGGGTGGCACTTTTCCATAACCCAAGAGTGTCCAGGTAAGCACAAATCAATGTTTTCTCTATTAAAAAAAAGAAGAAGAGAAAAACAAAACAAAAAAAAAGATCCTTTCCACAGAGATCTTGAAAACTGTGCACTCACGGATCCCCTGAGACAGCCAAGGTAATATTTAAGAAGCTATGTGAAAGTGTACAAACAAGTTTGAAATAAAAAATTAAAATCCTGTTTTAACTAATGTGATGTTTAACTTTCCTCTCTAAAGTACTTCATATGACAAAATACTACAGAAGCACTGTAAATAATTACAGACATGGATAAAACCTACTCAAACATTAAACATGATTTCTTAAGTCTAATTTATAAAATGTATATGATCAGTGAAAGCAACCAGGGCCCTTGTTTAGTCAATGGCTTGTACTTTACTCTGACTAGGATTTAAAAACGAGAGCAACTTGCTCCAAATATTGATCCCCCAGAAATTTCTTTAAGTGATACGACAGTGATAAGTGAATAAAAAATACAGTATGTTAAAAATGCAAACTGTTAATACCTTTGGGCAGTCACCACAAAAGCATTGCTGTCATTAAGACTGCTTGGTGCTTTACTACTCACTGCCTGCTGAAAACAGGAATTATAATTGAATATATTATCCCCCTGATAGTTGAGATTTCTCAAAAAGGATATTCACATTACAGGTCTTTTTTAATTTTTATAGCTAATCAACAAATGCTGTTTAAAGGTATGTAAACAATAATTAATGCTCATCACAAAAGCTTACACATTTTGGGCAAGTCTTCCAGAATGTGTTAAAAAAGGGGCACTTTCCCCAAGATACTTAGTTCCAACTGAAGAGAACAATGTTAAGAGAGTTTGTTGGCTGCACTCAATTGATATGAGGCCGGACTAGAATACCCTGTTTTAAAAGCAGCTGTGCTTTGTAGTCTAACATTCATAACAGAATTAAATAGCAATTGTAAAATATGACATTATTTCTGATTACTGATTAAGTAATTTCTGTGAAGCAGAATATCAAAATATGTGAACTCATTTCAAAGAGTTTCCTCTACACGTGAAATTTAAATGGACCAACCTAGACATAAATTAAACTTTTTATTCCTTTTAGATCTACTACAACTGACAAGTATCCTGCCAATACTGCAATTTAACTGAGGAATATGAAAAACAGTGTATCTCCCTAATACCAATCTTCATAAATTTGGTGGAACAAACTAGAGAGAAAAAAGATTACTAAAGAACTCAGCATCCAGTGAGTGAATACTAAACACTCTGCAGCAGATTTACAACAAAGAATGGAGACCAGAGCAGAATCAAGAAATATGAGAATGGCCCATTGCACACCACGGGCTGTCAGGTCATGAAAACCACAAAGACAATAAAAAAAATGATGAGGATGAGAAAAATCTTGATGAGAAGCCAGCGGTTTTTAGAGACGGACTGAAAATATTTGAGTATCTCTGCATGAGCTAGATCCACATTCAGCTGAGTGTCCTCTACATTAGCATCAATTCTGTCAGGGAAGAAAAGTGAAAAGTAAAGTTCAATAGAAAGAATCATTTGCTCTCATACACAGCAGGAGTGCATCAAAAGATGTATCTCTGGAGTCAAAATGCAAGGTAAGCTGAATTAATTGCTGATACCATTTACTACTGAAGGAGCTGCTGGCTAAATGTTATTACAGCATTAATAGAACAGCAGAATACAAGGCCTTTCATTATAGTCATAAAATGACCAGACCAACACTTGTTTATTGATTAGAAACTGAAACTGTGGAATAGGAAAAAAAAGAATACTTCTGTTTAACATTTCAGGCTGGAATGAGAGGGTTCCAGGCTGAAATGTGGCATCTGCACAGCTGTCATGACACTAGTATGTACAAATTTATAGTCGGGTCATGAAAAGTACTGTGGCAACACTTTTGCAAAAACGAAATTAAGTGCCTTATTACACATTTGGCTGCAGTTTCCCTATTAAATGTCCGGTGTGGGCGCAAAAAGCAAGTGAAATGTGTTGTAATCAGAAAAGGTTTTTAAGGTGATTATTAGATGGAGGTTTTAATGAATAAAACGTACCTCCCTAGCCTAAAACTTTAACCTAAACCTAACCAATAGTGATCTACACTGAAAAAAGGGAAAGCAGCTCTACTGAAATACTAAACCAGTACACTTGAAACTTAATATATTTATGTTTGAGATGAGAACATAATTATATTGCATTAAGTCCAAGTGATATTCAACAGTCATCAAAAAGTGATACGATCACATTGCTATGAAATGTTCAAAGGGATTCAGACTTCTAACGGATGGTGTTCACTCAATGTAATTTTTACTGCTTAATTAACTTATGTTAAATGGGCTAATGTAACACAATTCTTTAGCATTTGGTCTTAACTTAATTTCATTGAGTACAATCCATCTATGTTTACTTAATCCAACTATGCTGGGACTATGTGAATAATATTTGTTGCATCAACGTATTGGTGAAACCAGGTAGGGGATTTCCAGTTTCCAGCATGCTTTGCACATTTTAAGAGTTATTTTAATATATTTATACGCAAAATGAAACAAGTAGGAGACTTGTTAGTGTTCAATGTTCTGTTATGTTGGGATTTATAAGAGTTTCTGTCAAGATGAATTTTTTTGGAGGTTACCATTGTTTAAAAGAGTGGAGCTAATGGTTAGGATGAGGCTTGGTACATTACTATTGAAACACTGGTGTGTATTGCTGTTTTCACGAAGCAAATAATGAGGGATCATCAGTATAATGACTGATTGGGGATCTGTAAACTCAGCAGCCCCATACTTGTTATACAGTACAAAAAGATATAAATAATATGTTAATGCAATTGCTGCTACCTAGCAACAAGCTGCAAGGTTCAATAGAGTAATTTTAACCGATCAATTTTAAGTTAGGTTAATTCAATTAATTTAGGTTCTCACTACACAAAGTATTTGAGTAGAGCCTATATTTACATGTCAT
This sequence comes from Myxocyprinus asiaticus, assembly GCF_019703515.2. NCBI lineage: Eukaryota > Metazoa > Chordata > Actinopteri > Cypriniformes > Catostomidae > Myxocyprinus > Myxocyprinus asiaticus. Next base: position 21,543,133 of record NC_059381.1, on the reverse strand, counting down.
ATCATAGAAACTCATTTTCATTGTGTGGAACCAATGTCAATTATGTTAAACCAACACTTTTTTTCCAGTGTAAAATGAAATGAGAGGCAGACACAAAACAGGCAACTTTAACCAATGCCTAAACCTAACCGATAGTGTCCAAAAACTAAATGAGAAAAGCATATTTTTTAAGCAACTACATTATCTTGTGTCGCTTCTACTACACTCTCGTCACACGTGTTAGCTTGCGTGCTTGACTGGTCTCCAACCGCAGTCTTCCAAGTCCAACACTCCATCAGATGAGCTAAAGCTACCACACAAGCTAATCACATTGGATTAAGAGTGTAAATATAGGGGAGTCTGTAAATAAAAGCGTTAAAATTTATTTTTAAAATGTGCATTAAAGCGTTTCGATATCATAACATAGCAGTGTGTGAGTAATAGTGCAAAAAATAAGTGTTTATAAAAGACAATCAGCCGTTGTAGTCATGATTTGTGTGAAAGTGAATAAAACACAGTAGTTGTTGCGCCTCTAGTGTTAATTTTACAAGGAAACTGCAGCAAAACATGGAACACAGCATGCCATGTCCAAGTCAGTTTACAAAAATGTCGTTTAGTAACATTCATTCTAAGAGCTTTGGTTACAAATTTACAAGGCTGAAGTAAGACTATGGGTAATAATATTCGAGCCCAAGTCATAAAATACCTAGTAAATCTGCTAATATCCATCTAAATGAACTTAGAATATCCACACACCTCCCTGAGATAAAGAATCTATCAAACATATCTGTACAGACATGAAAACTAAAATAAATGAAGAAACCACTGGGCATTATTCCTCTTCTTTTTCTCACCTCTGTATTGTCTCTTCCTGCTCTTTCACCATATGAGCCAGTTGCTGAAATATTGAACCGAGCTCCACAATGGTGGACTCTATATTCTGCATAGTGTCTGCACGGTTCTGAATGTATGAATCCTAAACAGACACATGACAGTGGTCTAAATACATTTGAAGTAATCAGTTAACCTGCAGTTGTACTATTACAACACAACTGATGAGAAAACAATACCCGTTCATTGATTAACTGCATCTGACTGGAGTGGAGGTCCATGTCTATCGATATATCGCTCTTCTTGGAATCGTCCTGCATAAGTACTGAACTGTCTGTTGAAAAAGAAGCAATAGTCAAGGATAGCTACTTAAATGTGTAAATCCACCAGGAAATTCTCTTTGTTTCATGTTCTTACTGAAGCTGTTGGCATGGAAAGAGGAAGTGGAGGCAGGGGACTGTGAGAACTGCTCCTGTCTGCTTCTCTGCTGCTTCAGATTCTAACCGGGGAGGGGAGGAGGAAATATATCCCATCTTACAAAAAAGCATCTACCATGACATATCCCACAAAAAGAGAGTACATCAATAATATTTACCTCTGTTCTAACTTCCAGGACTGATTTGAAGTCACTTGACATCGACGCCAGTTTGGACTACAAGCGGAAAGAGAAGCATTTAATTGCAGGTGAAAATCAACTAGACATCTTTACATTGTGATTGAACTCGGATGCTAGAAATGAATACCTGCAATGAGACCACAATGGTGTTGGAATGTGTCTGAAGATGTCTGCCATTCTGTCCACTCCGGGATCGAACGAGTTCCTGTAACCCAGCTATCTGCTTATTCAGACTGTTTATGTCCTGAATGACACCAGACAGTTGTGAGTCAGATTTAAGAATTAAATGGACAGGCAGAATAACAATGTGTTCTTGGCAAAGGGGAAGTAACAATCAATCCAACCTGTTTCACAATGTACGTGAGCTCATCAATTTCAGCTGATTTATCATCAAAAAGAGACTTTCTTTTGGCAACTGCATGTGAAAATAGAATAGGTTATGCATCAAAACCAACTGAGACTGGTACATGTTTCTGATGCATAGGGTGACATGGTTTCTTACGAATTGTGAGCTTCTCCAACTTGGCAAAAGTGTTGCTGAGGTCTCTTCCAATTCGCCTGTTAATGAGATGCGGTCAATATCTGTCACAAGGCCAAGCCATATAATGCAGGCCATTAAAACTTAAGTAGGACTGAATCAATTATAGGTCAAATGCATGTCTCCGTGCCGATACTTTATATATGAAGGATTAGATTCACTTACTTAGCCATGAGAGTGAAATCACTCCGCTGTCTGATTGCATTGTTGACAGGTCTGACGGTCTGAGCTCCATTCTGAAAAAGAACAAGGAATTTTCTAAAATGTTTAATTTCAAGTAATACTCCTTAATTATAAATCAAAACAAACACTAATTAAAGGTAGACGATATTGTTGTTTATAGTAAAGGAATAGTTACCCAAAAATGAAAATTGTATCATTATTTACTCACCCTCAAATTGTTCAAAACCCATGACTTTCTATCTAGTGTGTCATATTATAATGAAAGTGTATGGTGACTGAGATTGATTGGTCTGTCTAACATCTCCTAAAGCGTTATTTGTGTTTGAAACAACATGAGGGCGAGTAAATGACAGAATTTTAATTAATGGGTCACCCTTTTATCACACACAACATAATACCAGAGTGCAGAGGAGCAACCTAGTAATTCTTTACATCTTTTTCATCAATAGTTTTCTAACCTGTCTTCCCTGCAGGGACTTGCACACAGACTGAAACTCGCTGGTTCGGTCTCGGCAGGACATGCTGATAGTGTCTACCAGAGGGGCAATGGGTGCTGGAACAGCCAGGGGGGTTTCCAGCTGCTGGACCAGCTGGGACGGCCCAGTGTACACCCCATCCTGGCTGCTTTTAGGACCGTGGCGGCGACGTGTGTTCATTAGTGCACCAGCTCATCACCTAATGAAAAGGAAATGGTTATAAAACTGAGGCTGAAAGAATGATAACAGGTTAATGGTAATACTGTACTTTAATGGGGGTATCTGTATATGTCTGTCAATTCAAAAACATGATACCAAGATTCTGGTGTGCCTCTGTTTTTCTCTAACTTTATGATTTTTTTTTCAGGAGACATTCACAAACCTGTAGTACAAGTCAGCAAACTCTTTGGCTATGTGTCTCATAATAACCCAATGCCTACATTGCTCCAAGACCTCTCTAGGTAGGCAGCATACCACGTTTTAGGACAAAGCATTTGTTTTGAAGAGTCTTCCAGCTGTTCACTACAAGTGCTGAACATCTGTTGTGATTGCCCAACATCAACTGCTTAATGCCACCGTTATAAAAACACAAAAACGATAGTATGGCAATCGCAACCAGCATGCTATCTGTATGTCTCCTTGTCATACAATAACATTTCATCCTTTTTTCCTCATATAAAGCTCAAGTTAGCAGCTAAGCTAGCCAGCCATGTACTTGTATTTGTGATTTTACCCAAAGTTTTTTATCAGTCAAACAATCAAAAAAGGACAGATGTATGTGAATAACCGAGCACTATTAATATGTGGACAAAAGGGAAGTTGTCGGCACATGAGCACAAAAATAGAAGTATTAATTCTCACCGGTTGGCAGATTGCGTCTCTCTCTGATGGTTGAACTGTGTACAGGTTGTGAATATCCGGGTCTTAACACAAATATCGACGTCATTGCCACGTAGTCTTTAGTGGAGTAAGATTCTCTGCAACACAAGGTGACGCTGTGATACAATATTTGAGTCTCGGCGGACGAACTGAATGAGTGTTGCAACGTGAAATTTGCGAAACATTTTATCTTTTGAAATAAACTTATTTAAATATATATTTTTAAATACAACCATAAAGTAATTGTTTCAATGGAAGACTCCACAGCAGAATAACATGACAGCTTTTACTGTGATTGTCATGACCATATGTAATATCTATGTATGTATTTTAGAGCTCTTTGGTCACCTATTTATATTTTTAGTCAGTTTTTTAAATAGCAGGCATTTTCTTCCCATATAACCAAGGTTGGGGAGTAACGGAATACTTGTAACGGGATTACGTATTTAAAATACAAAATATAAGTAACTGTATTCCACTACAGTTACAGTTTAAATCATTGGTAATTAGAATACAGTTACATTCAAAAAGTATTTTGATTACTGAAGAGATTACTTTGCATTTTATTGTCATTTGTTTCATTTAATATTTAGTCCTTTCAGATGGAAAACATTTATACATATAAATGATGCGATCCAAAGTGTATTTGAACAGCAGTGAAACACTTTCTTATGATGTGTTACATTCATATGAGCAGACAGAGAAGTAAGTTTGAAGTAAGTTTGAAGTAAGTTTGAAGTAAGTTTGAAGCAGAAGAAATAGAAATAAACCTTGTGTAAATTGTCAGCTTTACGCTAAGCTAAAATACTATTCCTAGCCATTTTACATGCACATGTTACCAGGCACGATCATATTTATCAAGAAAATTCACTTTGGATCATAATGTTTTTTTTCTAGTAAGACCTTTGACATTAGGGCAAAAATCGTATTCTTGATAATAATTTTTGTATTGTTTTCCTGTAAAAATATCTAAAAATCCTTAGAAACAACACTGCATAAGATATTTAGGTTTTTCAGAGAATGTATTTTTAACGTGTATTTAGTCTTACTGTACTGACAGAGTTTTTATAGTCAAAACAAGTGAAAAAATTTACCAGTGCTGAAGAAGGAACCCAAATTTATTTATTTAGAATACGTTACTGAATTTGAGTAATCTAACGGAATACGTCACAAATTACATTTTACAGCATGTATTCTGTAATCTGTAATGGAATACATTTCAAAAGTAACCCTCCCAATAACTACTGAGCGAAATATAAGCAGCTTCAGTATGACTAGACCAGAACTTTCAATGTTATAAAAATCTTTCCTCCAACTTCTGAAATGCTGTTATATTTCCTAACAAAAGATTTTCCACTTACAGTAACTCAGAGCACATTCTCAGACATTTTATGAGATGATATCAGTGCATATAATTTGAGGTGGACCTCCCCCAATATTCAGAATAATAGTCAATCAGTTTGGGTTTTGCAATGACTGTTACATTTGGGTAAAGGCGTAGGTTTGGTTTGAAAGTTGGTAGAGACATGGAGGGTGATTTTCAAAATGTTGGTATTAAAAAAAAATCTGTCGTTCATGTTCAAAGGTGTTTTGCTCATTTAGGAACTTACTGACCGAAGCAGAATCCTCCATTAATTAGGCCGTATGCAAGCCCAGGACGTTTTATTTTATTGTTTTTTTTTTTTACTTGTACTAGAAACATTTGTACACATAGAGTATGCTTGTTTAAATCTATTCATTTCAATGGTTGGATGGAAATCTGCCCGTGTTATCTCCAAAAAAATATATATATATATATATATACAGGTGCATCTCAATAAATTAGAATGTCGTGGAAAAGTTCATTTATTTCAGTAATTCAACTCAAATTGTGAAACTCGTGTATTAAATAAATTCAATGCACACAGACTGAAGTAGTTTAAGTCTTTGGTTCTTTTAATTGTGATGATTTTGGCTCACATTTAACAAAAACCCACCAATTCACTATCTCAAAAAATTAGAATATGGTGACATGCCAATCAGCTAATCAACTCAAAACACCTGCAAAGGTTTCCTGAGCCTTCAAAATGGTCTCTCAGTTTGGTTCACTAGGCTACACAATCATGGGGAAGACTGCTGATCTGACAGTTGTCCAGAAGACAATCATTGACACCCTTCACAAGGAGGGTAAGCCACAAACATTCATTGCCAAAGAAGCTGGCTGTTCACAGAGTGCTGTATCCAAGCATGTTAACAGAAAGTTGAGTGGAAGGAAAAAGTGTGGAAGAAAAAGATGCACAACCAACTGAGAGAACCGCAGCCTTATGACTGTCAAGCAAAATCGATTCAAGAATTTGGGTGAACTTCACAAGGAATGGACTGAGGCTGGGGTCAAGGCATCAAGAGCCACCACACACAGACGTGTCAAGGAATTTGGCTACAGTTGTCGTATTCCTCTTGTTAAGCCACTCCTGAACCACAGATAACGTCAGAGGCGTCTTACCTGGGCTAAGGAGAAGAAGAACTGGACTGTTGCCCAGTGGTCCAAAGTCCTCTTTTCAGATGAGAGCAAGTTTTGTATTTCATTTGGAAACCAAGGTCCTAGAGTCTGGAGGAAGGGTGGAGAAGCTCATAGCCCAAGTTACTTGAAGTCCAGTGTTAAGTTTCCACAGTCTGTGATGATTTGGGGTGCAATGTCATCTGCTGGTGTTGGTCCATTGTGTTTTTTGAAAACCAAAGTCACTGCACCCATTTACCCAGACATTTTGGAGCACTTCATGCTTCCTTCTGCTGACCAGCTTTTTAAAGATGCTGATTTCATTTTCCAGCAGGATTTGGCACCTGCCCACACTGCCAAAAGCACCAAAAGTTGGTTAAATGACCATGGTGTTGGTGTGCTTGACTGGCCAGCAAACTCACCAGACCTGAACCCCATAGAGAATCTGTGGGGTATTGTCAAGAGGAAAATGAGAAACAAGAGACCAAAAAATGCAGATGAGCTGAAGGCCACTGTCAAAGAAACCTGGGCTTCCATACCACCTCAGCGGTGCCACAAACTGATCACCTCCATGCCACGCCGAATTGAGGCAGTAATTAAAGCAAAAGGAGCCCCTACCAAGTATTGAGTACATATACAGTAAATGAACATACTTTCCAGAAGGCCAACAATTCTCTAAAAATGTTTTTTTTATTGGTCTTATGATGTATTCTAATTTTTTGAGATAGTGAATTGGTGGGTTTTTGTTAAATGTGAGCAAAATCATCACAATTAAAAGAACCAAAGACTTAAACTACTTCAGCCTGTGTGTACTGAATTTATTTAATACACGAGTTTCACAATTTGAGTTGAATTACTGAAATAAATGAACTTTTCCACGACATTCTAATTTATTGAGATGCACCTATATATTTACACAATAATCACAAACAACTGTGATTGGAGCATCGTGAACAGCGCTGAGAAAAGTTCCAGGTGCCACGTGACAACACCTTTTATATGTAGCTACAGAAGAGTTAGGACAATAATTTGCACATTAATAATTACACTAAGAAACTTTAATAGTCGATAACTGAAAATAAAAACAGAATATAAAGTTAAAGTATTTTTAATGTGGTAAAATTGCCCAAATGTTGGTTGGGACATTTCCGATTTTTCTGAAAGATGTCCCTGCCATCCCTACCTAAATCTACACCTTGCATCTGGGCCCCACTAATCTTAAATAAATGCTTACATCCTTAGAAACAACTGAACTGAGTAACTAGTTAAATCAAGTATTTTCAAAGCCACCAAATGGAATTGCAAAAATAACGTTTTTTTTTTTTTTAAGACGTTTTCTGATTACATCCCCTGTCTGGGGGACACAAAGTCACACAAAGAGATAGTCCCATCCCCAACTCATTCCACTGGTTTAATAACGTTTTTAGGGCAGGTCGAAGCGGGTCACTCAAAACAAACAGAAGAATTTTCATAGTGCCACAGAGACACAATGCTTACAGTTTTCAAGATAATTAAAGGTGCACTCAGTAAAGTTTTCCTTATTTAAAAAGTTTTACTCCTAAAGAAATAAATTTTATTTTGAAACATATATATAAAATCATGAGTACTCACTTGAGATGAAGACTCCAGTCATATCAATAACTTTATAAAAGCGGTTTTATTCTACATGGAGAGGGTCCACTCAAGGGGGCTGCCATGTTAGGATCACATGACCAGCCAAATACTACTCGCTTAATCTCAGTAACAGTCCTGTTATTGGACCCTTTATTCATGAATTAAGTTCATTATGGCTGACTGTGAATAGTGAATATCTATAAAGGCACTGGTAACTGAAAACTATTGCGTTTGAATGATGCTGCATCCACACCACTAAGTGTCAGTGTAAGTCCAAGACAAAAATAAATAAATAAATACTAAGTGCACCTGAAACTTACAAATGGCTTACTCGCTGCATTTTAAGCTGGGAAAGGAGAAAGTATTTTAACAAAGAAAAAGTTACATCAGCTTTAAACTGGTTTGTGCAGTACGAGGCCTATAAAGAAAATGTTCCATCTGTTGCTGAAAGTATCAATTAACAATCAGATGAGAGAAAAATCAGTTTACTCACTAAAATATTTAAAAAAAAATGTATTGTAGTCAGTCATACTTTCTCAACAGTTCCTAATTGGAAATGATAACTGGATAAAATAGATAAAATAATGTCAATAACTGAATAAACACGGATGAACGCGCACAGGAGAGCAACAACCGGTAAAGATTTTAATTAAATAATCAAATCGATTTTGGTTTGTTTCACACCAAACCTTCTTGTATGCCTTTAGAAAAAGACATATGAGAGTCTCATACAATAATGTATTAGAATTCTGAATTATACTTTTGCATCCTTATGCAATTATACGTAATCACAGAGCACAAAATTTTTTTCACAATTTTATTGGGGTTATAATAACACAGGGGTGAGTAAACATGCCTGAATTTTTGGGTGAACTATCCCTTTAAATTTTGAATTTTTGTGGCCTGAATCTGGATGGGCTGGAGTGTTGGCATCTGCATCAAATAAGACATCGTGGTCAATGTCTGAACCTTTCAAGCAGAAAAAGAAGAACAATTATTTCAACACCTTGAAAAAGCTAACATAGCCAAACATTTTTTTTCTTTTACAAAGTTGTTTAAGAGCACCTGTTTCACATACTTTACTGATATTACAGAAGCTCTCTGATGGTGTGTTGGGCAAAACTGTCCAAATGACGAAAAACTGCCTTTGATCTTAAAGTCAGAAACTTTATAAAATAAAATACTGTACAGTCTCGCATGAATTGACAATGGCTGTTCAAAAATGGCAACTCAACATTCTCCTTAATAATCTCTCCATATTTCATCTAGCAAACTGCTTCAACAGTGAGCTTGTTGAAAATGAGGAGGAATGAATTTTACAACAAAACACAAAAAAAGCAAAAATTGTTCCTGCTCATATACCTGCACCATGGTGGTGTACTCTCTCAAAGCCACACACACTGAAGCCTCATCAGAGCAATTGCCTCAACAAAACTGCAAATGCACACAGGTGGGCCAAACACCTTTGGATATCTGCTTAGGGAATTAGGAAACACCCACACATCGACTAAAGTAAATGCTGCTGAGAAGGTGCTTCACAACAAAAAATTATTAAAAAGCGCAATGGGGGGGGGGGGGTGTTTAGTAGCTATCTCTCTGATGTAATTTCAACATTTCAATTTGAAGATGTAATTCTTAAAAAGCAGTTAAAAAGGAAATATGTAATGATAAATATGTTGTAAATAAAGGTATATCCAACTTGATTCCTCCGAGTGGTACTTACAGATCGTAAGCAATACTAATAGGCACTAATGGCTTCTGCAGATGTGATATTTACATTTTGAGAGAGAATAAATACCTTAAGAACTGTGATTGATGTGTAACTGCTTGTGACATGCATTTGACCTATAATGTTTGCTTTTTGCCAATTAAAAACTTAATATGTTGTTGAATAATACCAAAGCGTCCACCCTAAACATTTGATGGTACTGTATGGAATAATTCACACAGAAAAGCACACAATTTAATAGAATTACTGCTGTCTCACGAGATAAAATGTTCCACTGATGGCAATTTCTATTATCTTCTTCATTTGATTTGTATTTCCCAACAGAATTATTACTCAACATGTAGTATTTCCTGAGAATTACACAACCTTTCTTTTAGAGCAAAACTTCAATATGTAATCATTAACGTTCATCTTAAAAACCGAGCAGAACAGGTTCCTCAGACAATGCAGATTCTGTAAACATCTCCCATTCATGTCACTATTCATGTAAAGGAAAACACTACACCATTTACTTAAAGCCACAATCAGTAGCAAAGTTTTGCACTTTATTGTTCATAAAACAGCAGCAAATGAGTTTGTACATAAGGTGAAATGCAAAAAATATTTGTGCATATATTGCTGTCCTTTTTTCAAGCACTGTGACTGAGTGCATGATCATTGACAGATGGTTAACAATGCCTTGTTTTTTCAATATTACAACGTCTTGTGTGAAGGTCCCTTTTGGCATTTAAACCACGTCAAAACCATTCTCAAGAGTATTCACAAACATCAAATTAAAAAGACAAAACAAGATCTTACGCTCACTCCACACTTGATCACGTAAAAAATGAACAGCGCAGTACATGACACCTTAAAAATCAGCTTGGTTTTATCCACCTAATAGCAATGAATATAGTATTTTCTTTAAATGCTCAGAATGAAAAAGGTGCAAAATTCAATTTTAAGAGATATGGTAAAAAATGACGCCCCTCTATCTGAAGCTCCACAATTCATCAGATAATTGACGAAGGCTTCAGCCTACTACTAATGATTAATGGGTATGATTGGAGGAGCGCTTTGAAACGAACAGTTACATGTCAAGGAATTAAGATCGCAAGGAAGCAGGGCCAGGTTTATCCAAACCTGACGTCTAGACACATTGCTGGTGTTCACTTTGAGTGGTACATTCTGTGGATTCTAAACCCACGGTCAGTCTTAAACTCAGCGCTGATGCATATAAAAAAAACTTCTGGTCACCCAATTGTCACAATGTCAGACATCCTGGCAGACCATTAAATGAAGTTCAGTTTTTTCTGTTCTTCTCATCAAAACAGCTTTATCATGCTTTCTCTGGACTTGCCAACTCCCACCCACTTCACTGAAAAGAGAAAAATATTTCTTAATCATTATTCTGCCACTGCCAAGCATGCCAGTAGGTTAAATTACTAAGATAAATTACATATGCAAGACAGTATTAGTATGCTATCAGTATATACTGCCTTCCCAATAGGTTAACAATGTAAACATCAAACTTATCTTACCTGGCAACTGTAGGAAATTCTCAATAAAGCGAATGTAAGCCTGTGCCTGAGTCGGCAGTTCATCAAAACTGCGCACTCCCTCAGTACTACAACCCCAGCCAGGCAACGTCTCATAGGTCACTTGAACCTTGGTCAGCACATCCATGTTAGCTGAAATACACAAAGATAATCCCCCACACATCAGGAAAAAAAAATGGTATCATTATGTCATAATGATCTGTGTGAAACAGACAAATCTGAATATGTTTACAGTATAGGTAACTTACCAGGAAAACTGGGAAGAGGCTTTCCATCAACAGTGTAGGCTACGCCAACCTTTATTTCTGGCAATGTGTCAAGAATGTCCAACTTGGTTAGTGCAATGCTGAGGGAATCAGAAGTTAAGGTATTAAGTTCAACCTGTGCCAGTGTATAAAAACAAAATTTGCTAATAAAATAATTTGCAGAGGTCTCAAACAGCTTTCCATAACAACTAACATAACAGACAGCAATGTGTGTCAGATACTCACGCTGTGAAACCATTAACCATGTGGGCGTAGCGAACCAAAACCAGATCCAGCCATCCACAGCGGCGCCGCCTGCCTGTCGTAACACCGAATTCCCTCCCTCTGCTCTGCAGCAGATTCCCCACATCCTAGAAAATATCAGGAAGAGAATGAATTCAAGCACAATACACATGAGAGAATGTGGTAAATATTGATAAATTCACTTTTAACAATTATCCATTCCATCACACTCTATACCAACACACACTCACATTATCTTGCTCAGTGGGAAATGCTCCCACTCCGACCCTGGTGGTGTAGGCCTTTACCACTCCATACACTCGGCCAACGTGAGATGGGGGGACACCAAGGCCTGTGCACACACCTCCAACAGTGCAATTTGATGAAGTTACAAAGGGATAGGTGCCTGAAAGGTAGACCAGTATATCGTTTATACCAATTAATTGGTGCAGATAGTTGCCTTTTGGCCTATAAGTTATCAGTAAAAATCTATGCTGATAGTTTTTTTATTTCACTTTAATAAAACTCATCTTGTGAAATATAAAATACACTGCTCTCTGGAACGCTTGATTCTGATTGGTCAATGGTACTATCAAGCAGTCTGATAGGAATCAGAATGAGCTTTATTGCCAAGTATGCTTACACATACAAGGAATTTGTCTTGGTGACAGGAGCTTCCGGTACACAACAATACAAAACAGCAACAAGATTTTAAAAAAATAATTACAAATTGAATAAAGAAAATTAATAAATATTGAAAAGAAAAAGTATATACAGAATACACAATAGACAATATATATATACCAAAATCAATATCCAGTAGGGCAGCATTGGCTCCTTCCACCAGAATCTTCTTGCTTGGTCCAGTGAGGGCTTTGTGCATGAAATAAACTCCATCAGTTACTAAAGGTCGTAACCTTTCAGCATAACCCTGTGGATTAAATGGGGGAAATATTACACAATACATTCATGATCTTAAAGTCTTGCAAATCACCTTGACAGTTGCCACTACTATTAACACTCTTATTATTCACCTTCAGCTGCTCGAGCTCAGCATCAACATTGATGTTAAGTTTAGGGTATGTGGTCTGAAAATGGCAAGCCAGCACTCGAAACCTGAGGAGAGATTTACTTACAGTTAACAAACAGGGAACAACACATAGCAATTTATTTAATTATATACAGTTAAAGGAAATGTTTCGCCTTAATAACTTGGAGTAAACTCACTTTTCCTCAAAGACTGAAAAGTCGGAGACCAGATCACACACTCTCAGTCCATTACGAGCAGCTTTGGAGGAATATGCAGGGCCAATGCCCTTCTTAGTGGTGCCTAAACTGTAAAACAAAGGAGGGTGAACTCAATCTAGGGGGGCAAGATTTCTGTAAAGGTATTTTGTTTTAATTGCAAGAGAACTCACTTCTTCCCTGCCTGTTCCTGTCTGAGCTGCTCCTGTATCCCATCAACTGCCTGATGGAAGTTGAACACTACATAGAAAAAAATACCTTTAATTACAAGGACATCGATAAAAATGTCTTGATATTTTCTTTCACAAACAAAGGCCATTTATTGTCAATGTCGAGGCTTGATGAAGTCAAAAGAGAACTATACCAATATGTGCCCGGTCAGATATCTTCAGTCGTTCCTCCCATCCTTGAAGTCCTAAAACAAACACAAAGATAATGAATTTATTATTGAAAAGGTAACACAAAAAAATAGTTCATCTAACAAAGATGAAGACATAGAGCTACATACAGTTTTAATCAAGAAAATGATACCACAATGACGTTTGTCTATAATAAAAAAAAAAAAAATGTTTTAACACCCTATACACATTATTTACCATTGCCTTTTTGCAAGTTCTTCTCAGCCTCATCAAACAGCCCTGGCAGGTGTATCACAACACCATTTCCTGTGGAAAGAACAAGAAGTGACCTTAGCATAACAGCAGGTCAACAAACCTGATACAAAACAAATAAATTAGATCCATATAAAGTGACAAGAATGGGACATTTGAGCTGAAGTGGTTAGAGAATGCACTCAACAATGCGACTCAAATAAATATGCGTTTGAGGAAGTGTGACCTAGATAAACTAGGGGGAAGTAAAGCAATGTCATTTATAAGAAGCTCAAACAAAACATACCAATGAACGAGACGGCCTTTTTGTTGAGAACGCCACTAGGCAATAAGTGAAAATCATATTCCACCGAGTCGACCACCACTGTGTGTCCAGCGTTATTTCCTCCCTGACAACAAACAGTTGTTATTAACAGTCGCACATGCGTAAGCTTAAGTTTTATAATTATAATATACTGTCTAATGAGCGCATACAAATTAAGTACGCAAACTCTCATGAACAAACAATGACTCAGAAGAAATGAGAGGATGGTTCCCCACCTGGCATCTACAAACAATGTCGGCGTCCATAGCCAAGAGATCGACCACTTTCCCCTTCCCCTCATCTCCCCACTGAGCGCCCAGCACTACCGTCACTTTATTCTGAGGCTCCCGCGGGATCCGCAGAGATTCCACCCCTCCGCTTTCCCGGGAACGCTTGAGCACGGGCTCACCGTTCAGGGAGGCGGTTTCCTGACCATTAGACATTGTGCTGTCCGCTGCCATGCTGAAAGTGTGTGAAGAAATGCGTGAAAGCAGCACCGGTACTCCAACATGGCCCCCAACGCTATTAGACTTCAAAATACAAGTCATGTGGCCAAAAATGTATCAAAAGAATGGGTTGGATTCGCACACACGATTGTGAAAACTGGGCATATGGGATATGAGTGCTTGAAAAAATAAATAAAAAAATACAAAGTTAAAAATGAGGGAGTGAGCGACGCTATTTCGGTGCAACTAATTTTAAGTTCAATTCGAATTTGTTTCCTGTGGAGTGTTGAAATTCTCTGTTTTGAGCGCTTATCACTACTGACTTCATAGACCGATTTTGGCGGGTAACATTCTAAAGGCAAAATTAGAGTCTCTAGGCATCTTTACACAGCCGAGTTAAAGACCGCGTGAAATAAAAATGTAAGTTTAGCTGCTTTTAGTCCATGTCTGTTAGCTTTAATGACATCTTTATGCTAGTGTACTTCTAAACGTTGACGAAATTAATTTTAAGAAGATATAAGCCTTTAAAATCTGCAATCATTCCACAATGTCACATACAGGTTGAGAAACCTTGATCGATCAAGGTTTCAAGTGCTTTCTAGAACAAGAACTACCCTCCCCCTACAACTGTTCAGTGGGTCTGGCTGTGTTTTAAAGCCAAGCCTGCGACTCGTTTTCGGTCGTGCTGGAGCGCACACTACACGACTGATCGCAGACTAGGTGTATCAACTTTACGACCATTCGTCCCCAACTGAGGCCCTAGCTGTGTACGCCTGGTATTAAGATACGTTTTGGGTGATCCGATTCACAAGTGTACAATCAAGACACATCACCGTTACATCTGGTCGTCTCTTTTGATCACTTGTGTTTTGGATTTTGAGGGGATTTTATGGGGACACATATACGTCTGTGTGTTACTGAATAATAATAATAAAGCGCAAAAAAATTAAAGAAGAGAAAGAAAGCGCTAAAAACTAGCACACAGTTTCTCTTAATTAAAAGTAAACATTACATTTAGAGCAGAATTCTCAAAGTTAATTTAGTGCAGTACCTGTAACTTTGAATGTGCATGCTTCTTATATCTGTGTCCCTGCATGTTTTATATCAGACACATTGAAAATTCTTTTATTAGGCGGTGTGCCGCTGCTGTGGCACTGCAAGTCCAATGTCCGAATGTGTTTGAAGTGGATAAATCTCAAAACAGTTTGGAAGCAGCAGTTACAGCTATCTCTAGCATCAACCCGTTTCAAACGGATTGCCCCAAAACACGTCTTTTATTAAATTCATTCACAAACTCGTGCAGTTTATTCGTGATAACATGTCAACAAACATGAAAGAACGATTTGTGCCCGTTTTTGCACTTTTTGGCAGCATTTGCAAAGGAAAAAAGAAAAACAGCTGAAAGTGAAGTTTTATTTTGTTTTCTAATTATTTTTTGTCTCCTGTTTCCCAATACCTTGCCCTTCTCTTGCGTTCTCTATATATTTCATTGGCTGTGGCTCATTGTCGGTCTCTCGCTAACCGGGACAGTGCGCACAACTGACGACAAGACGTCTAGATATCAAGCTGGTTGAAATCTGTCCTAGTGTCTGCGACTAGTCGGAGGGGTGTTGCAGGAGCATGCACATTACAAGACCTTTCGTCGTGATATCTGAGATGCAGACCAGTCGCAGACCAGTTGCCAACTAAAAACATAAAAAAGAGACGAGCTTGAGTTGTGTAGTGTACACTAGGCTTAACTGGCACTGATCGTGTCTTCGCAGGGCACTTCGAAGGGAGCACAATCCAAGCTGTAGGGTCGTTCCAAACATAATTTTCAATACGAATCGCTTAAAAAGTGAGTTCCTGACTGACTGTTATCCCCTTTCACCTTTCAGCCATCTAAAGCTCTCACAGTGGAGGGTAATTGGCTTCGAAAGGAATAGGGCATAGGGATGATCACTTCTGAATGGGACATGCCAACGTGAGAGCGCGATGTGAGGAAAGTTGGCGAAATTTATTTATATTTTTGTGCATGTACAGCTCGAGTTAATGATCTTTATTTGAATGTTTAGTGTATTGTGATTCAAAACATGGATATTATCTTTTAATCACTTGTTTCTCATTCATCTGCACTGGACTTGCATAACAGTTCCAGCCTCATCGTAATGAAAGACTGAGATGTGCTGTGTGCGTTTGTGGGCTGGTTATGGATTAATGTTGTCAGTTAGATCATTGTTCGGGTATTGAGACCACTTCTCAAGTTTCCCCAGTAAGTGGCTCTGGCATGAGCAGCGTGGTGGAAAGGGGAGGTGTGTGTCGCCGTAAACTAAAGCCTGTTGGCTATTTTTAAAAATCGTTCGACATTAAATCAAACTGCATTCAACAAGGCACTTCACAGGGACTTTAAGGCTGCTCTGTGGCTTCTTAAAATTCTGTGTAAATATGCAATGTCGCATTAAAAGTCAGACTAAATTATGCCTGCTCTGACCCACCTCAGCCCCTAGTATCAAAGGCAGTTCTGATGCTGCTTTGGCTCTGTGTAAATAAAACGCAGCATCAGAGCAGCCTTAAACTTTGTTGTAGTCATGATGGAGCATATTTTTAATCACTTATATTTTCATATTTTTATTCAGTTCATATTTTAAATTTAAATTTTATATTTAAAATATTAATCTCATTACATTATTTATGCAATAAATCCCAGATGTTTATGACTTTCTTTCTTCTGCAGAACACAAATTAATATTTTTAGAGGAATATGTAGTTGAGTGAATGGGTGCCAAATTTTGATGGTCCAAAAAGAACATAAAGGCAGCATAAAAGTAATCCATAAAAATCCAGTGGTTAAATCCATATCTTCAGAAGTAATATGAAAGGTGTGGGTGAGAAACAGATCAATATTTAACTCCATTTTTACTAGAAATTCTACTTCCTGTCCAGTAGGGGGTGTATGCATAAAGAATGTGAATCACCAAAAACACAAGAAGAAGAATATGAAAGTGAAAATTAAAGTGGAGATTGACTGAGCAGGGATGAGAATTTATAGTAAAATTGACTAAAATATTGATCAGTTTCTCACCCACACCAATCAAATAGCTTCTGAAGACATTGATTTAACCACTGGAGTCATATGGATTACTTTTATGCTGACCTATGTGATTTTTGACAAAGCAAACTAGCGAACTCCAGGGGTCATAGCCAGCGTCTTTACCACTGAGCTACCCAGGCCCCCAATTTAATTTTTTTATGTATTTATTTTTTGCAATATGCGTGTGTATTGTAAATTAAATCTGAAGTCTTGTTGAATCTGAATATATTTGCTCATTATCTTTCGCTGCAATGATAATGGCAGTCAAATTTTCAGTGTTGGAGCAAGTGTGTGAAAGATTTGCAGTGGCTGAGGAGGAACCAAGTGGTGGCCCCACTGACAGAAGAGTTTATATTTCCAGCATGATTCCCATGTTGGTGCTATGCACTGTTGCCATCTTCATCAGTCCACTCTTCTTTGGAGTGGGTATGCGGAGAAAGCACGAAAGTAATGTAGACATGTAGTGTCCTTGCTGAGCTGCAGATGGTGCTCTCGAGTTCTGATAATGCACAGTTGCAAATGTAGGCAAGTATTGTAAACACTGAACTGTTCAGGGAATGTTGTCTTTGTGGTTTATAACCAACATAATACATCAAGTTTTCCATGACTTGCTGCGATGACTTTGTGTTCTTTCTTTGCCCCGGGTTTTGTGTTCCACACAGTCCATTTCCATCATATCATTAAACAGCTTCGCTTTGGACAAGATACTGCATTTGAGATCCTAATTTGTTCAAGTAAATGCATTTAAAGGAATAGTTCACACAAACATGAAAATTCTCTCATCATTTACTCACCCTCATGCCATCCCAGATGTTTATGACTTTAGTTTTTTTCCGCTGAACACAAACATACAGTTAAAGTCAGAAGTTTACATACACCTTAGCCAAATACATTTAAACTCAGTTTTTCACAATTCCTGGCATTTAATCATAGAAAACATTCTCGGTCTTAGGTCAGTTAGGATCACTACATTATTTTAAGGATGTGAAATGTCAGAATAATAGTAGAGAGAAATTATATATTTCAGCTTTTATTTCTTTCATCACATTCCCAGTGGGTCAGAAGTTTACATGCACTTTGTTAGTATTTGGTAGCATTGCCTTTAAATTGTTTAACTTGGGTCAAATGTTTTGGGTAGCCTTCCACAAGCTTCTTACATTAAGTTGCTGGAATTTTGGCCCATTCCTCCAGACAGAACTGGTGTAACTGTGTCAGGATTTTTGGCCTCCTTGCTCGCACACGCTTTTTCAGTTCTGCCCACAAATTTCTATTGGAATGTGGTCAGGGCTTTGTGATGGCCACTCCAATACCTTGACTTTGTTGTCCTTAAGCCATTTTGCCACAACTTTTGAGGTATGCTTGGGGTCATTGTCCATTTGGAAGACTCATTTGTGACCGAGCTTTAACTTCCTGGCTGATGTCTTGAGATGATGCTTCAATGTATCCACATAGTTTTCCTTTGTCGTGATGCCATCTATTTTGTGACATGCACCAGTCCCTCCTGCAGCAAAGGACCTCATGAATTGGATTGTGTTCTTCGGCTTGCAAGCCTCACCCTTTTTCCTCCAGACCAGAGGACATTTCTCCAAAAAGTAAGATCTTTGTCCCTATGTGCACTTGCAAACTGTAGTCTGGCTTTTTTATTGGAGTTTTGGAGCAGTGGCTTCTTCCTTGCTGAGCAGCCTTTCAGGTTATGTCAATATAGGACTCATTTTATTGTGGATATAGATACTTGTTTACCTGTTTCCTCCAGCATCTTCACAAGGTCCTTTGCTGTTGTTCTGTGATTAATTTTCACTTGTTGCACCAAACTATGTTCATCTCTAGGAGACAGAATGTGTCTCCTTCCTGAGTGGTATGACGGCTGCATGGTCCCATGGTCTATATACTTGCGTACTATTGTTTGTACAGCTGAACATGGTACATTCCTGCATTTGTAAATTGCTCCCAAGGATGAACCAGACTTGTGGAGGTCCACAATTTTTTTTTCTGAGGTCATGGCTGATTTCTTTTGATTTTCCCATGATGTCATGCAAAGAGGCACTGAGTTTGAAGGCAGGCCTTAAAATACATCCACAGGTACACCTACAGTTGACTCCAATTAGCCAATTAGCCTATCAGAAGCTAATTGGCTAATTGCTTAAAGGCTTGACATAATTTTCTGGAATTTTCCAAGCTGCTTAAAGGCACAGTTAACTTAGTGTATGTAAACTTCTGACCCACTGGAATTGTGATATAGTCAATTAAAAGTGAAACAATCTGTCTGTAAAAAATTGTTGGAAAAATTACTCGTGTCATGCACAAAATTTATGTCCTATATGACTTGCTAAAACTATAGTTACTAATATGAAATCTGTGGAGTGGTTAAAAATTAGTCTTAATGAAACTAATGAAAAGTGTATGTAAACTTCTGACTTCAACTGTAGATTTTTAGGAGAATATCTCAGCTCTGTAGTGCCCTCACAATGCAAGTGAATGGGTATCAACATTTTGAAGCTACAAAAGCACATAAAAGCACCATAAAAAATAACCCATACGACTACAGTGTTTAAATTCATGTCTTCTGAAGAGATATGAAAAGTGTGGGTGAGAAACAGATACATTTTTAAATCCTTTTTTACTATCATTCTCCACTTTCACATTCTTCTTCTTATTTTGTTTTTGTCAATTCGCATTCTTTGTGCATATCGCCACCTACTGGGCAGGAAGGAGAATTTATAGTGAAAAAGGACTGATCTGTTTCTCACCCAAACCTATAATATAGCTTCTAAAGATATAGATTTAACCACTGGAATCTTATGGATTACTATTAAGGTGCATTTATGTGCTTTTTGAAGCTTATATTTTGGTATCCATTCACTTGCATTGTGAGGACATACAGAGCTGAAATATTCTTCTAAAAATCTTTGTTTGTGTTGAGGAGAAAAAGAAAGTAATACACATCTGGGATGGCATGAGGGTGAGTAAATGATGAGAGAATTTTCAGTTTTGAACTATAGATTCACAGTAGGTTATTTAAAAATGCACTCACTCGTCTTCCACAATTGACATGTAAGCTCTTCAATGGGTGCAAGAATCTTTTTCCAGAATTTCAAATCATTAAAATAATGATACACACTCCAAGCTTTTTGTTCTTCTTTTTTAATTCACATGGGGGGAAAAACACTGATGTTTCAGCTACTAGGCCTTCCTCAGTGTGTTCAACTATATCAGTCCACCCATTTTCTTATATAGACCATGACATCATCACATAATTAGAAATGCAATTTTTGAATTGTTACAAAATACATTCAATGACATTAAATAAGGTATGAGTAAATGATATACATATATACCAATCCCAACAAGATATCGGTATAGACATAGTAGATTTTTTAAACAAACATAAAGTATTCTATAAAATTGTATCAAAACCTTCAATGAAGGTGAGAATCATCACTAAAATTAAGAATCATCAATAAAAGTAAGCTCTCTACATTGAAGCATCAGGTATAAACTGTCATAGATCTTAACTTTTAGAAAATAAAAATGAATGTACATATCAGAAGATATCAAATATATGATCAAATATTTAGAATTAACTATTTGTTGTGCTATATTTAATGACATTCAATTCACAAAAACCCTGAAATACTACTTAGTATAATAATTAGTATAATCATTTTAGAGGCAACATGATAGATCTAATTCTGCATTTAAATTATTAGGGGCTAATATAGATCCAGAAGGCTTCATGTTTTAACAACTCTAAATTTAAATTTCCTCCTCTCTGGGATCCTTGAACAACCTCTAACCCTATGCATTCTAACTGTTTTATATTATGACCCATTTCAATGAAATGTCTAGCTACAGGGGAAGTTATATCTTGTCGTCTAATGGTCGATTTATGTTTGCTATTTCTTAGTTTTAATTGACGTGAACATTTACCAATATATATCTTCTGGCATGGACATCTTAACATATAAATGGCATTGCGAGTTGTGCAGGTTATACATGTTCTTTTTTGAATTTTTTGACCCAGGACATGTGAACTCTTTACATTTTTTTAAGTTCTGGCATGCAGCACAACTTCTGCAGGGGTAACAGCCTTATATGAAAGAAGGTTTGTACTTATTAACAACATCTGATTTAACCAACATGTCTGATAAATTATGAGATCTTTTATATATTAATTGTGGAAAACTTTGAAATGTATTATTTAAAGATTAATCTGATGGTAATATATACCAGTGTTTATAGATTATTGATTTGATCATGTCACTATTATCATTATAAGTTAAAGCACAGTTTAATGAAAACTTTTTATGTGTATATTGAAGTTTTTTTGACTGTAGGAGAGATTCTCCATCTAATTTATTTACCTTTTCCAGTGCATTATTTAACCAAGTGTCTGGATATCCTCTTGATTTAAAACATTCAATGAGTTGTTTAGCCTGCACATTAAATTCATCATTAGTGTCACAGATCCATTTTAGTCTTTGTAACTGACTTATTGGCAAACATTTTTTGAAGGGAGTGGGGTGATAACTGTCTGCCATTAGTATTGTGTTCTTATCAGTGTGTTTCTGGTAAACCGTAGTATGTTTACACCCCTCTAACTTTGTTATTTTTACATCCAAAAAATGTATTGTTTCTCTACTCTTATCCGTTGTAAATGTAATGGATAAAACTCTTTGGATTGATATTTATGTGTATAATTTACTCATACCTTATTTAATGTTATTGAATGTATTTTGTAACAAAACAAAAATGGCATTTCTAATTATGTGATGACATCATGACATGTGGTCTAAATAAGAAAATGGGTGGATAGATATTATCGAAGTCGCTGAGGAAGGCCTAGTAGCCGAAATGTCTGTGTTTGTTCTCCCATGTGAATTAAAAAAGAAGCAACAAAAAGCTTGGAGCGTGGATCATTATTTTAATGTTTACAGTTTTGAATTATCCCTATAAACAAGTGTTATACAAAGTGTCTCAGTTAAGTCCAGATGTATCAATATCCTGTCTCTCAGCCTTAAAGTTCACTTATACTTCAGTGTTTGGAGCTTACACAACCTTCATGTTCAGAAGGACAGGTGAGTATCCATGATATATATATATATATATATATATATATATATATATATATATATATATAAACACACTTTAGATTATAACATCTTAATTTGCTCCACAAGGTAATTTAGTGGGGCCAGTTTTGTGCCACACTTTTTGAAACTGGATGGGTTTTCCACCAATTAGCTAAGCTGTACAAAATCCGCAGAGGCCTGTGATCCTGTTCTCCTGTGTGTTCTGCACTTCGTCATCCTCCTCTTCCCCTTCACATGTACAGCTTTCAATTGGATGACCCCCATCTGTGGTCTGCTGCTTACACCTTGCTCCGTTTACACCCGACACGTCACTGTATACCTGGCTGGAAATGAGTTTAAAAAAAAAAAAAAGAAAAAAGACTGGGGCAAGAGATCATGCCCTGAGAGTAATCATTCTTGCAATAATGAATGAAAGATAATGAATGAAGCATGGCTATTTTCATGCAGAGGACTATTAGAATGTTCACATTAATCAGCACTGTTGCTGAGTCAGTGACTGTCATTTTTTATTTATTTGCTTTTTTGTGGTAACAGTTGTCAGTTTGAGGTACTTTTCAATTTCTCATTCAATCAAATGTTTTATTTTTCTTAACCATGCTTCAGCCCATATTTCCCTTTCATTGTTTCCCAAAATACAGTTATCAGTTGTCATGTTGTTAAATTACAACCAGATGTTAATGTGCATAGCAGATTTATACAACTGAATATTCAAAGTACATTTCTGCATTCTCTGCCATGTACAGTTAAATCAAAGATTTTCATTATATTTTGGTATCATTGTATTTAAAATACTGAGTATAAACCTTCAGTGTTTTCATGAGAATAAATTGATGGTCCTGTTTTTAAAAAGGACTATTGCAATGGACACCATATCCAAGGAGACAAGTACATTGCTTAGCAAAGAGATGCAATGAGCTGAAAATACCTGGAAATCCTGATATTTTACTAGTGTGAGATCCTCAGTTATGCATGTGGAGGATCTTGGTAAGATCCTTACAGATATCCTTGGAGGAGGGACCTGTTGGAAATTATATGCAACCTGAATCTTCCTGCAAACACATCATTCTGGTTAACATGCTCTAAATAACTTTATTTTATTTAATGCAGTGTATTTTTTTCCAAAGTTGTTAAAACGTATTTAACTAGCAAAAAAACAGACACTTCTTGCAAGTACAAAAACAATGTTTCCTGAGTTTTTGCCATTTGAAAATTCACAGGTCACAGTACAGAGAAGTCTTCTACATGGTGACTCGTGCCAAGCACGTACTTCTGTGGAATGTTTTTCTTTGAGGGTATTTGATTTCAAACCATACGGTGGGCATCAAGCATGTACTAAGCAGCGGTCAGTCTTCAGACAGTAATTGCCAATCAATACACAAGGCTCATCAAAATAATTTAGTCCACAAAAAACAAACCTTGAGTTCGCAAGTGTCTGAAACTCTGAATACGTGTCAGCAGATTGACTCTTTTTTTCCTCTCTAAGTTTGTTGTGCTCAGAATGGTTCTGCTCTGCTGAGGTAGACTGAGACTCCAGGAAAGTTTAATTCCAGGGTCCTCCTGAGACCTGGTGGAAGCCCACATGCAGCGTATCTGGGAGCCATAACAAGAGAAGAGCGGTAGGACACACGGGGCTGTCTAAGGTTTATTACCATTCTCTAAACAGAACTGTTGCCCTCTGCTTCATCTGCACTGACCCTTACATAGATCCTCAGCAGCATTGGAGTGAAGGAATTCAGTAGAGGATACAGTCTTGCCTCTCAATTTAAATTCATAGGTATCATTGTATCTCAAGTTATGCTTTGTTTTACAACAAAGACTCTAGGTATTTAGAAAATGAAATTGTTTCACCAGAGAAGCCTCACCAGAAATCCAGATTCTCTGACTTTAGGCAGTCAAAGTTTTTCCATGATGAATTAACTGTCACCCTCAGGAACATTGGCTGACTGTTAATGGTTAGGGGCCCAATGTAATTCAAACAGCAGTCACTGTGTTTCAATACTTTGAAGCCTACCCATGATATTTTGTCTCCTGGTACTTTTGCCCATTGTTAATGTGTTCACCATTCTCCTATTAGACTGTATATTCACATATGTGTTTCATTGGCCTCATGTGAATATATGGTTTTCGACTGGCAATGTAAATGTTAAAACCGTCAGTGCTGGTGAAATATGGTGTTAGTTGTTGAATTCTGAAACCAAATATTGTTTTATTTTGTGATTTATTAGTCATTTTGTATCAAAAATGTTCTGTTTTTGTAATAACCACAAACTTCTATCACTCTCCACAACCAGAGAGGGGAAAAAATGACTCTGTGACTGTGCTGTTTGTCTATCGGCCAACTGAAGCACATGGTGCATTATATGCAGTATAAAAATGGCTGTAGTGTTAAGCATATTAAGAACTTTCCATTGGAAGGACGTATTGTTTTCATTTTTATAGAGAAACTGGATTAGAAGAATATTGGAGTCAATGTCTGGTTGAGGTCAGTGGCCTGCCTTCATCAAGACACAGCCAGAGATCATGGAAATACTGAGAGAGTAATTTCACTTCCATCCATTTTTACATCATTTACATCATCCCCCTCTCCCCATCCCGGAGCTTTTCCCCTTTATTGGTCTCTTTTGTAGCCTTATAGCCTGCGAGATATGGAATATCTGATCATCTTTTAATCCTTTTTCCAATTTAAACTGCTAGCATTCTCTGCTGGTTAAGTCTGCTTGCCCTCTTTATCGTTGTAAGCAAGTGTCGTCTGGGCTTTGGCTGACTGTATGCTGTGTTTATTACAAAAGCGATTAGTTAGGAAAGATATTCATACACCTGGAATATCTTTGCCAAATGTCCCTCTGATCAGTATGTTCGGAAAGCCTGGAGGTCCATGAACCTAGATTATTGGTAATTAGGGTTGCACCATTTATGCCTTGTTCCCTGACTTCCCATTCCCTCATGTGTGCAAGCAAATAGAGAGATTTTAACCCAAGGGAATTCAGTGTGATTTAGAAAGGCAACATATTTCCTCTTCAAAGACAACAAGGGCAGTTTTTCAATGTAATAGCAGGACAGCTATGATTTCCTGATGTTGCTGATTCACACAGATCTCTAACGCTTTCATCTTCTCTGCTTCAGTGTCATTTCTTTGTTTCCACTGTTCTATTGAAGAGCAAAAGTAAGTTTTTAGATAGTCTGTGCAGAAGTCCTGTTGTCGATGAAATAAAAATACCCTTTTTCCTATCTTGTTAAATTCCATGAAACCCACAACATTCCATTCAAGGAATACTTTACTAGATTTCTGCTTTGAAATACCATCGTCTCTGGACTTTATGTTGTAAGACACGGATAACTGGAACTTATTAAATCTTCTCTAAGATGTGGCTTTGTCTCCAAACCATCCAGTCCACAAATGCTAAATGGGCTGAATATAACAACAAGGTCTATGCGATGTTTCCTGCGTACAAATGACTATTGTATACCATTGTTCTTATGAGAAATTCAAGATTGAGAAGGACCCAGATAAAGTGAGCCATTTGTAAAAATCCTTACAGGAAGTGGGCTGTTTCATGGCTATTTCAACGAGATGAGAAAGCCAGGGCAGTAATTGAGTAGCCTTTTCTCAAGGTGAAAAATCCTTGGAAATACATTCTCCTGAATTAGTTTGCCACATGGTCTAGACTAATAGTTTCAGTGTGTCTAATGAATGATGAGTGGCTGGTGCCTCCTCCTCCGAGGCCGCTGTGTGGGAAAGCCTTGGCACTCTGAGTCAATAAACAAACGATGGAACCTATTAAATCCTTATGCACACATCGAGAGCTCAACACGACACCTTGTTTTTGTAAAGCTCATTATCATTACTGGATGCTTTAAGGTAAAGTGTGTGAAAGGTTTGTGCAAGGGAAAGGTGCTGCTGAAGGCCATAGCAAAGCAGATGTATTTTTCTCTCTTTTTTATTTTGTTTATTTTTTATTGGCATATCACAACCACCTGCTTAAGAATGGTGGTTACCATCACAAGTTTCCAGATTGTTCTCATTAACCCCTACACCTCTTCTTGTGGCCTTTACTGTAACTGTGTGTGGACAGATATATGTTATTGCATAATAGGAGTGAGGTGGAAAAAAACAGTGTGGGACTAGTTATAAATCGCTACTAAATAGTATGGGACTGCATTTGGTGGCAGTGAATCGAGAATGGTTTAAACAGTGAGGATTCCAAAAGGGGTCTGCTTAGTGCCTAGCAGTAACAGAAGTGACTGAACATGTGACCTCAACAAAGTAACACTACTGTTAGTGGTGTAACCAGACACTAAGCCTGCCAAAGCTTTTACTCTAAAGGGACCTCAGAGATACTGGGAGGACTTTAAGATCATAGATTAACCAGCAGACACCAAACACTTGAAGCTTTTGGAGTTATTCTTTTCAAAATATGTTTTTCATCTTGGACTTCACAAATTATTTTTGGGCTGTCTAGACTGAGGAAAGCTTCTGATTTTCAGAGAAGCTTTTGTTATTTGGTACTGTTGGTAAAGCATTACTGTTGCTGTTGAAACTCCTGAACAATGCACTCAACCACAGCAGGAAGAAAGCCTCTGAGGAATGTGTGAAGGTTTCTCAATCCAAGTAAGCAAATCTACAGAGAGACAATTAGCAGATGCTGTACAGATCAGTCACAACGGGGCTATCATATGCTATATACATCATCAGTCAGAAAAGGGTTGAGGTAATAAAGAAAGGAGAAGTCATGGTAGACTTTTGTACCTGACCTGAGGATCATGAGTGAGTTGTTTTTATAGATCAAAGCCTCCTACAGTCAGAAACTATAACTGAAAAAACAGATAGCAAAGAGGAAGGGATGGAAGAGGCCAGGCGAAATGACTAGCTTTTGTCTAAAAAAAAAAGACAAAAAAAAAAAAAAGAGGATGGGAGATGAAGAAAACAAATGTGGGGAGTGTGTAAATTAGTTCTGTACTCATGGCGAGACGGCTCTACAAAATCTGATGCCATACAGGAAAAAGTTAGGATCTTATCATGGATAAACTAGTAAAAAAAAAGGAAGAAAAAGATTTATGGGTTCATTCTGAGTTATGGGATTTTATTGACATTGTATCAAAGTAATCATGAAGACTCATTTTGTATTAATAAAGAGAAAGTATACTTGCAAAGCCCCGATTTTGATAACAAACCCTGTCTTGACATTGTGCATGCAGCTGATGAAAGAATGAAATAATGGCTCAGCCTGCATACTGAAATAGAAAAGAATTACATAACAACCCATAAGTTTCCAGGTTTTTTTTAACCCTCTCCACTAACAGACACATTTTGTTTATTCATGCAAGAACAATTATATTCAGTTAAAAACATGGGCATCACTTAATAAAAAATAATAAAAAATGATGGGACAGTATTTTACACTTTTGACAAATAGTCATTCCTGATGACCAATTCAAGCATCTTAAATAAATATTTCAAAGAATTAATTTGATAACTTCATTTTTACATCTGCCACTGTCAGTCCAGGGATTTTGTTAGTCGGTGGATAAATAATGAATCAACCTGGAGAGTGTGGCTGATTGGTCTATAGATTTGTAACATCTACGCTTTGGGGTTCTGGAAGGGATGGGCAGTTCCACTTATTTTCTTTTTGATCCAGTACCAAATACTATCAAGGTCAGTTATTAATATTGATACCAATACTGATACTTCTATTAAATGGATTTTGTTTGCGATTTCTGAGGATAAAATGGTCATTTTAGCCATTTAACATATACACACACTGAGCACTTTATTAGGAACACCTGTTGACAGCCAATCGTGTGGCAGCAGTGCAATGCATAAAATATGCAGATACGTGTCAGGAGCTTCAGTTAATGTTCACATTAACCATCAGAATGGGGAAAAAAATGTATCTCATAAAATCATTTCGACCATGGCATGATTGTTATTGCCAGACGGGCTGGTTTGAGTATTTTTGTAACTGCTGATCTCTTGGGATTTTCATGCAAAGCAGTCTCTAGAGTTTACTCAGAATGGTGCCAAAAATTGTAAAAAAACATCCAGTGATCAGCAGTTCTGCAGACGGAAACGCGATGTTTATGAGAGAGGTCAATGGAGAATGGCCAGACTGGTTCGAGCTGACAGATAGGCTACGGTAACTCAGATAACCACTCTGTACAATTGTAGTGAGCAGAATAGCGTCTCAGAATGCACAATACGTCAAACCTTGAGGCGGGTGGGCTACAACAGCAGACCAAATCGGGCACATTATTAGGACCATAGTTTTCCTAATAAAGTGCTCAGTGAGTGTATATTATGAGGGGGAACATTCAAATCATCCAGTGGTTCAAGATTTCAGTGTTGTTGTATTTTCCTATTTACGTGAAGACGTTCTGAGCTGCAAAAAAAATAAAAAAATAAAATAAATAATAAAGCAAGAAATCAGGAGCATGTAAAGGTTAATATCTTCCAGGGTTAGAGAAGTTAGCAAAGATTCCTAATAAACCAGCTAATCCAGACATCTCTAGAGGGCATTCCGATCTCTAAACTTAGGGTGTCAGGAAAAAGCAGAGACAGGATGTTAAAGCAACCCTCCCTGTAGAATGAGCAAACAGTTTCCCAGCATTCCTTATCAGTATATTCCCTTAGGGCTCATCAATTTATGTGCATACATTGAGCTAGGGTTTTCATGCTCTGCTGGGGGCAAACATACAAACAACATAATTTGTTAGTAATATAGAATCAACAAAGTTTTGACATGGTAAGATGTTGAAGTGTGGCTTTAATGACAAGCTGCAGCTATTTGTCTGAGTGGTGCACATTTCAGACAAAAGTGTTTATCTTAACTTAAAATTCTCTCATTATTTGCTTACTCTGATGTTGTTCCAAACCCATATGACCTTTCTTCCTTCAGAGGACACTAAAGGAGATGTTAGGCGCAATGTTAAAGCTTTTCACACCAAATTCATGACAAATTTGCTGCAGACAAAAGGTCTATTCACACCGAGACCAAAACGAATAAAATGAAAAACACTTTCAACACTGTACAATAGGCTGCACTGTTCTACACACATTTATTTGATAATTCGAAAGCATAAAATATGATGCATAACATTAAATATAATATAAAAGAAGAAACAGCCTCATGGTCTTTTTTTTATTTAATTATTGCATATTTGTATTGAATTGTTTCTTGTGCGTGGTGAGAAAAAGAGCACAGTTACAGGAATAATTTATGTGTTATTTCATCCTTGCAATTAAAATAGCAGTGAGGTTCGGCAATTCGTTTGTCTGCACTCGTAGTAATGAATTGCATAATAAAGAGACTTTTTATGTGATATTTTATACGAGCTTAGTTCGAATGAATTGCCGAACCTCACTGTTATTTTCAATGCCTGGATAATATAACACACACAGTAATAGGCCTACCTACACATAATAAATAATGTACATTAAGACAAAACACCAGTTATATAATAGAAAATGAGATATCAGCACATTACATAAATATTCTTAAAAAGAAAGAATGTGTTTACAGCTTCTATATTATTTATTTACTGCATATTTACATTGAATGCAGAGTATTTGTGCATGAGACGAGTAAAAGAGCACAGCACCTGTATTTGTCAGCTGATTTGCACCACCGATGTGCTGGATTGTGCAGCAGCAGCGACTATTTTGTATCTTTCACTAAATTGATTAAAAAACATGTTAAGATCAATAGAGAAGACACGAAACACACAAAAAAAGCTTCTACATCCACATGATACAATCTCCAGTCTGCAGACATAGGTCAGGAAATGACCCTCTGCAAAACTCATGACCATTATTTATTTGTGTTGAAATTACAGTCGGAGGAAAGGGCCAATCTGATATCAACGTTTTCTTTGTAAACTGACCAAACAGCCAATTCTGTCCATCTGTTCAGCTGAAAGCTTTGCTAAGACCAAACTGAATAGGCAGATGAAACTTTGTAGCTTTGATCATAACCATTTATCACTTTAATATAGTTTTAACAAACTTTTAGCATGCATAATGAGGGCAACTCTTATATACTATCCAAAAGTTTTCAGTGTAAGTAAAAAAGGTTCCTAATGTAATGGAGATTGACCAGGTCTACCTTTTCAAGCTGTGCATATTTCAATGCTGAAATAAAGTGCATTTGGCAATACGATGGGTCAATTTTACTGAGTGGATTTTGTCGTTTCTCAAAGTGGTGGAAAAAATTGTTCAGTTGAAACACTAATACGTTTCTACGTGCTTAAGCGGCATATCAGAAATGCATGGAATGAATTATGTGCCATTGGGACTTGAACTTGAATTTTAGGACTTGGATTTGAACATGTTTACTAGAACTTTAAATTTGCAGGTTTGAACTTGTGCCATTGGAACTTGAATTTGAACATGTTTACTTGAACTTGCATTATATTCAAACATTAAATTCAAATGTGCATGGAACGTATTCAGATCATTGAATTCAGATAAAATTTTTACACTGATTCAGGTTTTATATTCAGATTCGGGTAAAATACATGAAGACATCCAATGAAGTCCAACTCTACTTTTATTTCATTTTTCGAGTTTAGATGGTAAGTTGGAAATGCCTCGAGTGTAGGTGTCCAAATCATAGCAACTGTGAAGCTAATGTTAACTTAACATTAGTCAGGTCTGTATTGGTAGGTCGGTCAGCATAAACAGACTACGTATGGTGCACGATTTTGATAACACCCATAACTCTTGTGTCAAGTATACTAAATCTGTGTATTGTACTATTAAAGGTGAGTTAGATAGCTAGAATATTTGTTGGCACATATGTACTATTTCCACATATCTTGACCCTACTTACTTGGCAATCTAGTGTTAACTTAAATGACAGCTGGTTGGCTCGCGAAACAGCAGCAAAGATTAATGTATCCCCTGGGTGTTATGTAGAGCGTTAATAAAAAAATGTAATTAAAAAAGAGCAGCAAAGATTAGCTTACTGCCTTGTAGTTACAACACGGGTGGCAAATATGGATTTGATAAAGCACGTCAGAAATCAGATGACTGATAAACATTTATTTCATGCATCAAACAGTTTACCAATCACACTAATTACTTCTGGAGTTTGCATCAGGGCAGAACAAGTAACTTACGCTAGAGAAAGGTGGTGGCTCTCGTTTAGCCATGATCCCACGTTGGCACTATTTCACAGCGGACCCTTCCTTTTGTGAACTGTGAGCTATGTTGTGATTGGTCAAGAAGGACTTCAATTACCTACAGGCTCGATTGCTCTTCCTGAGTACCCCGGATGTCTTCGTCAAATTTACCCGAATCCGAATATAAAACCTGAATCATTGTATTAAATAATGTAATCTGAATTTAACAATCTGAATTCGTGCCACGTACATTTGAATTGAATGTTTGAATGTAATGCAAGTTCAAGTAAACATTTTCAAAATCAAGTCCTAAATTTCAAATTCAAGTCCCAATGGCACAAGTTCAAAACTGAAAATCAAATTCATAACATGTTTAAATTCAAGTCATAAAATTCAAGTTCAAATCCCAACGGCACATATTTAATTCCACAGGAAATGTTCCAAACTATAAAACACAAAAGCAGCTGTGACAGTCCAAGCGTCCATATTTCTGATCTCCTTTCATGAAGCTTTATCTCACATAGGGAAAGATGCAAATCCTAAACGTTTAATGTGGAATAACAGGCAGATGTGTCTACAGAATAGAGAGAGGGTTTCAACAACTGGACAATTGAGGAGTAAACATGGCCCATGTAGATATGTTTCTCTGGAGGGTTAAGTTAACAAAACAAACATTTACCTCTAATTCTCAGCTGAATCGATTCCGTATTAAGGTCATGTTTTTACAGAATATATTTGTCCCACATTCATTCTTTTATCTCTTCTGTTTCAGTATGTATAGGAGTATTCTATCATTTTGTTCTTAAAATGAAAATACTGTCATCATGTACTCACCCTCATGTTGTTCCAAACCCATATGAATGACTTTCTGTGGAACACAAAAGGAGATGTTTGGCAGAATGTTAGCCTTAGTCACCTTTCACTTTCATAAAAAAATAAATAAATAAAATTCAATCAATGAAAGTGAATAAGATGTGACTGAGACTGAACATGATGCCTAACATCTCCTTTTGTATTACACTGAAGGAAAGGATGTCATACGGGTTTGGAACCACATGAGGGTGAGACATTTTTCTAAAACATTTTTTGTTTAACTATCCCTTTAAAGAAGTATTTCAGAATTGTACTTCTCTTATTTGAGAATGCCAAGGACATCTGAGTTGAATGAGAGAAAGCAAAGTCTACACCAGGACAGACTTGTTTGAATTGGAACATGCCAAAAGATTTTTTGGGATGGATTTCAGAGGGCTGCCTTTTGGCTTAGAGAAATACATGTGCGAGAGATTGTGGAGAGAAAGAGTGAGTGGGGGTATGTTCTTTTGAGAGGAGTAATTGAAACTGAGATTAAATCTACTTGCCTGAAGAGGTCTGAAGAAAGACAGCCTGACTGTTGAGCTGCTGGCTTCTGTGCTGGTGACTATTGGAACTGCAGCAATACCTGATATCCATGTGCTTACTGTGGATCCATGTCTCCAATTTAACTATCAAGATCTCCATTTTGTCAACTCAAACTCATGAGGGTGTGAGTTTGAATTGGAGAACATTAGTTTGAGGTCTTGGACAAACACATCTCTCCTGTTTTGAAAGGGAGAGGCCTTGACCCCTCTAGGTTTATTGGCTCCATGCTATTGAGAGTGCTGGGACAACTTTGAGGAACCTTCTACATATTCTCACATAGTCAAACATCTTTAAACTTACCTTCATTCATTCCAATTGCAGTTTAAGTTTTGAAGGCATTCCTGCCTTTATTTTGCTTACTTATTTTTTGTTTTTACCTTTTTTTTTTTTTGTATTTAAACATTTTTTAAATACATTTTTTAAATTTTTTTGTGTGTGTGTGTGTGCGTTTACACTGGGCAGTTGAGGATAACCATACATTACGCTCATAAATCACCTTTTTCTTCATATTTGCAATAAAACCATCTACTCATGATGATTTTACAGCTTGGTTCTCTGTGAAAGAGTCTAACAGATTGTGACTGATATTTTACAGCCATATTTTGAATAGTATAGATTTCAATTAAAAGTTGTCTGATAAACAAACCCTCATCAAATTAGTGTTCCTGAATTAACAAGAATTTAATGCGTCATACATTTTTTTTTTTTTTTTTATATCACCTCATTACTTCATAAGAATTGTCTTTCATATTTATTCAAAGACCAAGGGAAAAACAGTCTGAGCAGCAGTACAAAACTGAACAATAAAAGAATGGGAAAAGAAAGAAGATCTAATCAGGATGACCAGGATAAAGTTTTCAGATTGGATTAATGGCTCTATAATGGTGACTGTTGCAGTGATTGAAGGGGTGTGCAGAGGATGGGGGGTTAGTTGGAGGACCTGTTGGCAGGGTCACAAACTTTTTCCTTAAACAGACTTATGAAAACCATATGGCACAAGGGAAAACTACAGGCAAAATTCCCCCCTCCACTCAGCACACTCATTACCCGCCCCCTCTTCCAAAAACACAATTCTGTACCCTCCCTCTCGGTCTCGCTGCTGCAGACAGACTGCAGACAGACTGCAGACAAAAGTAATCTCTTTAAGCAGAGAGACCAGAGGTTTGAAAAGTGCTCATAGGTAAATAAATTTAAAAAAAATTCGGTTAGTGAGAGAAAAAAACCTGCAAGCGAGTACGACAAAAGCAAGCCACAGACACCTCAGGTGTAGAAAACTAAAGAGAAGTCATGGGAAACAGGACTTTTATAAAATGCTGTGCTGCATATCCCTGTCTTTTCTTTGGACTGCTATATTTGTATTGTTCTGAGGGTGTTGTGGGACAGAACTCGCAGGAGCAGGATTTTGTGTGCAACAATGAGGGATGCTATTCGATTCACCTCCATCGCAAGACCTTCCGTGAGTCCTGGAGGAGCTGCAAGGCGAAAGGGGGGAACCTGGCTACCATTAAACGACCAGAAGAGGCATCCTTGATCCATGAGCTCCTAACTTCAGGGGTGAGACGTGGCCCTCGGCCCAGAATCAGGCTGTGGATTGGCCTCCAGCGTCAGCCCCGACAGTGCTCTGCCACTCGTCCGCTGAGGGGTTTCACCTGGATCACTGGAGACCAGGAGACACAGTATACAAACTGGCAACGCAATGACTTATCCAGTGCTTGTGCTGCTCTTCGCTGTGTGGTCATTACTTACAACACTGCAGACAAAAGTGGCAGTGACCATAACAACTTTAAATGGCTGGAAGGCTCATGTACAGTGGCCGTGGAAGGTTTCCTTTGCCGCTACACCTATCAAGGGATGTGCCCAGCTCTTCAAAAAGAAGGAGAGGGGTCTGTGATGTACACAACCCCATATAACCTTGTCAGCACTGTTCTAACTCACATCCCCTTCGGCTCTGTGGCCACTGTCTCCTGTCCGGACAGCGAGAAGGAAGACCAGTCAGTGCTGTGCATGCTGAGAGAAGATGGCAGTGTTGGCTGGTCTAAGGATGCACCACTCTGCATGGACACACAAAGGGACTGGTGCAAACAGGATAACGGAGGGTGTGAGCACTTGTGTGTGAGTATGGATACCCATTACTACTGTGAGTGCTCTGAGAATTATGAGCTGGGAGATGATGGAAAGACCTGCCAGCTCTCAGACCCCTGCCATAGTGCCAACTGTGAGTTTGAGTGCGAGCCCACTCTTCAGGGACACCGCTGCAAGTGCCCAGAGGGATACCTCCTATCTGGTGATGGTCATAACTGTCTTGATATAGATGAGTGCTTGCAGAAACCATGCCCACAGGTCTGTGTAAATTCACCTGGTACATTTGAGTGTAGATGCCATGAGGGATATCAGCCATCTGAGTTTGGAGAATGCATGGACGTGGATGAGTGCATGGAAGGAAATTGTGAACATCTGTGTGAGAACTTGCCTGGTTCCTACATGTGCCGCTGCCATGAGGGATTCTCTCAACTCCCTGAAGATCCAGATCGTTGTGGAGACACTGATGAGTGTAAAATTCCAAACATTTGTGATCAGTTGTGCAGAAATTACGAAGGTGGATTTGAGTGTCTTTGTGAGGAGGGCTATTTGTTGCAAGAGGACCACTACTACTGTCGGCCAATTGAAGAAGCTGTTGAACACTTGACAGTTGAACCAGCAGATACAACAATAAATAATCCCAGCTTACTTCCTGATCTGGTGACCGATGCCAGTCCTCTGGAGTGGCTAACAGATTCCCCAAATATAGAGTGGCTTCCGACTTACCTGAGCTGGTTTACAGAGATGACACAGGAAGGAGATGTAACCACACAGGAACCTGATTTAAATGAGAATGCATCCTCCAATTCACCTTCATCTGATGTTTTGATGGATACAACACCTTTAGCACATGCTGATTCCAATGAAGAGGATGCAATACTGTGGTTGAATGAGGGGGAAATATCCATAGCCACTGGAGACAATAGACCCTCAATGTCTTTAACACCACTGCCAAAGAGAAAAGACCATTATATCATGCTTACTCCTGCAGCATCACAAAAGCCAGAAGGTACATTGGCATCCGCATCAGGGACAGAACAGCGCCCGGGTGAAAGAAAGAAGCATGACAAAAGCTGGCTGCTTGTAGCACTCCTAGTGCCGCTCTGTGTCTTTATTGTGGTTATGTTAGCACTAGGCATTGTATATTGCACTAGTTGTGCTGTAGAGACACGGAACAAAGGTGTGACATACTGTTTCCACTGGACAACCACCTCCAAGCCTGAAAAAATAAACACTGCAAAATCTTGAGTTTGAGTAATGTACGGTTAACATTACTTTTTAAAAAGCAGCAATGACCCTGGACTTTGTCAAACTGTTATGGTGTGATCACACTGATTTCCCTTTGGTATTCTGTAGATCCTGTGGAGCTAAATAGTCTCTTAGAGGCACAATTTAACATTCTGATATTGTTTTCAGAAAATGTTTCAAAATGGGGTTTAAAAACATCAACAGTTCCTTTCTAATGCAATTGGAGCAGAAACACCCAATGCAAAAATGCCAATATGTGTTGTGCTGCATAGAAATGTGCAACGGAAATTTGATAGAAAGTGGGACATAGCTGCCTGTTTAACAAGTCTATCTGTTTAGAGGTCTGTTTCAATAGAATTTAGCATGCAACCCTTTGTTACTAAAGAATAAGAATTTTAATAAAGCCTGCAATTTGAAATCAAATGGATAGCAACATAGCAGCTGTATATTCATTGAAGGCACACAGGTTATGCTACAGCACCCCCAATAGTGAGGTATGTAACGACAACCATTCCTATAGACCCTGGGCTTTTCAGTCATCAAAACGTCTATGCATTAGAGAATAAACAGATCTGCTTAAGTGATGATGATTAAGTAGAGATGCATCTACTTAAGTGACAATGCATGTTGTTTATTTAATGGCAACTACAACCTCTGGATCAAGTATACAGCAACATTGTTATTGATACCTGTTTTACCTGAAATCACTTTCATTTTGGAATTTTGACAATTAAGGCAGATATCTCTGTATTCTAGCTCAATATTCTCAAGTTAAATGTGTTTTCAAAATAAAAAAAAAGTTGTTGCTAAATGTTTTCTGCTGTCCCTAACAGAATTTGCTAAAGCATCCCAACTCACTCCTGGTCTGACAGTGATGATAACGGTGAAGAGAATGACAGCTGGCTCGACCTTTTTGTGTTGTACAGGCACAGTCGCACCAGTAGTCGTCGCTGTTTGATATTTCAATCATTGTATATATCTTTTTCAAACTAACAAGTGATTTTAATAAAATCTAAACTTGCACTATGTTATCTGACATTTCTCAGTTTTTCTAACCCTTTACTGTTTCTGTGTGGCTTATCACTTTGCACAAAACGTTGAAAACTAGAAAATAAATGATCATAAGTATCACATTGTTACTGAAGCCATTACATGACATTATAGTATTTATTACTAGAAATTAAAAAATAAAAATACCAAAGCACTGGACATTTGTACTAATTTAACATAATGTACGTTATATATATATATATATATATATATATATATATATATATATATATATATATATATATATATATGCATTTATAAAGAATGTAAATGTATATATATATATATATATATATATATATATATATATATATATATATATATATATATATATATATATACACTTTCTTTATAAATGCATTTTATGAATATTGTAATATACCATTGTTATCATCAATTTAAAAACTCTAGGTTGTAGTGTGACAGTAAAATTGTCCTACTGAGATTATGGCTTTCCACACAATTCCTAAATAAGAGCTAAATTCCCCCAACAATAAAAAACGAATCCATCGACGAGGATGGGATTCGAACCCACGCGTGCAGAGCACAATGGATTAGCAGTCCATCGCCTTAACCACTCGGCCACCTCGTCATATAGCGCAAATGACATTGGCATATCTACAAAAAAAAATCATACCTGATTTTAATTCTATATATTTATTTTATTGAGTACAAAACAAAACAAACAAATCGCTCAGTAAATAGTTGTTGATACATTTTGTCTCCGTATTATTTCGCTAAATCGACACGTACAACACTGATTAAGTTAACAGACGAGCATTAGCAGTTAGAAAGACAATTTCTAGAAATAATTAAACCGATAATTACTCAATCGCATAGTCGGGTTTTGTCTGGACTGGTGAATCAGTAGGTAATTACATGCAACGGACCTACGGTGATGACGTTACGTTTAAAAGCTCGTTCAGCGTTAACGTTGGCTTAATTTTAATGTTAATTTCGTCTACATTCGTTAACACTTGTCACAAGTTAAAAGTATACGATTAAAACTACTATCAGGCTAAACTAGACAGCAGACTAATCACAGACTATCTAAACCTAGACACTATTAACTAAAATCACAAACAACTGTGATACTGCCAACCAATTTACCTGAAAGGATGCTGAGTTATTTACACTGCTTAATTTTGTAAGTGATAGATTAAGACTGGGAAACAATGGATAATTAAAACACTTTCACAGTTAAACAAAATGCGCGGAAAAAACTAGCCTTATAATTAGCGTTGCCCTTGCCCCCTGCTGCCCTCTGCTGGTCATCAACACTACAGACCACATTGAACTGATTTCAACCTGCAAACTGAATTTTGTGAATACAAAAATACAAGTTCATGGATTTCTAATAGAATTGTTGAATTTACAGCTTAAACATTGTTAAGTCTACAACCGTTAAACTGCATGGAAGCCCAGGAGTGCCATTTACAAAGAATGAAGGAATAAATGATCAATCTATTAATTTGAAAATAAAAATGTGAATAAACCAATTTAAAAATGGACAAATAAATAGGCACATTTAAATGTGTTGATTTAATTCATGTTTTAAAATGTAATTATATTTGACAATAAAATTGTGCATTAATAAATCATTTATTTCATGTTTAAAATGTCATTAAATGTAGCAATAAATTAGTACATTAATGAGTCTTTTAAATGCACTTTTTAATGCACTTTAAAAGCACCTTTTAAATGCCATTTAAAAAAGGTATTTCAAATAAAATAAAATCACTTTTATTGTCACACAACCATATACACAAGTGCAATAGTGTGTGAAATTCTTGGGTGCAGTTCCGAGCAACATAGCAGTCGTGACAGTGATGAGACATATACCAGTCTACAATAAACATAAAATTTACACAACACAATTTAAAATCTAATATACACATAATTTCACACAACAAGATATACAAATAATAACATACAATGTACATTATACAATATACACAATATAGAATACATATTATACAATAAAAAAAAGTATATATAGTGTATATAAAATGTATGGTAGGTTGTATTGTACTGTATTGACATTCAGGCTGTCGGTTGATAGTCAGTTGCCAGTGTGTTAAGCGAATATAATTTATGACAGTCCAGTGTGAGATAATAAGATTAATAAAGTGCAGTGCTGATGTATATTGATCGTGAGAGATCAAGAGTTAAAAAGTCTGATTGCTTGGGGGAAGAAGCTGTCATGAAGTCAGCTGGTGCGGGTCCTGATGCTGCGATACAGCCTGCCTAATGGTAGCAGTGAGAGCAGCCCATGGCTCGAGTGGCTCTCTGATGATCCTCTGAGCTTTTTTCACACACCGCCTGGTGTATATGTCCTGGAGGGAGGGAAGCTCACCTCCGATGATGTGTCTGGCAGTTCGCACCACCCTTTGCAGGGCTTTGCGGTTGTGGGCGGTGCTATTGCTGTACCAGGCAGAGATACAGCCAGTCAGGGTGCTCTCTACAGTGCTGGTGTAGAACCATGTGAGGATGTGGCGGTTCATTCCAAACTTCCTCTGCCGTTTCAGGAAGAAGAGGCGCTAATGAGCCTTCTTCACAATGGCCTCAGTGTGGACGGACCATGTGAGTTCCTCAGTGATGTGGACACCCAGGAACTTGAAGCTGCGGACTCTCTCCACTGGTGCTCCAATGATGGTGATGGGACTGTGTTCTCTTTCTCTTCTCCTGAAGTCCACCACAAGCTCCTTTGTCTTACTGACGTTGAGGGAGAGGTTGTACTCCTGACACCAGCGTGTCAGAGTGTGCACCTCCTCTTTGTAGGCTGTTTCATCATTGTCAGTGATCAGACCTACCACCGTCGTGTCATCAGCAAACTTAATGATGGCATTGGAGCTATGTGTTGCCACACAGTCATGTGTGTACAGGGAATACAGGAGTGGGCTAAGAACACAGCCCTGCGGGGCTCCAGTGTTGAGGGTCAGTGATGAGGAGATGTTGCTGCCCATTCTAACCATCTGGCGTCTGCTTGACAGGAAGTCCAGGATCCAGCTGCACAACGAGCTGTTTAAGCCCAGAGCCTGGAGTTTCTCATCAAGATTGGAGGGCACTATGGTGTTGAATGCTGAGCTGTAGTCTACAAACAACATTCTCACATAAGTGTTCCTTTTTTCCAGGTGGGAGAGAGCAGTGTGTATTGTAGATGCAATGGCATCATCAGTGGAGTGCTTGTTGCGGTAAGCAAACTGCAGTGGGTCCAGTGATGGAGGCAGCACAGAGCAGATGTAATCTCTGATTAGTCTCTCAAAGCATTTGCTGATGATGGGGGTCAGAGCAACAGGACAGCAGTTGCTTTGGTACAGGCACAATGGTGGACGTTTTAAAGCATGTGGGGACTACAGACAAAGAGAGGGACAGGTTGAAAATATCCGTAAAAACACCAGCCAGTTGGTTCGCGCACGCTCTAATGACGCGGCCTGGAATGCCGTCTGGACCTGCGGCTTTACTTTATTTGCCAGTTGGTTTTCCTCGTCCATTTGCCAATGGCTTTTCTTTTTCCATTTTCTTTTCCTTTTCTTTCTCCAATTGAGAATCACCGCTGGGCGAAGTCATCCACGCCCTGGCTAGCATCCAAGAGA
The DNA here is from genome assembly GCF_019703515.2 of Myxocyprinus asiaticus. NCBI lineage: Eukaryota > Metazoa > Chordata > Actinopteri > Cypriniformes > Catostomidae > Myxocyprinus > Myxocyprinus asiaticus. Next base: position 21,502,529 of record NC_059381.1, on the reverse strand, counting down.
TCCATCACCAAGCCCTGCTTGCCCAGGAGCATCGTTTCCAGGAGCTCCTCCAGGCCGAGGACCGGCAGGCTCTACGGAGCTGGCTAGATCCAGGTGGATCCTCCGCCATGACCCCGGAGGCAGCGATGAAGCTGCACCTCCTCCTCACGAAGATGGGCTCTCAGGACGATCCAGAAGCATTCCTGGGCCTCTTTGAACATTCAACCACCGCCTCCGGCTGGCCTCAAGCCCAATGGGCCCTCCACTTGCTACCGCTGCTTTCCGGGGAGGCCCAACTCGCGGCGCAACAACTGCCAGCTGAGGACCACCTGGACTACACGAAGCTGAAGACTGCTGTCCTGCAACAGGTGGGCCGCACCCCCGAATAGCACCGCCAGCGGTTCCGCTCCCTTACGCTGAGCGAAGTCAGCACACAGATATTGGTTTGTATTAGTCCTGGTGGATTATGCAACACGATATCCGGAAGAAGTGCCTTTACGCAACATCTAAGCACGCAGTGTTGTGGAGGCACTCTTCAAAATTATCTCCCGGGTGGGGATTCCGAAAGAAATCCTCACCGACCAAGGCACAACGTTTATGTCAGGAACACTACGCAAACTTTACAAATTGCTGGGGATTAAATTGATTCGCACCAGCTTTTATCACCCGCAAACTGAAGGGCTGGTGGACTGATTTAATTGAACCCTGAAAAATATGATTCGCAAGTTCGTGCACGAGGACACAAGGAATTGGGACAAATGGCTGGAACCCCTATTATTTGCAGTCACGCAAACCTCCACAGGGTTTTCTCCCTTCGAGCTCCTGTATGGACGCCGGTCCCGTGGAGTGCTTGACGTCATACAGGAGGTGTGGAAGGAAGGACCTTCCCAAAGCAAGAATGAAATTCAATATGTCCTTGATCTTTGAGCAAAGCTACACACACTGGGTCAGTTGTCACAATGGAATTTGCTCCAAGCTCAAAGCCAGCTGTATAATAGGGGTACCCAGCTATGGGAATTTGCACCGGGAGACAAAGTACTTGTATTACACCCCACACTGAGCTCAAAATTGCTCGCCAAGTGGCAAGGACCCTTTGAGGTTACACGGCAAGTCAGGGATCTCGATTATGAGGTTAAGTGAATGGATAGAGTCGGAGCATATCAAATTTACCACATCAACCTCCTTAAATTATGGAGAGAGGCAGTCCCCGTGTCCATGGCGATGGTAGTTCCGGAGAGGGTGGAGCTCGGTCCAGAGGTGAAGTTCAAAACCGACCTATTAACCCCGGTCCCTTGTGGAGACCATCCCAGCTTGCGGAGGTGGCCAAAGTGCAAAACGAGTTTGCGGACATGTTCTCTTCTCTTCCCGGTTGTACTAATCTCATACAACACCATATCGAGACCCCACCGGGAGTGGTAGTGCATAGTTGGCTGTACCGCTTGCCCTAACAAAAGAAAAAAGTAATTTGTGACGAATTAGAGGCAATGCTCGAATGGGGGTAATAGAAGAATTGCACAGCGATTGGGCCAGCCCGGTTGTTCTTGTACCTAAGACGGGTCAGTCCGGTTCTGTGTTGATTACTGGAAAGTCAACGCGGTGTCTAAATTTGATGCGTACCCAATGCCCTGAATTGACGAACTGCTCGATCGGTTGGGTGTGGCTCAATTTTATTTGACACTGGATTTAACTAAGGGATATTGGCAGATCCCCTTTACTCCACTATCCCAAGAAAAAAACGGCCTTTTCCACACCGTTCGGATTACACCAATTCGTCGCTCTTCTGTTTGGTTTGTTTGGGGCTACGTTCCAGCACCTCATGGATAAGATTCTCCGGCCACACGCTGCGTATGCCGCCGCCTATTTAGATGACATCATTATAAACAGTAATGATTGGCAGAGGCATATGCAGCATCTAAGAGCCGTTCTAAGGTCGCTGTGGCGGGCAGGGCTCACAACAAACCCGAAAGTGCGCAGTTGTGCGGGTGGAAGTATGGTATTTTGGCTTCCACTTGGGTCATGGGCAGGTACGTCCCCAAATTGATAAGACCGCAGCGATAGTGGCCTGCCCACGTCCTAAGTCCAAAAAGGAGGTGAGGCAGTTCATGGGGCTGGCTGGCTATTACAGAAGGTTTGTCCCTAATTTTTCAGATGTCACCAGCCCCTTGACTGATCTCACTAAAAAGGGGGCGCCAGATCTGGTCCATTGGACGGAGGCATGCCAACAGGCTTTCACGAGAGTGAAACATGCACTCTGTGATGGGCCGCATTTACATGCTCCTAACTTCTCTCTCCCCTTTATTTTACATGTGGATTCATCAGAGAGGGGGTTGGGGGCCATGCTCTCGCAGGAGGTGGAGGGGGTGGAACACCCCGTGCTGTACATTAGTCGTAAGCTCTCTTTGAGAGAGACTAAGTATAGCACCATCGAGAAAGAGTATCTTGCCATCAAAGTACTCTACTCTATGTACTTTAGCGTAGTGGGCTAAAGCACATAACTGGTAAACTTGCTCCAGGGAGATTGTCCCTGTAATAAGTGCACTGTAAGTCGCTTTGGATAAAAGCGTCTGCCAAATGCATAAATGTAAATGTTGTGAAGCTGAAGTGCATAAACTATTGTGAAGCTGAAAATCCATTAAAACTTGATTTACCTGGACTGGCCCCCTACTTCCCGCTCCCTTCCTTATTCCTGGAACCTTTTACAAAAACTTTTGGGAGCCGTGAAATCACGCAGGGTAAACCCCATGTCAATCACTCTCACCTGTCTCCATCATTTGTGTTCGCTTCTGGTTTGAGCTGTGTTTGGTATCTTTGAAGCATACATTTTTTTGGCAAAGATGTAATCTTTCACCACATCAAACTCAAACACATCTCTCTTTATTCTGTCAGTAAATATCAGATTTAGTTGGATATTTAAACCAGGGATGAAAACTAATTTTCCCAAATTGTTTGGTAAAATTTCTAATTTGTCCTAATTCAAATCACTTTAAAAGGTTACTTTAAGCTTAAAAACTTAAAAACTCAGTTATCCTCGATTCATCTACAGTAATAGCAAAACATAGCAAGATACAATACAAATCAAATAATATTTTTAAGTTAGTAAATTAAATTATTTATTTAATAGTATTTTTTAAGAAAAGTAGCCAACAAGTGTCCAGCATATGAAATCGTTCAATACTGTTTAAAAAGCATCCCAGGATGCACCTGAATTTGATTGAGAAAATGAACTGTGTGCAGAGCTGGAATAGACAAAAGGCTGCAATGAAGAAGTTCAAATAGAAGATGTTTCTGATTCAATTTGTTTTGGTCACTGCATAATTTCCAAATGTTTGTGTTACTTCTTAGTTTTGATGATGTTATACTCTAAATTCTAAAATGTGCAGTAGCAAATAATAAAGAATAGGCAAGTGTGATCAAACTTTTCTAAAGAGATAGTCTTACACTGAGGGGCCGTTCACATTGAGCGCGTTTTTGTGTCCTTCCGCGCTGTTTTATAATCGATTTCAATGTAAACGTGCGCTAGATGGACGTCTTTGACAGCTTGTTCGTGTTCTTAGACACCATGTCAAGTTAAAAAAGAAACTAAACTGTTAAACGTCTCGAGTCAAGACACATGTTTTGCTCTTTTGTGGTGCTGCGTGTAATTTTAGTGCAACAACAATGCATTCCAGCATGTGAACCTAGCATGATTTCAAACATTGCACTGAAATTTCAAACAAATATTTTGAAAATTAGCTACCATATTGGCCTATGCAATTACACAAACACCATCAATGTAAGTCGCGCCAGCTTCTAGCTAAATTAAAACAAATACAAGCAAACTCAGAGCTGAATGTGGCTATTTACTTAAATATTTAACCTATATAAACATGATGTACAGCTTTGTTCAGCAGTCTCACACATAGCCTATAAACAAATCATAATTTGCAGCACAAACACATACAATTTTTGTTTGACAAAGTTTGATGGGCTGAAAGATTAAATCTTTGCCAAAAAATGAATGCTTCAACGATACCAAACACGACCAGAAGCGAGCACAAACGATGGAGACAGGTGAGTGTGATTGACATTGGGTTTAGCCTGCACGATTTCACGGCTCCCAAACGCTATCTTGTTAAATACAAAGAAAGGAAAACGTTATATACGTCAATAAACATCTTTATGAAGATGAGCACAACAAAAGATTAAGCACAAACTTTATTTATGACATTATAAACAGATATACACAGCAGGTTGGTGTGAAAAAAAAAAATAATAATATATATATATTATTTTTTTAATTAATTTTCTTTATTTATCACACATTATACATATACAGTGAAATTCTTCTTTTTCACATATCCCAGCTAAGCTGGGGTCAGGGTGCAGAGTCAGCCATGATACGGTGCCTCTGGAGCAGATAGGGTCAAGGGCCTTGCTCAAGGACCCAACAGTAGCATCTTGGTGGTGCTGGGGCTTGAACCCCCGACCATCTGATCAGTAACCCAGAGCCTTAACTGCTAAGCTACCACTGCCCCTATATATATATATAGTCCTATTGTGTATTTCCATGTATATTTTATTTTCTATTCACTTTTATTTTTATTATATATTTTTATTATTATCTCTGTCTTGTTGCTGTATTGTTTGTGCACTGGAAGCTTCTGTCACCAAGACAAATTCCTTGTATGTGTAAGCATACTTGGCAATAAAGCTCATTCTGATTCTGATAAGTTCTGGAAAGTCCATCAGCTTTCTCCAGCAACTCGAGCTGTTGCCCTTGCTCACCTCCGTCGCGTGTTTCAGTTCGGGCTGCGGGTCAGTAGGCTGGTTCTGTTGACAGCATCACGATTACCAGCTCCCATCCTGGACACGTATCACTGTGCATGCTCAAGTAGGGCTGCTTTCAGCATTTCACAGCAACAGTGAACGAGCCACTATTAACCTCTGATATGCTTTGCATCCGTTTCTTATGCATGGGACTCGCAGATCCAATAATATCACGTGAACTGCTCGTACCATTGTCCAATGACAGGCCTTCTTACATCCTCTTCGAGTGGCATGTGGGAGAGGGGGTGTGTCTTATAACTGAGTTGAAAGTTCATTGGTTGCTCTCAGGAGTCAACAGTCCAATGGCTGGGGGCCTGGGTAGCTCAGCGAGTAAAGATGTTGACTACCACCCCTGGAGTTGCGAGTTTGAATCCAGGGCATGCTGAGTGACTCCTGCCTAATTCGTCACAAATCCTAAGCAGCCAAATTGGCCCAGTTGCTAGGGAGGGTAGAGTCACATGGGGTAACCTCCTTGTGGTTGCTATAATGTGGTTCTCGCTCTTGGTGGGGCGAGTGGTGAGTTGTGGGTGAGCGCGTTACCGTGGAGACATAGTGCATGTGGAGGCTTCACGCTATTCTCCACAGTAACGCGCTCAACAAGTCACGTGATAAGATGCATGGATTGATGATCTCAGATGTGGAGGAAACTGAGATTCGTCCTTCGCCACCCGGATTGAGGTGAGTCACTATGCCACCACGAGGACTTAGAGCGCATTGGGAATTGGGCATTCCAAATTGGGAAAAAAACAAAACAAAACAAAAAAACAGTCCAATGGCATTTTTTTTTTTACTTGATTCTCAGTTGGAGAAAGAAAGGGAAAAGGAAAAGAAAAATAATAAGAAAAAGGAAAAAGAAAAGGAAAAGCAAAACGAAAAAGAAAAGCCACTGGTAAATGGATGAAGACAAGCAATTGGCAAATGAATTAAGAAAATCAATCGCCAAATACCTTTTTAAAATGCAATTTAAAAGGTGCTTTTAAAGTGCATTAAAAAGTGTATTTAAAGACTCATTAATGTACTCGTTTATTACTACATTTAATGACATTAATACATGAAATAAATATGATTTATTGATGCACAATTTTATTGTTAAATATAATTACATTTTTAAACACAAATTAAATAAACACATTTAAATGTGTCTATTTATTTGTCCATTTTTAAATTGGTTTATTTATTCACATTTAAATGGCAACGTATTCCTTCATTCTTTTGTAATTGGCACTCCTGGGCTTCCATAAAACTGGTTTGACTGTATTATAACGTCACAACTTCTTTCATTTCTCGAATTGTTTGGTTCAAATTTAACCTAGTGTATTTTTTAACCAGGCAATTATAATGTAAAAACTAAATTGTATTACACTGGCATCGTTTTCCTAAAACGTGCAGTTTTCTGTACACAGCTACGATCATTTGCCACTTGAGTTTATATAATTTAAGGTCTTTAGAAACATTGTATGAACGTTTTATGAACGTTGTCTTGCAGATTGGGAGCCTTTATACTTTACAGAACCGGAATTATATATTTCAGCAGCACGGTCTTCATCCGTTGAAACGCCCCCTTGTGTGTAATTGGCCAATCAAACGATGAATTTAGAGCCCCTCCTCCAACTTGTGCCCATGTGACGACTTGCCGCGAATTTCAACCGGTTTACCGTTTAGGCGCGCACAGAAGCGTTTTAGCTGTGCTTAAAGACCTTTTGCCTTTTTCAAAATTATAAAAAGCAGGTTTAGGCTGTGCGTATATAATATTTCATTGAATAAAATGGCTACTCCTCCCAAGAGATTTTGTTCAAGCCTCGACGCTGACCTCAGTTTCGAAAAAAGGGCGCTGAAAGTCTCATTAGAGGGAAACATTGGTAAGTTCAGTCTATTTTTTCTTTTGCAAAAGTTACATATACAAACACATAACACCTAATATATAATCAAAATGGCCTTTACAGTGCGTATTACTACTGTTATTTTTATTAATGAGCCAGTAAGCCTTATATAAGAGCTGCTTTTTTGTATTTGTACAGTAGCGCGGTTGGCGCCAAATACTTGATGTACATTTGCTTAACATTCACACACACACAGTTTGAATTATTAGCACAACCGTGCTATTTTTACACAATTCGTCAGGAAATAACAGTGTTCAAAGCATCAATGTCCCATATAATGTGTCTGTTAACACTGTATATACATTTATGTTAAAAGATATCCATTTCCATAGAGAAAACGAAATTTAAATACAATTTAAAGTAATTAACATCAGAACCATGACGATTAAGCTAAAGATATGATTATAGAGAATTGTATGTAATATTTATAATAAATCATTGACATTTTTTTGACAGCTTTTGTTGTTGTTGTTATTTTGCACTAGTTAATACAGTCAGCTTCTACAATATATCTGCATATCCTTTAAGGTTAAAAAAAAAAAAAAAAACATTTGTCTGTGGAAAAAAAAAAAAAAGCTGCAGGGAAGTCAACATTTGTGCATTTGTTGGAGCGGACGTCAGATGAGTGGGAGGTCATACCAGAGCCCATTGGGAAGTGGTGCAATGTGCAGACCACGGAAAACGAGTTTGAGGTATGACTATTAAAGATTTCCAAACATGGCCTCAAATGTTTCTTTGAATGACTTCATATATTTGCTCTCCTTCAAACCCTGTAGGAGCTTAGCACATCCCAGAAGAGTGGCGGCAACCTTCTGCAGATGTTATATGACAAGCCCAGCCGTTGGTCTTACACTTTCCAGACCTACGCCTGCCTGAGTCGCGTCCGTTCACAGCTTCAGCCTCCTTCTGCCAAGCTTCGGCAGGCTGAGAAACCAGTCCAGTTCTATGAGCGTTCGGTCTACAGTGACCGGTACATAACATATTCTCTCCATAGTTTAGAAGACTGCCTTTGCAAAGTTGTTGAAAACTTGGTTAGAGGAATTTTAAAGGTAAAGTAGATATTTATTAAAATTCTATTGTTTATTTTTTGTAGATATGTGTTTGCCTCCAACCTCTTTGAGTCTGGAGATTTGAATGAGACCGAGTGGGCTATCTACCAAGACTGGCATTCATGGCTCCTCACTCAGTTTGAGTCTCAGCTTGAGCTGGATGCTATGATCTATCTCCGTGCTGACCCCGAGGTACCTAGCTGCTCTTTACATTGTGCAGGTTTAAATTTTAATCTAAAAATGAGGAAGATTCAAGGACATTACAATTTATTGAATAAACATATGTTCTGTAGAGATGTATGCAGCGTCTTCAGTTCAGAGGGCGAGAGGAGGAACAGGGGATTCCACTGGAGTATCTGGAGAAGCTGCATTATAAGCATGAGTGTTGGCTGTACAACCGAACCACAAAGTAAGTGAATATTTTAATATGTGCTCAAACTTATATTTGAGCAGTTTGTAGTTAACCTATTTGAGCAACCTAAATGAATATCTTATCGTCTACAGGCTGGATTTTGAGTATCTTAAAGACCTTCCCATTCTAGTCCTGGATGTTAATGAGGACTTCAAAAATGACAGAATTAAACAAGAAGGTGTAATTGACAAGGTATGTACAGTATATTTGTGTCTGTGGCCAAATGCTAGTATTGTTTTAGTATTTACCGTAGTAGTATTGCATTCTCATTCTTTTGCATTTTAAAGTAAATTGTTTAAGAAATGCCATGTTTGGACATGATCTAAAATGACTAACTGTTTCTGTTATTTTCAGGTCAGAGAGTTTCTGAGCACTCTATAGCATCTAAATATTTTGATCTGTGTATATCATGTATACTGGTGATGTATAACTAGTTTTCAATATCAATGCCTATTGTCACTTGAATGAATTACTTGTTTTGTTTTACTGCTTTTTAGCTTATTGTATATATATCTATTTGTTTCTGTACTATTAAAACTTGATTTTTACTATTTAACACAACTGTTTATAAATTATTTTTGTTTTAAACAGTTCACATTATGTATTCAAAGCAGAACAGTAACAATGTTAAATGTGAAGTGGACAAAACACCACATCACATACATGTAGTAAGTGAGTTGTAAAATTAGTGTGGCTTGTTTTAGGATTCTTTTTAGTCACACATTACAGTACAGATGTGATATTTATATAGTATACATTTAAAAATAAAACATAAATGTTGTAGCATTGTTATACAATGGAGTTCAGAGATCAATGTTAATTCAGTTAGAATGGCAGAGGGAATAAAACTGAAAAGGTTCAAGTTTGATTCTTTTTCCAAAAGAAACTTGAATCAAAAGATAAAATATAAGATATCTCATAGTTCTTAATGCACCATCCTCATGCTGCATGCTGATCTTTTGTTACTTAAAATAGTAAACACCACAAAAGTATATAAACATAACAGTAAAATAATAAGGGGTAATTTGGAATTGCTGTATAAAATTAAATTAAGGTTGCTGTTTCACACCCAACCAAAATCATGTGGACAAGAGTTGGTGTACCTATTTTGACAAATGGATCACGCATATAAATTCATGGGATTCTTCGATTTTTCCAATTATTTTATCTCCTGTTAATATTAAAATAATGGTTATTGCTTTCAAGCGCCTTATAATTTTAACTAAAGAAACCTACCTGATGTGACAATATTTTTCACAATGGTTGTAAAATATTAGCTGCCTGTAACAAAATGTCTGCATAATGCTTTTTTAAGAAATTTTGACATTGAGAAGTAGCTGTCATGAAAAAAATGAACATCAATGTCCTAATTTACAAGAAAGCAAAATCACAATTGAAAATGGAAAAAAGTACTTTACGATACACACACACAATGTAAAGATACATTTAACCGCCAAAACAGTGCCAACCCACATCTCAGTGTAGTATTCTGAGATGCTATTCTTCTCACCACAATTGTATAGAGCAGTTATTTGAACCAGTCTGGCCATTCTCTGTTGACCTCTCTCATCAACAAGGCGTTTCCATCCACAGAACTGCCCCTCACTGGATGTTTTTTATACCATTCTGGGTAAATTCTAGAGACTGTTGTGTGTGAAAATCCCAAGAGATCAGCAGTTACAGAAATACTCAAACCAACCCATCTGCCACAGTCCAAATCACTGAGATCATACTTTTTCCCCATTCTGATGGTTGATGTGAACTTTAACTGAAGCTCCTGACCCGTATCTGCATGATTTTATGCACTGCACTGCTGCCACACGATTGGCTGATTAGATAAATCGCATGGATGATTGTTGGTGCCAGACGGGCTGATTTGAGTATTTCTGTAACTGCTGATCTCCTGGGATTTTCACACACAACAGTCTCTAGAATTTACCCAGAATGGTACAAAAAACATCCAGTGAGGGGCAGTTCTGTGGACAGAAATGCCTTGTTGATGAGAGAGTTCAACAGAGAATGGCCAGACTGGTTCAAACTGACAAGTCTATGGTAACTTAGATAACCACTCTGTACAACTGTGGTGAGAAGAATATAATCTCAGAATAGCTATTCTGAGATGCGGGTTGGTGCTGTTTTGGCGGCATGAGGGGGACCTACACAATATTAGGCAGGTGGTTTTAATGTTGTGGCTGATATGTGTGTATATATATATAGAGAGAGAGAGAGAGAGAGAATTAACCTGCAATGTAGGCTACATACACAGATGTGAACACAGAAAATTAAATTTGTAGTTTTTATTTGTAGTTTTTTTTTTAATACTACATCAGGATGGTATTTGGCATCTTCTGAAAAGTTGATTATTTATAATTTTGACTTGAGACATTGCATGTTGAATAGCTGGGAATATTTTGATCTTTACTTCACATAGTATTATGATTTTAGGCATTTGCACTATATTGATTCCCCGTCAAAATGAAACTACAAGTCCCACAACATAATCAAACTTCCACAGAAATCCGGGTATTGCTTCACACAGGTCGGTCGCGCCCTCGCAGGCTGTTGACACAGTTGTCCTAACATGTTAAATAATGTATAGCTGCTTACTATCGGATTCAAAGAGATCCACAAGTCTACAGATTTTAAATTGTCAACATATTTGTAATAATGTAAAAAAAAAAAAAGTTATGAAAAGAATTCGACAGTTTGTGACCAGCTAAACTGACATCTTGTGGTGCATCTTACATTGCATTACTGTAAACATGACACCTTGAAAACTCAAACTTCCTAAATATGTTTCTGAAAACAAATTAACCTCTTCTTTCTCGATATAGACAAAAATAGGCGTAACGTGAGGGCGGGAATTTGTGACAAGCATGTCCGCGTCCAATCGTCTTTACTAAATGATGTTTCCTGGCGTTAAACTTAAAGCCCTTTTGTAAACCAACCTTGACGTCGCGTTGTTTCGGTCGAGTAGCGTGTATTTTGACCAATCAGATTTCAGTACTTAACTCTCTCGCCCAATAGTCTTCGCATATTTTGAACAGGGGCGGGCCATTACACAAATGGAACGAAGTAGGATAGGTTGTTAGAAAGTTAATGGCTTGGGGGAAAGAGATTCTCTTCTCGCTTCGGGAGAGTTTGAGGATTTTTCTGAAGTAAAACGTAATTATTTTATAACAATATAACCCCAAAAGAAAGTGAAGAGACAACATATCCTTCACAAATATACGTATTATTTAGGAAATTATGCAGGATGCAGTAGCCGGGACGGCAATGCTGACGGACGGCTTCGAGGACGAGATTGACTCGGTGACTCCGCGTTCCCCTGCGTTAGGGATGGGGGTTGGAGCTACACCAGGAGCCGGACTCGGGGGCCTCGGTATCGCCGTCGGTGGCAAGAAAGTCCGCTTGTTCGGCGAGGCTGGCGGGCCTACGGCAGACAGACTTGATTTCAAACTCACAGCAGCCGCGGTGCTATCGTCGGGTCCTGGATCCGGCAGCGATGAGGATGAGGTGTCTGAGGTGAGAGCGAGTCAGTCAGTAAGAAAGTGTGTATGTGTTTTAGCTTTCATGCTATCACACGCTAGCTAGCTAGCTAACTCCGTCCAGCGTAAATAGGCTCCGTTCCCAACCCACCAGAAGCCTGCGAATTAATCACATACTCTCAAGAGGCCAATGTATTCCGTGTCACTGTTGACAACATACATGTAACGCCAGAGAGCGACTTTAGCAGCCATTTCAACAGTTTCTCTCGACACACGTTGCCAGTTGCGTTTCTAAATTGCTCAAATTGAGGCGAGTTAGCTTAGCTTAGCCCAGACTCAGAGGCGAAGGCTGCGATTTGGGCCTAAAGTGAATATCAGCGGGCAACGCCATCGCCTGATAGTTAGGCATCCCAAATAATTTCACCGTTCTTCCACTAGTTTGTCAACCAGTTGACACTTTAGTTTATGCCATTTAAAGTGTAACACGCGATACTTTGCGTTACTGGCCTGTATTAGTGACAGACTGGGCTTAGTTTGAAGGATGTAGTTTGGAAGTGATGTCGCTAGCTTGTAAGCTAAGTGAATCTTGGTACGTAACCAAATGTTAGCTGGAAAGGCAGTTCAGCAAAGCTTATGTGCGTGACTGTGCTGCTCCAGGTCAATGCACTGTGTTGGTAAACTTAGGCATTTGACTTAGATCTGACATATGTACTTTATGTACATGTCATTTGTTTCTTTAGATGTTACAAACATGATTATCAATATTTGGACTTGAGTGAATATATTCCTACTGCAGTTTCTTAAATGACATAGGTCTACAATGTAAAAACCAAAACAATTTAAAATTTCTTTCACAATCATTTGCCATGAACCCAGCGTCATTAGTGTGACTCTGGGTTTCAAAACGACATGTCATGCGGGTTTGTCGTCAAACATCAATGCCCGTTCAAGATGCAGCTGTTAAATCCTGTTGAGGTTTAATCATCAATCCCAAAACTCTGAATATGACCACCTAGGAAATTTCACTTCAATTACAACCACTCATTTTGACATCAAGTCTGTGCTTCCACACATATACACATACACACCGACTTCTATAACCTCAGACAATTAGAATTTACATACCAAAGAAGACACAGTGCACAATGTGTATGTAAGCTGTAACAAATCTCAATTTCAAAGCATTTATTTGAAAAGCAAAAGATTATGTTGTGGATTTATGTCAGTACCTGTGTTGACAAATAACTAGCATTCACCATGCAAGAAATGCATGATGAAAAATTCATGCCTACTTGCCCCACTACCATGCAGTATTAAAAAGAAAATGAACACGCCGTTGGCTGCAGAGAAATATTATGCCCCCTTTTAAAGTTAATGCCTGAAGTCAGGTTGAATATAGTCTCAGCCTCAGATGGCACGCCCACAGTCCGTGCCCTAACCACCTGGTGCTTATAGAACACACAACTGGAAAACGCTTTCTCGATCATGTCAGTGCAAATCTGATTGGCTGATCTGATGGAACTTCTGCCAGCAGAAGCACGTAACTTGTAATGAAATAACCACAGAATTTGTCCAAGTTTGCTAGATTAGTGACATCAAGTCCTTTAAAGATATTCATAGTTTTGTTTGAGGCACATAGCAGAAAGTATAGCGGATATCCACAAGCAGAGTTGCATTTTCTGCTTTGTTTACTTAGTTGTGTGTGTGAAATTCTCTATAATAAGGTTTTCTGTGCTGTATTTAGACTCTCTACACATTTTATGCTCTTCTACAGTGTATTTACTGTGCAATCGCTCACAGAGACTCGCGTGCCATTCATAAATGATTTCCCCATGTCGGCCTTTTATTATGGTATGCTACATCTTTGATAACCTGCCTCTAAACAAAATTGACTGTGATTAGTCGCTTTACATGTCAGTAAGATTGCTTTTCCTGTCTAAATGGGCGGTACTTGGCCAATTGAAATGGCCATAGACCCCAGACCTATACCGTAGTCATAGGTCTGGCTACACGAGACTTGGTTAACTATACAGTTCAAGCCTACACGCTTCTGTGCTGACATGCTCACAAACATATATGCTATTGTATTTCAGAACTACATGTGATTTCCCCCTCTGCCTGGAGTACAGGGGTGTGTGTGTTGCCTTTTATAACTTGTAATGGGTGCCACTGTCACCCCCTTTGTGTTGTTGGTATTTGTTTGGAATTTAGGGGGAGGGGTACATGGTGGAGGTACACAGATGACATCAGGCTCAGGTAGGACCCACAATCCCAACAAGAATTCTAGCACTCTGCCTCCACTACCTGTTAGGTCACCCTGCATTATCTGAGTCTAAATGCCTGTAAACTTAAAATATACACTGTTAACATGTTAAGAAATGATATTTGAGAGTTTCATAAGTATATAACCAAAAGGAAATCTGAATCATGATAGCTAATCTGACCTGGAAGCCGGATCATGTGAGAACTTGTCATATTACGCTGATGAGATTACTGATCAATTGAATGCATTTAAATGCTTGGCATTCTCTACACTTTTATTAGTTTTGCATGGAATAGAGCTGTTCAGCTTGTAGTACAAAAACTTCCCTCAGGATTTTTCTTTGTGTTTTTTATAATGGGATTTTTGAACTTATGAGTATAGTAAGGTTTGTGGTAAACATTACTTAATGATATGTGGATGTTTTGTTCTACAGCATAAATTACACACAGTCATATCTCAAACGTGAATTTTATTAAATTACATATTTTTTTTAAAAACACAGCGGCTTAAAAATTTACGTTTGAGGTATGAAAGTGTGAACATAACATAACGTCCACGTATCATCATGTAATGTTTACCACAGACCTTTTTTTTACTTATAATTTCAAAACCCCCATTTTAAAAACCCATAGAAAAATCCAGAGGGTGAACTAGACTTCTGGGTTCGCCTAGGAATTGACATCACGTCTGAACAGCTCTTCTTCATTCATCTTAAGTCCAAAAATTTGCATAGCTGGATACAGATAGCGAGTCATATTTAGTATTTGTGTGTCCATCAACAATGAACGTGAATACATGCACTATTTTACACCGATTAGGCTATTCATAATAAATCAACAATGTGTGTAATCTTGTAAACGCCTTAAAAGGTTTCCTTAATCGGGTTAAGGTCATAAGCAGTTTAAGTAAAAATGGATTGACAGAGGTAGATTTTTGCCCACTACACTGATTTGCATTGGACGTTAACACCTTTACCAGTGTTCTTACCGACTCATCCAGTAGGGCTGCACAATTAATCGTATTTTAATCACAATCATGATTTCTACCTCTCACGGTTAATTAAGCATAATCGTCTGCAATATTAGTGAGCTAACAAACAGAAATGATAATCCAGGTAAAGTTGCAAATTGTTGCTCATTTTTATAATAGGCTGTGTCTAAAGAGAGAGGTCAAATCACAAGCGCTTTCGAAGTCTAGCTCTCTTCAGAAGTTTGCCACTGACCGATCACTTTTTCAGTTTTGAGCACACGCTGACATACCGAGCCACAGATGTTTACGAGTGTTTCTTATGTGCTTTGCTTTGATACGAGGCTCGCATCAGAAAGCTGGAACATGCTGCCTTCGGAGACTGTATATGGAGGTAGGATGAAAATCAGGTGCCTTTCAAACTGTTCTGAGACCAGTCATTCAACAACTCCGTCTGTTCAGCCATTAACTGATTACGCAGCAACTCAGCTGATTAAACTTTGGTTGCAGTGCGGTGTTACAGCAGTTTTAGAGCGATACATTTCATCTTGTGCTCTCATTATATATTATACACTGGGAGCTGTGCTCGGGGTTCGTGTGCGTCGCTAATGCGTTAAATGCGCTAAAAAGCACTTCAGATTTACCTCATTGCACATTTGCGTAATTTCAGGTATTCATGATTGGCCATTACAAGTGTCTAAAAATCTAAAGTAAACACATAGCACCAGGGTTTTGTGGGTCGAGGAGGAGATAAGAGCATTTCACTATGTTTGGATGGAGCACTAGAGCCTGCCAAAACTGTTGTCAAAAGAAACGACACACACACTTCCTTAGTTTTTTATTTGTAATTTTTTTTACATCAAAGTAAAGGCTTAAGAGTAAAAACCCTTAAATTGGGGGGCCTGGGTAGCTCAGCGAGTATTGACGCTGACTACCACCCCTGGAGTCGGGAATTCGAATCCAGGGTGTGCTGAGTGACTCCAGCCAGGTCTCCTAAGCAACCAAATTGGCCCGGTTGCTAGGGAGGGTAGAGTCACATGGGGTAACCTCCTCGTGGTCGCTATAATGTGTGGTTCTCGCTCTCAGTGGGGTGCGTTGTGCGTGGATGCTGCAGAGAATAGCGTGGACCTCCACACGTGCTACGTCTCCACGGTAACGCGCTCACTACGGAGTCACTACGCCACCACGAGGACTTAGAACGCATTGGGAATTGAGCATTCCAAATTGGGAGAAAAGGGAAGAAAAAAAAATTTAATTGGAAGCATGGGCAAAACATGACTTAATTTTGGTCAAAAAGAATAATTTACTTGTTTGTAGTTTTAACACCTCGTTCAACATGAGAGCTGCTGTTTAATGTAATTTTATTGTTTATTTCAGAAAAAAATATCAAAGCTGTGGCAACAGTATTTTTTTTTTTCCAAATCAAAAAATAAAATAAATAAAACTTCAAAGGGCCTCTACTGCAAGCTGTCCTGGTCACCAGACAGAGAAGTGATATTCTGAGTTCATTTAGAGACTTTCCCATTAAACTAATATCTGAGTCAGACAAATGTCAAATGAAAAGAGCAGCATACTTGTAGTGAACAATTGCAATTTCTGCCTTCATGTCAAGATGCTTTTACTTTTGAGAGTAGAAAAACATTTACGTATGTTTTTTTTTTACCATTTACTCATACAGTTCTTTTTCCGGATACTACAGCTCCTGAAGTGCTCATTTGCATTACCAAACGTATCATCTTTTGGAGCATCCACAGTATTTGTCTTTTGGAAGCTCTAGGGATTTTCTTGTGAATTTTGTTGCAGTCATATTTTTACAGCAACATCACATTGTCACATTATATTTAATGACCAAAACGCAATGCACATGACTGTGTTATTAATTACATATTGCTGTCTTTAGTGGGAGTCAACTTCTGCGATTGTATATGACTACATCAACTACAAGTGAACTCCCTGTCTTTGGGGAGAACTGTCGCTATAATCATATGAACAACCTGGAAATTCCTTTACTGATCTTTAATGTGATGGTGCTAGAGAAAGTGGTGTATCTACTTACTTCACAGGCTCTTTGTGACATTTGATTATCACAAGACTTTGTGTATTTTCCTCTAAGTAGATTTTGCTACTATTATGTAGCTGCTTGAGATGGTTTCTTTATATACATAAATTGTGTCTTCTGTGTGAAGGCTATGGTGAACTGCATTTTTCAGTGTGTCACTATGTCTCGTGGATGGCCGATTGCTCTAGCCTTTCAAAGTATGCTCCTTTTACTGTGAGCCCATATGGACATATTTGACGAATGCACATTATGACTGTTTGTGATACTCTTTTAGTACATTTAACGGCAGGCGCATGTTCAGTAAGGGTGTAAAAAAAAAAAAAAATATATCAAATTGTATTGTATGATACAACGCTGCTTGATTGGGTAGAATATGTATTGTACGATACATTAATAAATACATAACTGTTAGTGTGATTAAAACCAAGCAATGCTTGGTGGCGAGAGGTGGCGCTGAGCGCCAACAGGAAAACAGAGCAAATAGTCTTCATAGAGGAATTGAGAGCTCGAAGACCAATGGCAAACGGAAAGTAGATTGTTGCGTTACAGGTTGTCGAATTTTCCAGACAATGGTGTCATGTCCCAGTACTACAGTGCATTAAAAATGGCGTTTTGTTTACGCCGACATCACCGTGCAAATCGGTGGATTTGCAAGGCAGAAACAGCAGCAGCAAGTTGCAGTTAACAGACAGCCTCTCCCAGCCAAAACCGAGCATGATTACATGCACAGCAAGACGCTCATAACTATCAAAAACCAGCTTATTAAAAAAAAAAAGCATGAGAAACCTGTGATTACATGAGACTTAAAAATTGTGGGTGTTTTTTTGTGTATCGCATCGTGAGGCTTCTGCATTGTATTGTGAAATTTGTCTATCGTTACGTGCCTAATGTGAAGACAATGCGGACTGTATGCACATACTCTGCTGATGGTGAATTTTGCATCGCGCTCAGTGTGCGTGAGATGTAGTATCATGTGAAAAACCAAAGTAAAATTTGGCCTTAGCTTCTGTCCATAGGGATTATTTAAGTGTTATTAAAAGTTATGGGACCTTATCAGTTGAATTATGCATTTTTCTCTAATATTTAATTGGAGGCTATACATTCAGGGATCATACTTTGTCTTAGGAAGCAACTCCATATGAAACAAGTACAAACAGCACATGTATTCAAAGCAGGTTGTGTGTGTTGTATTACCAGTTTTCTCCTTTTACAGCATAGTGTCAGCATAGTCTTAATTTGGGATTAAATGTTATTTTGCAGTTTGACAATTCTTTGTAAACTTGGTACATTGCAAACTACCTGGAGTAAAATATTGTCGGGGTGTGTGTATGTGGCAGGAAAAAATGTTCTCCCCCCCCAAAAAAATCCCAAGTATACACATGTATTAGATTTATATTTGCGCACAAGCTATTCAACCAATATTGTTTTTCTTAATGTTATCACTCTGGTAGTGTTTTCAAAAATACTGTTACTTCAGTACCAAATCAGTACTAAAATAAAAAAAGATGTAATGATACCAGTGTTTCTGCATTACCGGTAGTACCGAGCACCAACTCAATCCGGTACCAGCGCACAGTATGACTGACACACGACAGCTTTAAAATGCTAATTTTGAGCACATGCTCTGTTACTTTTTACACTGAAATGGACAGTTAATCAAATTAAAATCGTGACAAGTCCTAGTGTGATTTATTAAACCACCAAAGGCTGCAATCTTAGTGTGGAAGAGCGGCGTACTTTGAATGTAGAAATCCTACCGCTCATACATATTGAGAATCATTCACGATATGTTGTATCAGATGACAGAGCAGAGCACTAACCTACTATGAACCACACAGCACATGTAAACTGTATATTAATATAAATAAATCACAGCATTTGTGCTTTAATCTCAACTCAACTTTATTTATATAGCATTTAAAACAACAGAGTTAACCAAAGTGCTTACAGTAATACAATTTAAAACATAACATCTAAAAAGTTACACAAACACCAGTAATCTTCCCCCTTCACGTTTCAAAATATAGGATAGGGCCCTGAAATTGAAGAAATTGTGACAGAAATATATTACAACTGTATTGTAAAATTTAAAATTCACTGTAATGATGATGATGATGATAATATTAATAAAGCAATATATCACAAGCAAGACTGCTGTTGAATAAAAGTTTGGCAAAAAAATGCAATGACTTGTTAAAGTTCTATTTTCATTGTTAAAAGTTTTAAGAATTAATTGATTAGACACCATTTTGACGATGAAATTAAACTAAAACATGGAGTTCTGGAAAATAATAATAATACTTAATAATAACACTTAAGCAATGCGTTCTTGATTGAGAAACACTTGAAGGAAACATTTCTTTTAATGTATTATTTACATTGAAATGTAACTTTTTAAATAGGCTAAATGGGTGTGTTTAGTAGCACATTGTCATATTAGCATATTTATGCTGTCGTACCGAAATTGGTATGAGAACCGTGAAATTTCAGTGGTATCGGTACCGACTACTGAAATTTTGGTACCGTGACAACACTACACTCTGTAAGTCGAAATGTTACCTTTCTACACACACAAGCATATAAATATGCTATGTTGTGTGTGTGCGTATGCATGCATACCTGAATGACTAGACAGTTCGTTTGCTGGCTTCCATAGCTGCAGCACGCAGTGTTGTTTGCCTGCAAACTTGTATAAATCTGGCAACCCTGCAGTGTCGAAATACTATTGGTGAGTGGGCAGTGGGCGGGATCACACAGGCCAAAACAGAAACAGAAATTCCGGCCTGGAATGGAAAGTTCAAAGTAGAATATACTGGCTGTAGCATTGTTATCAGAGAAGCCAGTATTTCAATTTAGCATGTTTCCTAATTCTCTGACATTTTATGGTCATTTTATGATTTAGTACAGTAAAAATATTACATATAGCACCTTTAAAGTTACGAAGTAAATATTTTTAATAAATGCACTTTTTAATAGATCATCATCGAGTTACAAAAGACTGGCTACCTCAAGACTTAGGAATTTGAGGCATTGTTTTTGATTTCACCAAGTCACTCTATTGTTTTCATGTTAGTTTAGGATTACCAGCCCAAAACCTGTCTGCAACAACAATACAAGTCAGACGTGTCAGTGTCAAAGCCAGATATTTGTACTTAAAGGAATTTTGCCCCCTCCCCCAGATCTTGCCTCTTATTGGAAGTATAGCACTTGCACTCCATCTCTCATCGCATAAATGAGGTAATGAGAGTCACTTGTTTGGACGTAGCCTCTTGTCTCGCCCTCTTCTCTCTGTTGCTCTCTTACACCCCGAGACAGATGCTTTCCAGTGCCAGAGACCAGAGCAACAATTCCTGCCATGCCACAGCCCTGCACGTTTAAATGCCCTTGTATGCTTTTAATTAATCTTACTGCAGATGGGCTCTCTGCTTGACCACACCCGGACTCGGTTTTGCACCACTTTTGCTTTTTGGGTCAGCTTCTTGTGGCAGCCCTTCTCGTTTTTTTTTAATGAGAAATTGTATGACACCGCCCAGTTCCTCAGACTTGATACTTAGGAACTTGAAGGGATAGTTCACCCAAACGTGAAAATTCTGGCATCACATACTCGCCCTCTTATTGTTCCAGATCTGTTTAACATCTGTTGAACACATTCTTTCAGTCACCATTCTCGTGCATTGTATGGATAAAACTGGTATTAAAAAAAAATCTTACAACAACCTCACCTAAATTTGACAGAGGTCTACTTTATCAATTCCTATTAAGTCACTTATTTCCCAGTAAGACATTCAATCGTGCTGCTGACTTGCATTTATATTGGCAAATGCCTTAAACAAATCCTAAAACAGGTAATTAAATGTATTGTTCACCCAAAAATGAAAATTCTGTCATGATTACTCAACCTCCCCAAGCCCATATAATTTTCTCTCTTCTGTGGAAAACAAAAGGAAATGTTAGGCACAATGTTAGTCCCAGTCACTATTCACTTTCATTAATCTTTTTTCCAAACAATGAAAGTGTATGGTGACCGAGACTAACATTCTGCCTAACTAGGGTTGCACATTTTAAGAAATGTTCTTAATCGTTAACGAATGAAAATCGATTATTCATCAACAGTAACAATAATAAATCCTTAATCAATGTCCTACGATAGAGAGTGCTTCCAGGGTGGAGTATAAATTTAAGGTGCTCTATGGTCAAGGGTTCATAATAGTCCAAAAAACAAAAAGCTAGATACCATGCCACTCTTATTAAATAAAAAGCCTTTATTATTACATGGCTTAATACAAAGGGTAAAACAGCTCTCCTACGCATTTTGGTGTGAGCCTTTCTCAGAGAGAGTAACAAACAAACTTCACACAGGTGAGAGTAATATCATTTAGTAAGTCACATTATCAACATGTTAACTATAGTGTTAAGTATTCGCTATTATACTAATACTTGTTTACTCAAAGGGAATATTACAAATAATGAACATCATAAAAAAAACAAATACAACCACATATGCAAAAAAGGACTAAAATCCAAATCTTCATTCAATCCAGGATATTTCATAGCATTTAACTTGTATATTCAAAAAGTCTCTCTTTGATTTTAGTTTTTGTTCTCTATTACCTTTCCTCATTGAAGTACTTATATGGTCAATACCTTATATTTTAAGAGTAGAAGTACAATTGTGCATTGATTTAAAATGTTGCGGAATTATCTCACTTAAATGACAACCTGTTGCTTTCGATTTCTGCTTCGGGATAAAGTGGCTCATAACTGCTGGTCAGTTTCCCAAAGCCAAATCCACACCTTAACGAGCAGTGAAACGTAATAAAATGATTCTAGATTAGTGGTTGCAGATAACATCTTCGACATCCCTTGCTGCATTCATGCATAGAGAAAAAAGCTATAAATGATTGTACATTAGAAAAAAAAACTTAAACGAATGCAGTGTAATTTGTCAAATAATTTGTATTTATTTTCAGATCATTAAACATGATTTCATCGAATATATATATATATATTGGACAAAATCTCACTTTATGCAGGACAAATATTTTTTATTTGTTAAATCCATGGTTAATACTTGCTGTACATAAAAAGAGTGCATGCACAAGACATGATCATTTGATGCATATAAAGTCCAGATTCAATTTATAATGCTTTAAAAATATCAAGGAAAAACAAAGGGGGCACATGGTATCTACTAATATAATAATTATTATATAAATAACCACAGTCCTTTAGATTGCATATGATTCGTACATATAAAATTGTAGGGAATATTAATAAAGCAACAACACTGAAAAAGGGAAAAACATTCACTGCTGTTTTCTGGATAACTTAATAAACCCTTTAAAACTGAACACAAAATTAGGATGAGAAATTGCTAATTTTAATTTACAGACCCAAAGTCTGATAGCATTAAATCAGAAACCTGTTAATGTATCAAATCTAGAGTATAATCATTCTGTGGAGACAACTTAAAAAACAATTATGAATTTCACTTTTTCCTGGTACCAGTCCATGTTTTCATTATTGACATAAACGACTCGAACAAACGTTAAAGTTGAAAAGATTATGGTTTTCTGGGTCGGTTGTATCACTCGGGTCCAGTTTAAATTGAAAAGCGCAAATATGCACGTATGCGAGTTTCCGTGCCAACGCACATATGTACTTGAGCGCAGTCGCCAGACGCAATGGGGAAAAACTGTCGGTGTGGATCTTTGCCGATAACCAATCTGTTATCGGCAAAACGGATATATCTGTGGACCTCTAGTTGGTACCGATACCAGTGAAATGTCATGGTTCTCGATACCAATTTCAATATCACAGCAAAAATATGCTAATATGGGGGGGCCTGGGTAGCTCAGCGAGTAAAGACGCTGACTACCACCCCTGGAGTCACGAGTTCGAATCCAGGGCGTGCTGAGTGACTCCAGTCAGGTCTCCTAAGCAACCAAATTGGCCCAGTTGCTAGGGAGGGTAGAGTCACATGGGGTAACCTACTCCTGGTCGCTGTAATGTGTGGTTCTCGCTCTTGGTGGTGTGAGTGGTGAGTTGTGCGTGGATGCCGCGGAGAATAGCGTGAAGCCTCCACGCAAGCTATGTTTCCGTGGTAACGCGCTCAACAAGCCACGTGATAAGATGTGCAGATTGACGGTCTCAGACGAGGAGGCAACTGAGATTCGTCCTCCGCCATTGAGGCGAGTCACTACGCCACCACGAGGACTTACAGCGCATTGGGAATTGGGCATTCCAAATTGGGGAGAGAAAAAAATATGATAATATGATAATGTGCTATTGAACAAATGTTTGGTTATTTTTAATAATTATAGTTTTAGTTTATTATTATTTTACACTAATAAGAGAATATTACATTTTACTGTACAGTTGTAATATTTTATTCTATGTTTTATTTAATTTTATTATGACGTGTGTATACATGTATATAGTTTACATGTGCTGGGTGGGTCACAGTGGATTAGGGCTCTGCTTTGTCATCTCAAACAACGTGAATGATTCTCAATGTCTGTGGAGTTTCCAGAGTATGAGCAGTCGGATTTATACATTCATTTAAAGTACGCAGATCATCCATGCTAAGATTGCAGCCTTCAGCGGTTTAATAAATCACACTAGGGCATGTCACTCGGATTAATTGTCCATTTCAGTGTAAAAGGAGTAACAGAGCACACGTTCAAATTAAGCCTGCGAGCATTTTAAAGCTGTCGTATGTCAGTCTTATTGCGTGTTGGTACCGGACAGAGTCTGTGCTCGGTACTACCGGTACTGCAGAAACACTGGTATCGTTACATCTTTTTTTATTTTAGTACTGACTTGGTACCCAAATACTGGTACTTTTGACAAAACTAGTTGGTACTATTTAGGGCTCAACGCTAAGGAGTTTTTCTACTGGCCCGGTCGGGACAGTTCTTCAGATTTTTACTGGCCCTGCCAAAATTTCACTGGCCCCAACACAAAAATGATAAATAGCTGTTTTTACCGTCATGGCTTTAAAAATGTGTCCAAAGATAATTATTTTTTACATATATTATGTTTTTAAGACAGTGTCCCCCCAAACTGAATCACATTTATAATTTGCAAGATATGATTAATGCCTTATGTAATCCCATATAAGTGCTTAACAGATATAAATTCATAAATACATCATATTAACCTCAGCCATCCTGCCATTTACACGAGTTTTTAAGTGAAGAGTTCTGTTGTGCAGATGATGGGTTTTCGGTAGGGCTGCAACTAACGATTATTTTGATAATCGACTAATCTAATGATTATTAGAACGATTATTCGACTATTCGGGCGATAATTGCAACAATTAATCATTAGCTCTAAACCAACTATTCAGCTTCTGCCCCAACTTAAAAGGTTGTATTAAATGTGCTTGCTAACAATAAAGAGGACAAAATCATCTTTTAAAAAAACCTCTGAATGACATTCACTGAAATAAAGAGAAAAAGATACTTTTTATTATGTTTATTTCAGTAAAAATCACTACAAAAAAATCCTATTGTTATCAAGTGTATTTGTCTTTTCCATTTAAAATTGTCTAAAAATCCTTAAAACAAGAAAAATTTACTTGAAGCAACATATAAGATATTTAGACTTGCTTTCAGAGAATGTATCTTAAATGTAAGTGTATTTTGTATATACAGGTGCATCTCAATAAATTAGAATGTCGTGGAAAAGTTCATTTATTTCAGTAATTCAACTCAAATTGTGAAACTTGTGTATTAAATAAATTCAATGCACACAGACTGAAGTAGTTTAAGTCTTTGGTTCTTTTAATTGTGATGATTTTGGCTCACATTTAACAAAAACCCACCAATTCACTATCTCAAAAAATTAGAATATGGTGACATGCCAATCAGCTAATCAACTCAAAACACCTGCAAAGGTTTCCTGAGCCTTCAAAATGGTCTCTCAGTTTGGTTCACTAGGCTACACAATTATGGGGAAGACTGCTGATCTGACAGTTGTCCAGAAGACAATCATTGACACCCTTCACAAGGAGGGTAAGCCACAAACATTCATTGCCAAAGAAGCTGGCTGTTCACAGAGTGCTGTATCCAAGCATGTTAACAGAAAGTTGAGTGGAAGGAAAAAGTGTGGAAGAAAAAGATGCACAACCAACCAAGAGAACCGCAGCCTTATGATTGTCAAGCAAAATCGATTCAAGAATTTGGGTGAACTTCACAAGGAATGGACTGAGGCTGGGGTCAAGGCGTCAAGAGCCACCACACACAGACATGTCAAGGAATTTGGCTACAGTTGTCGTATTCCTCTTGTTAAGCCACTCCTGAACCACAGACAACGTCAGAGGCGTCTTACCTGGGCTAAGGAGAAGAAGAACTGGACTGTTGCCCAGTGTTCCAAAGTCCTCTTTTCAGATGAGAGCAAGTTTTATATTTCATTTGGAAACCAAGGTCCTAGAGTCTGGAGGAAGGGTGGAGAAGCTCATAGCCCAAGTTGCTTGAAGTCCAGTGTTAAGTTTCCACAGTCTGTGATGATTTGGGGTGCAATGTCATCTGCTGGTGTTGGTCCATTGTGTTTTTTGAAAACCAAAGTCACTGCACCCGTTTACCAATAAATTTTGGAGCACTTCATGCTTCCTTCTGCTGACCAGCTTTTTAAAGATGCTGATTTCATTTTCCAGCAGGATTTGGCACCTGCCCACACTGCCAAAAGCACCAAAAGTTGGTTAAATGACCATGGTGTTGGTGTGCTTGACTGGCCAGCAAACTCACCAGACCTGAACCCCATAGAGAATCTATGGGGTATTGTCAAGAGGAAAATGAGAAACAAGAGACCAAAAAATGCAGATGAGCTGAAGGCCACTGTCAAAGAAACCTGGGCTTCCATACCACCTCAGCAGTGCCACAAACTGACCACCTCCATGCCACGCCGAATTGAGGCAGTAATTAAAGCAAAAGGAGCCCCTACCAAGTATTGAGTACATATACAGTAAATGAACATACTTTCCAGAAGGCCAACAATTCACTAAAAATGTTTTTTTTATTGGTCTTATGATGTATTCTAATTTTTTGAGATAGTGAATTGGTGGGTTTTTGTTAAATGTGAGCCAAAATCATCACAATTAAAAGAACCAAAGACTTAAACTACTTCAGTCTGTGTGCACTGAATTTATTTAATACATGAGTTTCACAATTTGAGTTGAATTACCGAAATAAATTAACTTTTCCACGACATTCTAATTTATTGAGATGCACCTGTAAGTGTATTTTGTCACTTGGTTACACTTCTGCGAGTGCAGTAAAGACAAAATACACTTATATTCAAGATCTATTCTCTAAAAGCGAGTCTAAATATCTTATATGCTGCTTCTCCTTTTTTAAAGGATTTTTAGACATTTTAAAATATTTGTATTTTTAATATTATATTCAACATTCTCAGATAAAAAAATAAACAATTCTTCTGCAGTATAGCTGCTAAAGTATATGTACATTGTTTTAAAGGAGTTTTAGGTATTTATATTGGAAAACAAGCCAAAACAAAAACAAATAAAAAATGTATTTATTTGCAGTGTATAATGGGGCGAAGACTACTCTCTCTCACGTTTCTGTTAACTTCAATCCTTCTTTAACTCACAAAAAAACAAACTCTCTTATTATTAAAGCTGCGTTTTGCCAATTTTCTTCACGATAAGAAATGCACAGTGACATATTATGATTCAGTAAGTTGCCATCGTGTTATAATCTAGCTGCATTAAGCATGCGCACTCGTGGGATGAGCGTCCCCACAACAGAGTGGACCTCAGCTGGGTGCAGTTTCAATCTCTCCCCCTTAGATCGGGACACTTTGCCCAACTCATAGAAGAGGCGCTGACTGCACAGAGAAATGCCAGTTTCCTTATTATTTTAACTTTAATAAAGCTATAACGCATTAAATATAACTGCATTAAAGATGTAACGCCGGGGTGTTTCCTTTAAAGACGCTCGACACGCAAGTTTTGCTTAAGCTGAGCGTCAGCTCCGACTCTGCTTATTCCACAACAAGAGTGCTTCTGTATTTACTTATTTGATATTTTTGCATTATAATTCCCTCATAATTTGCAATCTACATCACCTGAAGCTGTTTGGAAAGTTTAGAATGCATCTGGACTGTGAGATGTTTTCTTCCTCTCCTCAGTCAGGTGCGAGCTGCAGTGCTGCTCTTGTGTGCAATCATTAGAGTTTCATATGATCTTATGTTGCGTTAAGATCAAACGACTATTTGACAACGAACATTTTTGTTGACAATTTTTTGTTGTCGACCTTGTCTAACGTCGACTAATCGTTTCAGCCCTAGTTTTCGGTCACCCGTTTAGTCATGCTGTCATGCAACTTTTGGCCATGTGTATTGTATTCACACACAGGATCAAAGATTTAATCACTGAGTTAAAGATGTGATTATTGGCTGAATGTAATAAACATATGAATCCCTGAGAAGAGACCTGCTACCAAATCGGTTGTGACGTGTAATATACATTAGGGAGATATTAGGCCTAATCTGTGTATTAAGAATGTGTATATAACATGAAATCAGACAACCTAAAGACCAACACAGACTGATGCACACTCTCGCGACATAGTGAATCATAATATGTCACACTCATATGTATCTTATCATGAACAAAATCGGCAATACGCAGCTCTATTAAGAAGAGATGGTTTGTTTTTTGTGAGATAAAGATGGATCGAAGTGAACATAAAGGTGAGACAGTGTAGTCTTGGCCCATTATACACTGGAACAAAATGTGTTTTTTATTAGTCATTTTTTTTGTCTTGTTTTCCAAAATAATATCAAACTCCTTTAAAACAACGCACATTTACTTTAGGAGCTATACTGCAGAAGAATAAATTGTTATCGGAGAATGTTGAATATAATATTTCATCAGGGCTCGACATTAATACTTGGGGCAAATGAAAGAGAATTTTACTTGCCCGACCAGGCAAACAGACTGATTAAAACGTCAATAACGAAAAAATAAATGGCTATATTTGTGAAAGGCTAGACCTGTGTCACTTATTAGAAAGTTCATATTCTTCTACTGTTGAAAGTAATCCAGAGCATGCAATTTTATAATTCGCTAGCGATCTAGTAACAGCTGCGCCCTGTTTGATTGACAGGTGGCGTATGTGTGTGTGTGCAGAACATGCGACTGTGCTCCAAAAATGCTTGCGCTAATGCGCACCTTAACGGTAAAATACATTTAAAAATTCCGCCAAAATGCCCGTCTTGGTGAGGTATTTATGTAAACACAATGAGTTATGTCTAAAGTGAACATAAACAGTGGAGAAAAAAGCGGATTTGTATTAAAATGTTGGACTTGTAAATGTAAGCTAATATACCTGCTGTCATCTAGTGTAGTGTGTTGTCATATAAGCAAACAACCATAAGAAAATGAGAAACACTCACTGCTCTTGAATGGGTAACTTTAGTAGCTTTAAAAAGTATTAATGTTTAATAATCATACAGTGAAGACCAAAAGTAGTTTTATGTAGCATTTCATTCTGAATGAATACTTGATAGCCTACTGCTGTTAAAAACTTTAAAAGCTGTTAAAAAAGGACAGAATTTTCTTTTTATTTTTTGTTCTATTATTTTTAATCTATTTCTACTCATTGCTGTTTTTTTTTATTTTATTACTGAATGTTTACTAGTTTTGAATAATTACTTAAGAACATGAACCCATCCTTCCATAATTAACATTTTATTTAGTATTATTATTTGTTGTGGTTTTGAAGCAGTTATTGAGAATTGTCAAATTTCACTACAGACTTTATAGACTTTCAGTACCCCTGCTGTAAATGATGGTGATGATTGCCATACATGACATAAAATAATTATCATATGACAATAGCCTCCTCCTCTACCCAGTGCAGTTTATATTTCAAGTTCAAGGAAATCCACTGTTAAAAAGAATAAATGCATGATGTTTCCAAAGTCAGTGAGTAATCGTGTTAAATAATTGTGATATCAATATTGACCAAAATAATCGTGATTAAGATTTTTGCCATAATCGAGCAGCCTAGGTGAAATGATATTAGATCTTCCTCTGAACACGAAAACAAAATAGGATAACGTCATCAATGTAACGCCCCACCAGATGATGTTATCTAGAAAGTGAGTTGTTCTAGGATTTAATACATAATCATGTTCCAATTTACCTAAGAATAAACCAGCATTGGAAGGACTGTAACATGCACCCATAGCACATCCTTTTACTTGTTTAAAAAGCTTTTCCTGGAACAGAAAGATATTATTATTAAGGGTCCATTTAGTAAGATTCAGTATGAACCCTGAAGGTGGTAACTCTGTTTCAGGTCTAGAATTCAGAAAATATTCCAAAGCCAACAATCCATTTTCATGTTCAATGTTAGTATATATCGACTCTACATTCATAGTTACTAGATAAGAAGAAACGCCAATGTTGTTCAATTCAATGTTTTTTTTTTTTTTAATACATCTGTAGTATCTTGGATGTATGCAGGTAATGAAGGGAAAAAGGGCTAAATAAAATAGTCAGTATACTTTGAAATGGGTTCAGTTAAGCTCCCATTACCACTGATCACTGGTCTACCTGGAGGATTTTCTAAATGTTTGTGAATTTTGGGGAGCAAATAAAATTAGACTAATCGGGGGGTTTTATAGAATACAATTTTAATTCATAATCAGAAATCCAACTACTATCCAGAGCCTGTTTCAGAGAACGTTCCAGCTCTAACTTGAGGCTATCTGTAGGATCAAAAGTAAGCCGTTGATAGTATTCTGTATTCTCCAATTGTCTATTAGATTCTTCTATGTATTTATCTTTACCCCAAATTGCTATTGGACCTATTTTATCAGCTCTTTATGACAATTCTGTCATTTTTCATCAAACATGTAAGAGCTTCGTTTTCCTTTTTAGATTAATTAATCTTATGAAATGTCTTGTTATTCTCATTGAAAAGCTGCTCCACATCAAAATGAACCTTTTTTCAAAAGTATTTAAAGTATCATTTTGAACCAGAGGACAAAAAGTGGATTTAGTTTTGAATGTACTGCCTGGTAGCTTTTTGTTTTTTGGAATAACAATAATAAACTGTAAGTGGTAGGGCTGTGTATTGATACAGATTTCCCGATTCGATTCTGATTCACAAGATTTCGATTCCGATCTTGATTCGAAATTGGGTACATTTCTGTTCAAATGTTTATATTGCGTACATATGAAACATTTATTCTCAGCTAATGCTTTTAATTATAAAGGAACCTTTAAGGCAACCCTTCTAGATAAATTTAGAAAATATGAATTTTACCAATTATATTTTATCATTGGTTTTTCATCAGATTTGTCATATTTTAGCTTTTGAAAAAATGTTCAAATTCAGTTTATTTCATCAGTTAATGTCTTGGCGTTTAATATGTTATGTTGCATATATAGTTTTGTTAAATTTGTATTGTTTACTTGCATAATTTGTACTTTTTGGAAGTGTTTACGTTGATATGTAGAACACATGCTAAACTGGTTCTGTCTCTTTGAGACTACCGCATGTAACAAGGGAAGACGTGTGTGGTTTCTTTAGCGCATCCATGTGTGATTAAAATTAAATATTTTTTTGTTGTTTTTAATCAGCAACTGTGTAAAAAAACAAAGCATATTAAAAGAGGCATTATACTCGCACATACGATTGATTTACTTGCACTGTAGAGGGTTGCCACAAAGTGAAAAATCGATCTTGGGATTTAAGAATCGATATCGAGATTGTTCAAAGATCACGATGCATCGTAAAATCAGTATTTTTACCCAGCCCTAGTAATTGGTCAACAGCTGGACACAAAAAATACAAGACGCAATTTTTTTTTTTTTTTTCTTTAATCAAAGCTTTATACAAAGATTGGTTTTTGACTGGCCAACCGTTCTAATACAAATGTGAACATCTGAGAAAAATAATTTAATGTAGAAGGATGTGTGACAACATGAAATGTTAAAAGCAGCCTGCTGTTATAAGTTAAATAAATACACTTAAGAAATGTAAGTATTTGGTATTTTCCTCTTAATATATTTTCAGTTGTGTAATTTTTAATACATTCATTTTAATTACTATATTGTAACAAGGTTTGTAATTTCTGGGCAGGAGGCAGCAAACTGCCAACGTGAGTTTTATTACTCCTTCAGCGTCACAAAACTTTAATAAAAAAGGGCTATTAGTGGCCAAACACACACACGGACGAGTCTTTGAGGGTTCACTCTGTAATATGACGGGCACATGCAACCAACACTCTCTGCTGTCTCTCTCTGCTCCTCTGATGCATTCGTGCCCTTTTCATGTCTCCCTCCGCCATCACTATAACAAGAAACAGGTGTTTGATATAATGACAGCCCAGATGACGAGCCTCACTGCTCTCTCTCTCCCGCAGACAGATACAGGACCACACCCCCATCCCCACATATATCATTATACTTTATTATATAATTTACTTCATAATTAATTTGCATATGTACTGTTAAAGTATTACTATTAATAATAACTTGTATAGAAGATACAGATATGAGTTCATTAAAACTTCATGTGGTAGATTGTGGGATATTTCAGACCTTTTATTTTAAATTAAGTCAAATAATAACACGCTGTGTGAATACAATTTATAACATACCTCTACACTTATGATGGTGAGATTTCAGGTAAATGTCTCTCCCACAACCTTATGCTTTCCCGGTGAGATCTGACGTGATTATCTGTGGATGATACAGGGAAACCGGCGGATAAACAATGCTTTGTTTTACTTTAACACACTATCATGGTTTATGCGGTATATGTAATGTTCATCTATAGAGAAACGTTCCATGGTTACATTGACGCTTCATATTTACAAGTGTTTTTTATTGTGTCGCTGACGTGACTGATAGTTTCTCTTCACCCTGCTGCTTAGCAGTTCTTGTAGCATTATACACAAAGCATTTTTGCTATTTCTGCCTTTCTTGTCAAAGGTGCTGGTTTATGAGTGAGCGGCACATTGTGACGAAGCAAAACTAGATCTTTCCAATGTTATGCGCTTGCAGTGTAGACTGCTCTGTTGGTTATAAACAGGAGCGATTGTTTAATCGTGTCACTTGCTTGCAGAGATGCAGAAGTAAGTAAGTCATAACAAACTTTAATAGTGTTTGCAGCACAAACAAATGGTAAAGTCTTTGACAAAATTATATGAACAACCAGAATGGCGTATTTTGTGTTTTATAGTGTTGCTGCTGGTGGCCTCCTTGATTTTGGCAAGAGAGCCAAAGTCTCCTAAATTATAGAAACCGTCTGCCTATGAAAGCACAGAGCAAACACCCTGGCTATAGCAAACACATTTTTGCTTTGGCAAAAAAAAAAAAAAAAAAAAAAGTACGTCAAATGCCTCATCTGCTCCATTTACCTGTAGCAAGTGCTTACAACTGGATTATTCAAGCATGCTTGTGTCTCATTGTATTTGCATTTCAAAAACAAAATAATCCTTTTGAGCCCATCAGGTATTATTTGAGCAGCTACAGCTGTCACACTGGCTTTGAAGGTTCTGTGGCTAACCATAGGAACAATTAAAAACTCATGCACAACTCGCGCTGGTGCCGTTATTGTCAGAAATGAACCAAAATGTCTGCAAAAAATGTTATCTTTTTGACTGATGTTTGACATTTTTGCTTCAAATGAGAGATTATGAGAAAATATTAATGATGAACAAGTGATTGGAAATTAATTGGCAGATATTTTACCATTTTTAAATCATCGGCTGATTACCATGTCTAACAAGTGTTTTCTCACCCTTGTTTCAGTTTCAAAATCTGACATTTTTGTCAATGGATGATAAACAATTTCTGTTTTAATATTTTGTTAGCGAATTGAGCAAATATTTTATATAAAATGTAGTGCTTGAAAATTTAACGTGTTAATTTCTGCAAAAGTAAATGCGTTAAAAAAACAAATTTACGCAATTAATGCAGTATCTGATTTTTTCACTTCCTGAAACTTCTCTAATGTTTTTCCCTATGTATTGGGGCTAAAATTGCCATATATAAATTTTCAGGTGGTATACGCTTGACTTGACTGCACATACTAGCACAGAAACTTATTGTGTGGAGTAGTGCATGCTTATTAATTATGCAACAGAGACCCTGTGTGTGTGTGATAGAGACTTGATGGCAGCCAGAGAAAATAATAGTTTTGAGATTTTAAACTTCAGCATTCAATGTGTTTTATATATGTATGTATAGTGTCTAATAATGCATTGGCAGTGTACAGTTAAGTTTATCTTGCCAATAAAGCTTGATATAATTGAATCTGCCCATTTGATCCTATTATTAAAAAAAAAGTCCACTGGAAAATGGCAGCAGGTTTTGCCCAACTTTTAATTACTGAAAATAGAGGTTGTGCACACACATCCAAAACAAATAAGGGCAGGTGCACGATTGAAAAAAGGTTACAGAAAAAAGCAGACCGGCATACATATGCTCCCATGCAGTTTATTAGATTAATATGTATTGCGATTCACGTTAATTTTGAACTGAATTTCTCCTGAGCAGAATTTAGTATAACAGTTGCAGGGTTTTTCCTGTGGCCTTAGGTGGTGACTGCTGTATATGGTCATAAACATGCTCGAAGTTCGTTTATTACATAATTGCATTTAATTAATTTATAACATATATACTTAATTGCATTTAATGTTTACATTGGATTTGAGTTATTTTTCACTTATGTGTATGGAACCTTTTGAATTCAGTGCATAATTTTTTCGATGTGAAATCAACCTAAACTTAATTTAATTAACACCTTATTTCTATAATTTCTTTTTTTAGAAAGCTACATAGACCTAACCACAGAAATGAGGAACCATTCATGGCTTTACCAGTGCTTTTATGGCATTGCACTGTAAATTAAAGGACAAGTACATAAAGGGGTTTAAAGTCTGGACCTCCAAGACTTAACAGATTATGGACAAAGTTTTCCTCCTGACTAATATATATTCTGTTCAAATGATGTTTGATATTAGGAAATAAACTGGCCTTGTTTGCCTTCAGATATTCCTAAATATTACTTAAATTATTAAGAGCCTGAAGAAAGGAAAACAGTATATTTAGTACAAACGTTTTCACTTGCACAGTCCCAACTCTGTAAAGTGTTCTACTCATGGGAACATTCAGAATATTATAACTAGTCTAGTCTTGCTGAATTTGAGTAAAAATTTATTTTTCTGAAAATTAATAAAAAATAGTAGCCTAAACACACTTAGAAACTTAACTACAACTGCCTCAGTGGTTAATAGATTATAGCATATTAAAAATGAAACTACAACATTTTTGTTAAAATACCACTGTTAATGTTACTACTGTAAAATTGTGATACATTTTTTTAAGGGTGATGTGTTTTTTAAAAACCTTTATTTTGGCATAAGTCAAAATGAATGAATGACACTTCAGATTGCACAAACGCGCATCTCAGATGAGAAGCATATTTAGTATGTATAAAGGCCCAAAATTGTGCTTTTTGAAAAAACAAATTGAATGCAGGAAAAACCTTTAGAGCAATCATTCCGCGCCTTCAAAACACAGTAAGGTCCATAAAGATAAGTTAAATAATTATTTTACCAAAAAGCAAGTGTTTTTTCTTTGCCTTTTCTTCTTTCTGCTTGCAATTAAAGTGTTAAAAGGATAGTTCACCAAAAAAGAAAATTAATTTACTCACCCTCATGCCATCCCAGATGTGTATGAATTTCTTTCATCTGCAGAGCACAAAAACAAAGATTTTTAGAAGAATATTTCAGCTCTGTAGGTCCATACAATCCAAGTGAATGGTGATCCGTACTTTAAAGCTCAAAAGCACAGACAGTTGTAGTAAAAGTAATCCATACGAATCCAGTGGTTAAATTAATGTCTTCTAAAGCGATGCAATCACTTTGGGTGAGAAACAGATCAATATTTAAGTCCCTTTCACTATAATTGTTTACATCTGGTCGCTCTCTAAGGCACGTTTATGAGAGGACCAAGAGAGCCTCTCACGTGACTAAAAGGGTTAGTTCACGCAAAAATGAAAATTCCCTCATGATTTACTTTAAGCCATCCCAGATGTGT
The DNA here is from genome assembly GCF_019703515.2 of Myxocyprinus asiaticus. Lineage (NCBI taxonomy): Eukaryota > Metazoa > Chordata > Actinopteri > Cypriniformes > Catostomidae > Myxocyprinus > Myxocyprinus asiaticus. The sequence goes on along the minus strand of NC_059381.1, from coordinate 21,467,539 downwards.
ATGACTTTTCTTCTTCAGCAGAACCAAAGTAGAGCTTTTTATAAGCACATTTCAGCTCAGTTTGTCCATACAATGCAAGTGAATAGGTGCCATCAGGCTACTGGCCATTTGATGGTCCAAAAGTCATATTTAGGCAGCATAAAATTAATCCATACGATTCCAGTCGATCAGTTAATGTCTTCTGAAGCAAACCGATATATATTTTTTTAAGTAAATAAACTTTTAATAATTTTTTACCCAAACCTATCGATTTATATCTTAAGGCATTCATTGATTGACTGGAGTCGTGTGGATTAATTTTATGTTGCCTAAATATGCCTTTTGGACTGTCAAATAGCCAGCAGACTGATGGCACCCATTCACTTGCATTTTGTAGGCAAACTGAGCTGACATGTGCTTATAGAAATCTTCAGTTCTGCTGAAGAAAGAAAGTCATACACATCTGGATGGCTTAAAGGTAAGTAAATCATGAGAGGATTTAAAACAATGTTCAAAGTAGCCTAATATACACTGCCTGGCCAAAAGAAGTCGCATACTCTAACATTTCGTTGGACTGCCTTTAGCTTTGATTATGGCATGCATTCAGCGTGGCATTGTTTCTACAACCTTATGCAACGTCACAACATTTATTTCCGTCCAGAGTTAGTCCAGAGATATTGTATTGATGAAGGGAGTGTCAAACCACTCCATAAAGTCTGTACATCTTGCCATTGCAGTATCTAGGCCAGAGGTGCCCAACCTTTTTCTTATGAAGGGCCAAATATCAAACTTGATTGAGGGCAGTGGGCCAAAATAAACATTGCATATATCAAACTGTATTTTAAAATTAAATATTAATACTACAAAACACACAGAACTCAAATTAAAATCATCAAGTGTCCTATACTTGCACGATGCACATAATTGATTTCAATATAATTTTTATGTATGTTGTGTCTCTCTTATTTGTGAGTCACTTTGGATAAAATGTCTGCTAAACGACTAAATGTAATAGTCTCTTAAAACATGGTTATGGTCTCTTTAAGAACAGCACATCTCACATTAAACGCACAGTAGTTCTGTGCAGTTTTGGAGAGATGAAGATACAATGGCATGACGTAATACTATCAAGTAGGATATTGTTTTGTTTTGTGACAGAAGATATTAAAGATATTTCATATCATAGACCTAGGCTACACATTGTCCTGGATTTCACTCAGTATTACCATTTATTGGGACTGCCAAATGTAATAGGAGTATTTAATTAAACAATGCTGTAAAATGGTTTTGCGTAGTTAATGCATTTAGTCTACTTGCTTTTATTTGTTTTCCCATTGTGATATCAAAAACTTGAATTGTACTTTTGCTTCTTTTCTTAAGAGGCGATGGATTAAGGCTGAATGCATTACATTATGAAAGGAAATAAAAGCTACAAAGCACATTTCTGCAAATTAAAAAATGTAGTGGCCTAATAATTTCGTTGACTCCAAAATGTGACAGTTAAGAACCTGCTGAAATATGGCAGTGTATCTTATGGTTATTAAAAAACTTGCAGCTATCTGTTTTTAGGCAGATAGTTGCAAGTAAACGAGATCCTCACGTTTGACAAACGAATTACAGTATGATGCACACAGATGTTATACACACGCCAAAACGGGTTTTAGTCAGAATAAGATGATGAAATATGAAGATTTTGTTTACTGCATTACCGTTTTTGTCGTAATGTTGTGCTGTATTTGGAGAGAATGGAACTTTTGTTGATATGAAATGCTCCCTCACCTGACTGGATCAAGCCCGCTTCACGGGTGTGCTTCAGTGGTCACATTCACGTGGATATGAAATGCTGCACAACGTATAGTGCGCTTTCAAGCCATATTTCATTTCGGATAACTGTACTGTGTTCCGTGAGTCCACCTAATTACCTGTCATTTCTTTACACTGCTTCAGTTCCCATTTTAAACCAACTAGGTTCTGTCTGGTGGTATTGAATGCATGCCCCTGACTTTGGAGCTAGCCAATCATAGTGAAGATTTTGGGGTGGCACCTGGGATGGCCAATGGAGCTAACTTTCTGACAGCACATATTTAAAGGTCATTAAACGCATATACATTTTTACAAATTAAATCACGTATACTCTCTACTTTTCAAATAAGCTTTAGTTTTTGTAATGCAAAAATAAAACAAAAAGATTAATTAAAAAGGAAGAGCTGCATCAATGCCATTTCCCCCCCCTCTTGTCATCTATGGCAAGGCGGCCAAATCAAAGGTCATCACGGGCTATCTTTGACCTGCGGGCCCTATTTTGGGCACCTCTGATCTAGGCACTATCATGATTAAGATCGATTACACTTCCTAGCACTTGACGCATGCACAGAGCACTAGATTGCACTAGGAAGTGTTATCGAGCTTGAAATCATGATCACTAAGGATACTGCAGATGTCAAGATAGTGAAAAAGGAGTTATATTTTGGTCTGTTTTCACCCAAGACAGACTGGATCGCTTCAGAACACATGGATTAAACAACTGGAGTCTTATGGATTACCTTTATGCTGCCTTTATGTGCTTTTTTGAGCTTGAAAAAGCTTGAATTTTTGTCACAATTCACTTGCGTTGAATGGACAAACAAACATCATATCTCAATTAAAATATCTTTGTTTTCCACGGAAGAAAGTCATACAAGTTTGAGATGATGTAAGGTTGATGAGAGAATTAAAATTTTTAGGTGAACTATCCCTTTAACTAGCTCTCAGAATGTAAAGTGATTAGAACTTAGGGCTGCACGATTATAGCAAAAATCATAATTGTCAGTTATTGCCCTTGATATTGTAATCACAATTATTATTGTCGTTTAAAATATTAAATTACCATGATGTCACAAAGCAAGCAATTGTGCGGTTTTTCAGAGTAGCAGATTTCAGGATATAGTAGCAGGATATGAGCTGCGCTCCAGTTTCTTTTAAGCATCTTTTAAGCATTAAATATTGTAATAATGTTTGTTAATGTTATGCCAAATAAAAATGATTTTAAATGGATATCTATGGTATAGAATAAATTCAATTATTGCTAAATTACTGCTTAAATTATTAGTCCACACACAGTAAATAATGACATTCAAACTTATTGACAGCCGATTTAAATTGACCAAGTTACTTACTGCGTTCAGTTAGCCCTTTGGTGGCGAGACCGGACCATTCATCCCGTTAGATTTTCAGTGGTGATCTTGTTCATGTAAGATCATCATTAGATCATTTTTGGCCTCCGTGGTTGCTCTTTGGAAATGAAAAACAGTCATTTGCGATTGGAGTTTGTGCGATTTGTGAAAATGTTAAATCTACTAATACCAGCTGCGTGGCAAATGGGTCTTATTAGAGCAGATGCGATAACAATGACGGTGATTCCTGAAATATGCTATTCATGCCATATTCTTTATGTTGGCTCCACTGCTCAGTGTGGGGTCTTATGTACACTTTTTGAATTCATGCTTTTCCATATACCTACAGTTGAAGTCAGAAGTTTACATACACTTAGGTTGAAGTAATTTAAACAAATTTTTTAACCACTCCACAGATTTAATATTAGCAAACTATAGTTTTGGCAAGTCGTTTAGGACATCTACTTTGTGCATGACACAAGTAATTTTTCCAACAATTGTTTACAGACAGATTGTTTCACTTTTAATTGACTATATCACAATTCCAGTGGGTCAGACGTTTACATACACCAAGTTAATTGTGCCTTTAAGCAGCTTGGAAAATTCCAGAAAATGATATCAAGCCTTTAGCCAATTAGCTTCTTATAGGAGGTGTACTGAATTGGAGGTTCTGAATTGATGTATCTGTGGATGTAGTTTAATGTCTACCTTCAGACTCGCTGCCTCTTTGCTTGACATCATGGGAAAATCAAAAGAAATCAGCCAAGACCTCAGAAAAAATCATGGACCTCCACAAGTCTGGTTTATCCTTAGAAGCAATTTCCAAATGCCTGAAGGTACCACGTTCATCTGTACAAACAATAGTACACAGGTATAAACACCGTGGGACCACGCAGCCATCATACAGCTCAGTGGCAAGTATCTATATCCACAGTAAAATGAGTCCTATATTGACATAACCTGAAAGGCTGCTCAGCAAGGAAGAAGCCACTGCTCCAAAACCGCCATAAAGCCAGACTGCAGTTTGCAAGTGCACATGGGGACAAAGATCTTACTTTTTGGAGAAATGTCCTCTGGTCTATTAAAACAAAAATTGAACTGTTTTGCCATAATGACCATCATGTTTGGAGGAAAAAGGGTGAGGCCTGCAAGCCGAAGAACACCATCCCAACCATGAAGCATGGGGGTGGCAGCATCATGTTGTGGGTGTGCTTTGCTGCAGGAGGGACTGGTGCACTTCACTAAATAGATGGCATCATAAGGAAGGAAAATGATGTTGATATATTGAAGCAAAATCTCAAGACATTGGCCAGGAAGTTAAAGTTCTGTTGCAAATGGGTCTTCCAAATAGACAATGACCCCAAGCATACCTTCAAAGTTGTGGCAAAATGGCTTAAGGACAACAAAGTCAAGGTAATGGAGTGGCCATCACAAAGCCCTGATCTCAATCTGATTGAAAATTTGTGGGCAGAACTGAAAAAGCGTATGCGAGCAAGGAGGCCTATAAACCTGACTCAGTTACACCAGTTCTGTCTGGAGGAATGGGCCACAATTCCAGGAACTTATTGCGAGAAGCTTGTGGAAGGCTACTCAAAATGTTTGACCCATGGTTGCAATGCTACCAAATACTAACAAAGTGTATGTAAACTTATGACCCACTGGGAATGTGGTGAAAGAAATAAAAGTTGAAATAAATCATTCTCTTTACTATTATTCTGACATTTCACATTCTTAAAATAAAGTAGTGAGCCTAACTGACCTAAGACAGAGAATGTTTTCTATGACTAAATGTCAGGAATTGTTTAGGAACTGAGTTTAAATGTATTTGGCTAAGGTATATGTAAACTTCTGTCTTCAACTGTACATTTTGACTTTAAAAAGTGCTACTGATCTCAGTCTGATAGCACCATGCTCATGTCAGTAGATTTTCACACATGGGTGGCCATCACTACGCTTCCCCACCTATGCTAACTAGCAGTCCAGTTCGGGATGTCCTGCCCTGTGAGTAGTAAGGCAGGTGTGTGGAGGTCAAGGACACAAAGAGGGAAAGGGAGGAGGGGAAACCTGCTGATCAGCTCTTAATGCTTAAAGTAATACCTCAAAGGCTCAGGGCCTAAATACTGCGCAGCTCTTTTTCCCAACAGCATTTCAGAAGGGGGGTGGGCCTAGTTGGTAATTTGAACTTTGTCACTGGTGCCCTTTTTCAAGGGGACACACCATGTGAGGTTGTTTTCAGTGATTTAAATTGGGCTCCATGCTAGTTTATGGATAATAGATGTTGTACTAATAACATTTGTTCCTTATTGCACTTTCTTATGGCTTAAATGTCTTTGAACAGTACCCAAAGGTTTTGTTTTTATGTTTCTGTACCAGAAGGACATGCATTTGTGTGTACTGTGTATCTAAGGCTAGAAACGTACTTCAAGCGTCCGCAGATACAAGCACATGGCCAATGCGTTACCAACGTGCGGTCTGCTGATACTTAAGGTGCGTTTTTGCGTTATTGTGGCGGTAGCAAACCTCAGTACTCAATAGAGTTACCTTCAAGAGTTTGTGTCATAAAACCAGATGTGGTATTATTCAGGTAGGCTGATATATTGACTGACTTGTTCAGCAATATTCTCTTTAGACTGTTGCTCTGCCATGACAGTAGTTTGCTTGAAAGAGAAAACTCTCTGTAGAAGTAGACAGTTCACACTAATGTCTGATATTGCACCCCTTGCGGTAACGTCAATAATGGAACTCATACTTGTGTGGAGTTGTCTGACACATTTCAGAGCACAACACACAAAATCAAGCTTGCATATCTAGAAGCGTCTGCATTCACGTACTTGCGAAGAGTAAGTTTCCACCTTAATGGTCATTGCAGGCATTTTAAGGATCTGTGAAAGGCACTTCCTGATGTATGGTATTGTCATGCTTTGCTGTCGCTGCATTCTCTGGAGCAGACCATATTCATTTTTCACAAGTCGGGCAACATTTCACGTGACAGATTCTGACAGATTCAAATGTTGCCTGTTATATGCAACTTTTAGTGATGGATTTACCCACCTAGTTGATTTTAATGGTGCAAAATGTAACAGTACAGAATGTAAAACATATTCATACTTATGCAAATTAAGATTTTTTTTTTATCGACAATAGTTAACAATGAATAAAAATGTATTATCAACAATAATAAAGTGGTAAACAGCTTGAAACTCAGAAAATAGGCTACAAGATATTTTTCTTCAATTAAAGCTTTATACAAAGTATGATTTTTTTAGTGACCAACCATTCTAATGAAAACGTGAACATCGGAGAAAGAATCCTTACTGTAGTAGGATACGTGAAAGCATGAAACAACCACTGAAGAGCATGTAGCCTACTGTTAAAATATAATTTAAATAAATACACTTAAGAAATGCGAGTATTGGTGTACAGTTCAGAGTATTTTTAATACTTTTAGGTTGTGTTCTAATTAATTTACATGAATGTACTGTTGATGTATTCCTGTTAATAGTAACTTTAAATTAATAGTAACTTTATAGGAAAGTGTATAACACTAAGCTAGTGAACATTTCCTCTCCTTTTTTTTGTTGCTTCTTTCTGAAAAATATGAGCCGACTGACACTGACTCTTTCCATGCAGGTGGAGTCATTCATATTAGACCAGGAAGATCTGGATAACCCAGTACTAAAGACCGCTTCAGAACTGCTCCTGTCCAGCGCCACAGATGGAGCCGACCTCAGAACAGTAGACCCAGAAACACAGGCCCGGCTTGAGGCATTACTAGAAGCAGCAGGTACATCCACCGGCTGATCCTGATATTCTCGCATTAAGCTGGCTGATTTATTCTGTGTCTGTGCATGCCTCTGCTCACAACTTTTCTGTTTGTGTTAGTCCTCAACAAATATTCAACATGTCTTTGCAGTGCTGGGCAGAGTCGCACTTTCGTTTAATGGGTCTTATTCATAAAACACAAGCATAACAAATGTGTAAATCATACGTAAAAAATGTTGTAAATTGTCTCATTCAGTTCAGTTGGACAATTTACTTACAAATGGAATTACAAGTGATTTACAAAAATTAGTTCTGCTCATGTTGCATGAATAAGGCCCAATGTGTTCTAGGTTTCAGAGCAAACAGTTACAGAGAGTCTAAAAATGATGCTGTTTCATGATATTTTCACATTACAACTCTCAATCACAAATAAAAATATTTCCAAAGCAGTTCTTTTTCAAAATTTCAGAGCATAGCCACAATATTGATCTATTTCTCTAAGAGTTGGCATATATTATGAATAGAAATCAAGTGCTGTATCTAGGACGCTCGGTTAAACCATGTTTACAATATACATAGATCTACTCCCATGATTGAGCCACACAGAGGCTGCAACAGACTCTGCGGCATTCACAAGCAGAAATACCTGTATACCGAGAGTTAGAACTTAATATAGCTCTGCAAATCCTTAATTCCTGTTTATTTTTTACATGCTTTGCATCCTGTAGTGTTTTTATAGGCTCAATGTGAGCTTTTGTTATATATGAGCACTGAAATGTTCATGATCTACAGTGCTGCATAAAGGTTCTTAGGAGAGTTTAGGGTCATTGTCACACAGCACACTTAGACCTTGTTGTTGTTTATAAAATTTATTTTATAAACTTGGAATCTAGTGGTTGATTGTACTTTGCACCAGGTTATGCCATGTTCTGTCGAACCCGTCTGCGTGTGTTGCGCCATTGTGTAGTTGAGTTGTGTTGGTTTGGGTGAGGCCCAGTGTGTTAGGCCTGCTCTCTACACTGGCCTGCCCTGCCCCGTGAGCGGATAGTTATCTCACATAGGAACCAAAGGAGAGATTAACAGCAACAATAGATTTCCATACAGCAGCAGCAGCCTCACTCATGACTCAGCACTGACCTTTAGTACACTTGTGTGCACTCCTATCTCTATGTGTGTGTCTTCATCTGTAAATGTGAGTGTCTCTAATACTCTGTGGATGTATCTGTTGCGATGGAAATCATAAGGAATTTAATGATTCCAATTCCATAATGGTTCCATTAATTATCCTTTTTTTACTTTTTGAGGAAGAAATGTTTGGGTGGGGGGGAGAATGCAATGCTTGTTGCATTTTCTGCCCTCAGCAGTCTGTTGCAAAATGATGAGACACTTAAAGGAATAGTAGCCTAACTGATTTTCTAACTATGTTTGGTGCTTTATATACTCCACAGAATATAATTCAGGGCAAAAATGCCACTGAAGCATTACAAGACGGACCCCGAAATAAAAAATGTGGGGACACATTTTTTTTTTTTTCACTTATGATTTCTATTTCTTATTTGTAACTTCAGATATATTTCCTTTTCTATTCTAGATCTAATATACACATCACGTGAAATTATTTGATGTTCATTTAAATTTATAGGTAACCGCTTATCTGATTATTCAGGTTGAACATGTATTTTAAGGAATGTATTATCTGAAGTATTTGAAATAACACAATGATGTCATATTGCCATATTTTGTATGGTTATAAAATATGCCCTAACAGTGCCCTCTTAAATGAACACTCTAGGGGGCAAATGTTGACTCTTAATGGAAAAGTTAATTTCTGTCACTAGTCTAAATAGCCACTTTTAAAAATGCTTTAGCCAATAGTTACATAAATGCTTTGCATACTCAAGAAAATAATAATAATAAAAAATGCTTCTCTCAAAGTCACCAGGATTGAATGCTTTTGTGTTGTTTTGCCCCCCAAAAAGTCTCTACAATAAGGATACACTTCATTACTTGTTCCTATTTCCGTGTGTACCCTGAGATGAAATCCTGCAGGCACATTATTTTTGAGCCCCACACTTTCAGCCCTCCAAAGCGCATTCAGTGGATGGTTAATCCAAAGGAAATGGGGAATAGGGACTCTGTATTATGGCAAATGCTAGAAATTTTCATTTTGGATGGATCAGCAGTAGCCATTCACACCTGTGACACACAGATGTACCTCTAATTATTCTTTTGTCTGCCATAGTAACACCCATATTACCCAACACCCATCTTTGTAGTAGCATCAAATGTCTTTCTTTAAAAACAAATATAAAAAACCTTTTTCATGATCTGACGTGGACTGTTTTCACAAATTCCATCGTAAAGTACAATAAGAGTAACAGGTGGATAATGTGGTCAAGGTTAGCATGCTACCATTAGCGCACCATTAATTCAGATTGTAAACATTACAAATTAAACATCTACTGCATCTGTCAGTTATTATCGACTGGTTATAACTAGAGGTCAACCGATATATTGGTTTAACCGATTAATTAGTGCTGATAGTTTGTTTTTGGAACTATCGGTTATCGGAAAAATGATATGGCGATAGTTGCTGATAGTTTATCATTTCGTCATTTCAAAATAAGAGTCCCTAATGTGTCTCGGGCATATTTATACTTAAGTCCCAAATCTGAATTTTTTTCCTGGTTATTATTGGGATTTTGGTTGAACAAACTGCACCTGGGATTTTATTCATTTTGAACTCTGTCTTTACCTGTCATAGTAGAGAAAGAATAAGAACATTTTTGACATTCTATAAATCGATTTTAAAAACTATCGGCAGAATAATCGGTTATCGGCCTTTCCCACTACCTTAGTTATTGGTATCTGCAAAATCCACAATCGGTTAAATCTGTTTTACTGATTAATCTATGCTGATAGTTGTTTTTTGGAACTATCGGTTATTGGAAAAATTATATGGCAATAGTTGCCGATTAGTTTTTATTTTATGAATTTTTTTTCAGAATAAGCTCATGGAAAACTTTACAGCCATGAGCTTATTGTGATGTCCAAAGACAGAAGATGACAATTAAACTCAAAATAAAGCGTAATTATAAATGTTTAGACTGTGTAGAGATGTTGTGAATAAAACGATTAAGGAAATATATATATATATATATATATATATATATATATATATATATATATATATATATATATATATATATATATATAAAATCCCAGATGCAATTTATTGTTCAACCAAAATCCCAATAATAACCAGAAAAAAATGAAGATTTGGTGCATAACACAGGACTTTTTAGTATAATCAAGCCTGAAACACGTAACATCACAATAAGCTCATGGCTGTAAAGTTTTCCATGTTGTCCCTCTTGTATGCATCTCGTTGTTGAGAGGCTAGTTAGCTCACTTCGATGCGCTACTGTGACGCAAATGGTCAACTGGATATTGTCTACGTCACTTCCTCAGCTGATGTACTTTCTTCACCTATTCGATTACGCATGATGTCATGTATACTTGGACAGAGATAAAGACTGTAGCTTGACTACGCAAAAACATGCAGTAGTTCGATTAAAACTGCCCATGTAAACTTAATGTGATCAGTTTTGGGTGAGAAGTGAGAACAGATCAAAATGTAACTCCTTTTTCAACATAAATCTTGACATTGCAGTCTCATCTGTGGCTCATGATTTTAAGCTCGATTAGACTTTCTCACGCTTGACTTGGATTAAACCACGAGTCGAATGGATTACCTTTTGTGCAGCCTTTTATTTTTTTTTTGGAGCTGGAAAGTTTGGACCCCATTGACATGCATTGTATGAATATACACACATCAAATCTCCATCAAAATATCTTTCTTTTCTCTGCGGAACAGAAACAAAGTCATATGAATTTGAGATGGCATAAGGGTGAGTAAATGATGAAATAATTAGCATTTTTGGGTGAATTAGTCCTTTTAATGACTTTTTGAAGGCAGCATAAATGCAATCCAATAATTGGTCCTAACTAATATATATATATATATATATATAAATTAAACTATAATAATAAATACATATGAAATAAATAAAATGAAAATATGGGAATGTGACATTTATACATTATGTATTTGTTTTGAAAATACCAGTGATTTCAACAAACATTTATGTATCTTTAACTACATGTTGTCAAATGAACAGCCAGTCAGTAACTACGCTGTTTTAAAGCTAAAGTGTTTAACTTTATCTGTATTAAAATACTTTCTCTTATCCCAGCTTTAAATGCAGAGACAATTGTAAGTAAGCCATTTGTATGTTAATTTTTTGCTAACCGTAAACACCGTCTGTGTGGCATTATAAAAATTCCTCTGCTTGTTTTGAGCGACCCGTCCATACCAACATAAGAATGACTCAACCAATGGTGTGAGTTGGGGGTGGGACTATCTGTTTGTTCAATCAACAGCAGATTGGGGTGTATTCAGAAAGCTGTTTGAAAACAAACATTTATTTTGCAATTCCTTTTCAGTGGCGCTAGTCGCACAGAAATTACACACTTCAGCTTTAAGCCTCACAAGCCATATTTACATAAAAAAAACAACAAAAAAAAGTTCTTGGTTTAACAAGACATGACGAAAGTAATAACTTGCAGTTCAGTAAATGAGTTAGATTAATCCAGTAACTGCTCCGACTGATTCAGAAGTGATTTTGATTCACTTAAAAAGAATGTCTCGGAGTCATTCGTTTGGGAATTGACACTAGTCGCGCTGTATGTTTCTGTAGCGGTGTTACAGCCCCGCTGAATAGCAAGGCAGGAATCCCTGTAAGAGAATTTTAGTACAGTGTTACATCCACATCGGCTGAAGAATCTACACTCGACAACCATTAATGTAACCAAAAGCCATGAAACTCATTTGTTACCGGTAAAAAAAAAAAAAAAAAAAAAGGAATAGGTTCTGAATAAGGGACTGGGCTACCTGATACCATGAGCATGAAATGTTTTGCATTATTCCAGGCTGTCATAGAAAAGCAAATAATTCACTTCCTGGTTGTGGTTTGGAGCAGGTAGTTAAATATCCCCTGAAATCTGTATGTTGCTGCTCTTTTAAGAAGGAGGGACTATCCATGCTCGGATATAATTTTTTTATTAGCAAAATCTGATAGAATTGAAAACATGCGTACACACAAACACGCACGCACACACACAGACAAAACAGTGCAAAACAAATTTGAGTGTTTAAAGAACTGTCCCTGGTTCGCCGTAGATATTTTATTATTGATTAGATATGAGACCTTTTTCTTCATGGTAACAATCAACATTGCATTTGAATATTTAAAGTGTGTTATGCCATTCTTAAACTGTGTAAGCTTTGGAATTTGAAGATCTTAAATTGAGGCTTCTGCATGGTTATAGCTAACCAACATTTGTATTTCCTGAGTATGTGTGTGTTGGGCCTGTACTAACCATGGATGCATTTGTTCTTGCTGGATGGCGTGTGGTGCTGGTGTGGGGTTGGACGCTGCAGGCATTGGTAAACTCTCCACTGCTGATGGCAAAGCCTTTGCAGATCCAGAGGTGTTGCGCCGCCTGACGTCGTCGGTAAGCTGCGCACTGGACGAGGCCGCCGCCGCCCTCACGCGAATGAGGGCCGAAAATACACTCAACGCCAGCCAGGCCGACAAGTAGGCATCTTTTCTCTCACACACACACACACACACACACACACACACACACACACACACACACACACACACACACACTGTTTCTCATGCTACATCCACACATCATGATCCAACATTTACAATCAACCAGCAAGAATTACTTCATATCTAATGCTCAGACCCAAGTGATTCTAAAGATATTTAATGATTCCAAATGACTCAGTTTGAATGTTTAGACCATACTTTAAATTGTGAGACCTTGTCAAGACCTCTAATGTCTGTAATTAGACACAAGCAGCTGTACAGATCTTCTTGTGATTACTTGAGCCATCAGTTAGAGTAGTTAGCTTAGCTTCGCCTGCACAGTCGCAGTAATTGTAGTAGTCTGGTTATTTTTAGCCGTAGCCTGGCTGAGGCCTGCTCAGACGGCGATGTGAACGCAGTGCGGAAGTTGCTGGACGAGGGACGCAGCGTCAATGAACACACAGAAGAGGGTGAGAGCCTGCTGTGTCTGGCCTGCTCAGCTGGATACTATGAGCTCGCACAGGTACTGTGTACCGTTTTGCACACTCACACTAGTGCTTTGTGCTACTGCAGTAACAAGCGCTCAGTACTCCCAAGCCTGAAGCTTTCCTTTCAGTTGCTGAAGGCCAAACAGCATAATGTTCAATAAACAACAAAAAATCTTAACTTAACAGTAGTTTTTAAAAGGTGAAGCGTGCAATTTCTGTGCCAATAGCAACACCAAACAGAATGCAAAAATAATGGCTGTCCATCCTAAAACTCACACCACAGGTTGAGCCAGTGTTATGGCCAGCCGAGTCGGACAGCTCAAGCAAATAGTTTGCAGTTTTGTTTGGTGCCTCTAATGGAAAAGAAATTATACACATCGGCTCTCATTTTCAGTCCAAATTTTCATGTAAGCATGCATTGAGCTTCTCTGTCTAAGTTGATCTGACTTTTATTAATGCTTGTAGGTCTTGCTGGCCATGCAGGCTAATGTGGAGGACAGAGGGATCAAAGGAGACATCACGCCACTAATGGCAGCTGCAAGCGGTGGTTACGTCGACATCGTCAAATTGCTCCTAGTGCACGGAGCCGACGTTAACGCACAGTCCTCGACAGGTACTATTATAACACCCTAGCCAGTACTGTATGCACATGAAGGAATGTGTATGCACTCAATCTTAAAGCCTCACATTTAGACTTGGGCATACAGTATGTTTACCTTCATGCTAAACAACAAATACCTTTGTTGCAGGTAACACAGCCCTGACATATGCGTGTGCGGGAGGCTTCCTGGATGTAGTAAAGGTGCTGCTGAAGGAGGGTGCCAACATTGAGGATCACAATGAGAATGGTCACACTCCCCTAATGGAGGCCGCCAGCGCAGGCCATGTGGAGGTCGCTCATGTGCTCCTGGAGTACGGCGCTGGAATCAACACGCACTCCAATGAGTTTAAAGAGAGTGCACTCACACTTGCCTGCTACAAAGGTGCATCCCAGTGTGTAATCGAGTAATATGAATGTTCACTGTAAATTAACATTCAATTATAACTGAGCTTCAAACGTAAAAATATTAGAGACGGACCGTTGTGAAATGTCAAGGCGTACATTTTGCTATTCATCACACTCTTGTGTGCTGTTGGAAGGACATAAATGAGATTGATTAAATTACCATCCAAAACTGCAGAAATATTCCAATAGCTGTGGAGCATCTAAATGTCTTTCAGAATAGAGGCTTAACCAAAATTTGGACCTTAATGAGAAAATGGTGCATGCAAACATGGTCATTGATTTAAAATAGAATATATAGTAGGGCTGGGCGCTATGCAAAAAATATTTTAGTGATAACTGCCTTAAAAAATATCGTGATAACCCACCTGCCGAGGGTCGGTGACATTTTTTTTGCTTTATTGATTTTGCTTTAAAAATGTAATTTATTTATTGAAACACAAAAAACTTAAAAGACATTTCTAAATTCAAATTACACTTTAAACGAAAAAGCAAATAACGAAGTGATCAAAAAATCGTTTTCAACGACCTCCCCAAATCCAAATATTTACCGTCTCCAATGGTTCCATTTGCTATCACGCAAGCATCTGTCAACACAACAGATGGAAAATTACTTTAAAGAGACCTATTATGCCCCTTTATACAAGATGTAATATAAGTCTCAGGTGTCCCCAGAATGTGTCTGTGAGGTTTCAGCTCAAAATACCCCATGGATCATTTATTATACCATGTTGTAAATGCCTCTTTTTGGGTGGAATCAAAAACGCACTGTTTTCGTGTGTCTCTTTAAATGCAAATGAGCTGCTACTCCCCGCCTCCTTTCCGGAAGAGGGCTGTGCCTTTACAGCTCGTGCTTTGGATACTATAGCAACAACAAATCAGAACCAATATGACTGACACCGTAAATACCGGAGTTCAGCCATATACAGGTGCATCTCAATAAATTAGAATGTCGTGGAAAAGTTCATTTATTTCAGTAATTCAACTCAAATTGTGAAACTTGTGTATTAAATAAATTCAATGCACACAGACTGAAGTAGTTTAAGTCTTTGGTTCTTTTAATTGTGATGATTTTGGCTCACATTTAACAAAAACCCACCAATTCACTATCTCAAAAAATTAGAATATTTTGACATGCCAATCAGCTAATCAACTCAAAACACCTGCAAAGGTTTCCTGAGCCTTCAAAATGGTCTCTCAGTTTGGTTCACTAGGCTACACAATCATGGGGAAGACTGCTGATCTGACAGTTGTCCAGAAGACAATCATTGACACCCTTCACAAGGAGGGTAAGCCACAAACATTCATTGCCAAAGAAGCTGGCTGTTCACAGAGTGCTGTATCCAAGCATGTTAACAAAGTTGAGTGGAAGGAAAAAGTGTGGAAAAAAAAGATGCACAACCAATCGAGAGAACCGCAGCCTTATGAGGATTGTCAAGCAAAATCGATTCAAGAATTTGGGTGAACTTCACAAGGAATGGACTGAGGCTGGGGTCAAGGCATCAAACACACACAGACATGTCAAGGACTTTGGCTACAGTTGTCGTATTCCTCTTGTTAAGCCACTCCTGAACCACAGACAACGTCAGAGGCATCTTACCTGGGCTAAGGAGAAGAAGAACTGGACTGTTGCTCAGTGTTCCAAAGTCCTCTTTTCAGATGAGAGCAAGTTTTGTATTTCATTTGGAAACCAAGGTCCTAGAGTCTGGAGGAAGGGTGGAGAAGCCCATAGCCCAAGTTGCTTGAAGTCCAGTGTTAAGTTTCCACAGTCTGTGATGATTTGGGGTGCAATGTCATCTGCTGGTGTTGGTCCATTGTGTTTTTTGAAAACCAAAGTCACTGCACCCGTTTACCAAGAAAGTTTGGAGCACTTCATGCTTCCTTCTGCTGACCAGCTTTTTAAAGATGCTGATTTCATTTTCCAGCAGGATTTGGCACCTGCCCACACTGCCAAAGCACCAAAAGTTGGTTAAATGACCATGGTGTTGGTGTGCTTGACTGGCCAGCAAACTCACCAGACCTGAACCCCACAGAGAATCTATGGGGTATTGTCAAGAGGAAAATGAGAAACAAGAGACCAAAAAATGCAGATGAGCTGAAGGCCACTGTCAAAGAAACCTGGGCTTCCATACCACCTCAGCAGTGCCACAAACTGATCACCTCCATGCCACGCCGAATTGAGGCAGTAATTAAAGCAAAAGGAGCCCCTACCAAGTATTGAGTACATATACAGTAAATGAACATACTTTCCAGAAGGCCAACAATTCACTAAAAATGTTTTTTTATTGGTCTTATTATGTATTCTAATTTTTTGAGATAGTGAATTGGTGGGTTTTTGTTAAATGTGAGCCAAAATCATCACAATTAAAAGAACCAAAGACTTAAACTACTTCAGTCTGTGTGCATTGAATTTATTTAATACACAAGTTTCACAATTTGAGTTGAATTACTGAAATAAATGAACTTTTCCACGACATTCTAATTTATTGAGATGCACCTGTATGTATGAGCAACTGTAAACGACGCAAAACATAGGCATTTTGAGTTTGTGATAGTGCTTCTTATGTAGAAAATCACTTCCTGCCCTCCAACTGCATTTCACACCACAGCAACGCAGTGACGTGACGTCATGTGCAAACAAGCTATAAGGACATAGCTCTGGTCTCCGTGAATACAATCAGAGACAATGGTAACTTTAGCTGCATTAGCCGTGGAATCAGCTAACAAGCACATTCGGAAAGGCGATTTGCAAACATTCACAAAATATAAAGTGCAATTACTTAAATCTTCAGGATATAAAGCTGGAACACGAACAGTTGGTACTGATCCATGCTTGAGAGTAAATTTTTTTTGAAAATCCTGCTTTATATTGACCCTCATTCACAAAGCAGTCTGGTGTAAAATGATTTGCACAAACATACACGAATTTTGGTATGTTTTGGGGCACATTTTCTTCAAAAACAAAACTTGTCCACTGTGTCTTCAGTGGCTCTGATGCTGGGAGTACACGAAGACTCTTATGTTCACTTTTACAGCCAACAACAGAACACTTATGACGCTTATGAAGTTGAGACATGATTCTTCTCACTGTAACTGCTCCAGCGTGGAAAAAAATGCCGGACTCTGTGTCGATCACTCAGGGGAGGATCTATGATAAGTGGTGGTGTAGTGGACTAAAGCACTGAACTGGTAAGTGGAAGGTTGTTGGTTCAATCCCCACAGCCACCACCATTGTGTCCTTGAGCAAGGCACTTAACTCCAGGTTGCTCCAGGGGGATTGTCCCTGTAATCAGGGCACTGTAAGTTGCTTTGGATAAAAACCTCAGCCAAATGCATAAATATGAAAAATATGAACATAAAATATGAAATGATGATAATAGGGTGAAGTCCGTCACCAGTCGTGGGCGTGGCCTGCTCTAAAGTGACGTCACTTTAGAGCGGATACGAAAACCAGTCATTTTGAGACACTGTTTTTGATTAATAGAAATATAAGAAAGAGGAGTGGGTGGACTTTTAACATTGTAGGGTGGTTGTGTACACACACTGCTGACTCACATTTATGTTCAAACACCATGTAAAAGTGAATTTTGCATAATAGGTCCCCTTTAAGAACTAAAGACAATTATAAATGTAAAGACAATGATAATCAATGGTAAATGCATGCTAACCGCATGGAAATAAGGTGAACTATAGTCACAGCACCTCCTGAGATGATCAGAGATCATTTGCAGCATTCTCATAGATGACAGGATACTTGCAAACCGTTTTCAGACAAATGAAACTTTACATGCGCTTGTTCCACGAGACCTGTTCCAGCTCGTGCTGCACACCTCTGAACAAACAGCAAATCAGACACAAGCAGTTGCTATGTTTCCATCCAAGTTGTGAACTTAATTTATGCAAAAAATCTGAATATTGCAAAAACAATGTGTGGATAAATCTGCGTTTCCATTCCTCGCATTCAAAATAGTCACTTCCGTGGAAATTGTAGTGACTGTGTGACTCTTTTATTGATAAAATACTCAGTTTAGGACACGCAGATAAAATACTTTAATTTTATGACTGGAAATGACAGCACGCCACACAGTTCTGGGAGCTGTGTGTGTGTGTGCGCGCGCGTTCCTCCATGACTTTGCGGTGTGGGTCTATAAGATATTCTTTAAAAGTATCAATAAACCTGCTCTTTGGGGAAAAAGTGCAAATTTGTGTTTAACTTATTTGCTCTGCAAACTCTGTGCAGGCTTTGGATTTTTAGGACACCGGTATTTCAGAATGACCAGGGCAACAATTCAGTTGCAAGGATTGATCCGCTGGTTCATCCAGTTATGAATGAATTCAGTCACATGATTTTTTTTGATGCACATCTTGTATTCCTGTTAAATTCAATAGGAGTTTATTCTGTAAATGTGTTTCCATCATAGTTTGTGCATTTCTTCTTATCGAATAAAAAATGTATCCACCTCAAGCGAGCGTATACGTTTTCGATGTGCATTTTGGAGATTTTATTTGCATCTTGGTGTTTCCATCCAGCAGATTTTATGCGATTTCCTAAAATGCGCATAAAGCGTTGATGGAAACAGCGATTGACGTCTTTTCATTTGTCTGTTCTTAAAAATATAATAAAGTGTATTTCTTCAAGCACATGTCTTTGTGACTAACAGCATTTCTTGTCATGTGTCACTCCCGCCTGTTGCGGGTATGAGCAAAAAAATACATTTGGATGAGGAGCTTGTGAACTGGATTCAGCCGAGTCATATTTTGCGGGTGCTAGTTTCACACCCTGGTCACTGTTTAATATATTTGGCGACTTCCCAGATCCATGGTTTTGCCATTTCCCAATATTGTCTATCATCACCTGTTCGCAAGCGGCATAGGGATCTTTGTAAGACATAGTCGAAGTCCAATTACATCGTCCTATCGCCCAGACCTAATGTATAGTTATATATAGGTCTTAGTCTCAATCACTTTTTTTTTTGGTTTTGTGGTGGTACTAAGTGACTATCTACTCTGTCCCTCAGGGCACTTGGACATGGTCAGGTTTCTCTTAGAAGCAGGAGCCGACCAGGAGCACAAGACGGATGAGATGCACACTGCACTCATGGAGGCCTGCATGGTAACACCACCTGTTATACACTCAGTCCTTTAGCTACTGTTTGTGCAGCTTTGTTTAGTTAGTAATTCACGGATGTGTCCTCTGTAGGATGGGCATGTGGGGGTGGCAAGGCTGCTGTTGGATAGTGGGGCGCAGGTAAACATGCCCGCTGACTCATTTGAGTCGCCACTGACACTGGCTGCCTGCGGGGGCCACGTGGAGCTGGCAGCACTGCTGATCGAGAGAGGTGCCAACCTGGAGGAGGTGAACGATGAAGGCTACACTCCACTGATGGAGGCAGCTCGTGAGGGCCATGAAGAGATGGTGGCGCTGCTCCTGGCACAAGGTACTAGTCACCGCAACACCCATAGTTTTCTTGGTCATGTGTTGTTTGGTCGTGTTTTGCAAATAGTTTGTTCAGCGTTAATGTACTTTTAGTCTTAATCAATATAAGATATGAACTTGACATGAAAGGAATGTCTGGGGTTACATACAACTTATGCGCATCAACAGCTTTTCTGGCTTGCTGTTGACCAGCACAAAAATGTGGATTCCTCCCTTAGTTTGAAATAATATGTGAAAACACTTGGACAATAATAAACTTAAAAGTGGAAGCCTATGAAGCAAGCTATCAGCCCTGTGAATCAGTGTTGGAATAGAAACGTTTACAAAATCTCTCTGTCCAAAGAAATATTCGTAATCTTTCAAGAAATATTTACAAATAAATAAATGTTGCCTTTACTTTCTGTCTGCGTAAGCAGTGTTTACATCAGGCATTCTTAGTCTTTTTTGGTCTGTGAATCATGTTTTGGTTATAAACATTTCCACAGAAATAAACTATACACCTTAGAATATGTTGCGTGCAATTACAGAACTGGCAAATTACTTTATTAATAATACATTTGACTGTTTAGCCTATACCAAATCATTTTGGGACCCCTTAATTTGCTCAGCCTTTCTAATGAGAGGGCTGTGCTACAGCTTGACAAAGTCTGGCATTATAATTCAAAGCAAATATCTCATTGCTTTCAAATCCACCTTGCATGGTTCTTGGATCTTAACGCAAGCATTGAATCCTAGTTTGCACAAATAAGTGCCAGCAAATGGTGGCAGTTGATTAGGGTACTCAGTGGCACTTCCACCAGGGATGCATGGGAATAAAATCTTTGAAGTGTCCTGTCGCATGATGGAAATGATGGAAAAACAACTTTAAATAATAGACCAGTTCCCACGACCCCCATCTCCATCTCTGGTTTGCAACCCCAAGGTTGAGAACCTCTGGTTTACATGGAACAGAGTTCTGCAAACTCCACCCACAGGAATTGTTTCAGTAATGCATAACCAGAAAATCCACACAGAAAACAATCCATCTCAAATGGATGATTTTAGCATTAACAGCCCCACCAACTCATCTCCCTGCTGAGTTAATAATGGCCATATAGACTAGAACTCAACTTCCATTGTTTTTTTTGTTTTTTTAACTATTCAGTTGCTTGGATGGGCTCTTGTGGCCTTTGTAAGTGACCAGTGAGCTTCTGAAGAACTCTAAAGACACTGAGTACGTTTACATGCATTATCTGACACTGATTTTGCATAATAAGCGGACAGTGTGTGTGGGCATGTAAACACCTTAAACGGTTTTCCTTTATCAGGGTAAGAACATGAAAGGTTTAAGCTAAAAGCATTTGGAACACACATATTTTTGCAAATTCTCCTGATTTTGCATTCTATGTAAATACCTTCACCTGGAGCTCTTACCAGCTTATCTAATGTGCGAAAGCATTATATTTGTGCATGTTTACTTTTAAGTCAAAAGCAGAGAATAACCCAATGATTTCAAGTCTCATGTAAACACTTTTCTTGTGTTGTCAGATTTTGGTACATTTTTGGTAGTTATCAAAGCATTGGTGTGCACGTGCATTGTCCTGCTCTGATCCAAAGTTTTCCCCAAGCGCATGCAAAGGCACGTGACAGATGCTTACAAATGTTCTCCATGGTGATTCTTCTATCATGTGTTCATTGTATTTAATTATCTATCTCACATATGTAAGAAGGATATATGCTTGCATTTTTTTTTTTTTTTTACATCAAGTCTCATAGAAAACATACATTCAAAGAGAAAGTTACCCCACTAATTGCATCCTAATTCAATTTTACAATTGTTAATGTTCACGCAGTGCTCCTGTTCTCATTTTAACAAGCTTTATGTGACGGAATCAGAGAGAGGCATTGGTTCATCCGTTCAAAAACAGTCTGTAGATCTGACACGAGTCAGCTTGAGAGACACCGCCTAAGTTGTATTTACTACAGAATATTCCTTAAACAATTGTGAAATTTTACAATACAATTGTATTGTGTTGTTTCTAGGTGCAAATATTAACGCTCAGACAGAGGAGACACAGGAGACGGCACTGACTCTGGCATGCTGTGGAGGCTTCTTAGAGGTGGCTGATTTCCTCATCAAAGCTGGGGCAGACATTGAGCTCGGGTGCTCCACGCCGCTCATGGAGGCTGCACAGGAAGGGCATCTGGAGCTGGTCAAATACTTGTTGGCTGCAGGTGAGGCCTTGCATCCAATGCAAGTATTGCAATAAGATGCTGCCTGTGACATAATGGAAATTTTCACAAACCTCTCTCTCTGTTCAGGGGCTAACGTCCACGCCACTACAGCCACAGGAGACACTGCTCTGACATACGCCTGTGAGAACGGACACACAGATGTGGCTGATGTGCTGCTGCAGACAGGGGCTGATCTGGTTTGTGGATTTAATAGTTTGCAGTTTGCCCTGATTGCAGTTTTATTGTTTAGAGTTTTAAAGTTTATATACAGTACTGTGCAAAGGGTTTATGCAGTGTATATGTATAAAAATGTATATGAGGATGTTTTCAAAAATAATGCCATAAATCATTTTTATAAATAAATTAATTTCAAACAAAGTGCAGTAAACATAATCAATAATTGGGGTGACCAGCCTATACCTTTAAAACAGCACCTATTTTCTTTGGTACACTGTTGGCAGATCTGTGTTTCCAAGCATCTTGGATAACTTGCCATGTTAACTTAGTGCAATTAATTAAAAAATACTGCAATAAATAAACACAGTTAATCAGGCCCCAGCAATCTACATCTTAAAAATATATTGTTCATGGTGCGAAATGCTGAAAAAACAGCGAGATGCAACAGTTCAAACAGCAATGGCCAAAGATGTCATGCATGTGTACATAGACCAACAATTTCAAAATTTTGCTGGCGGAATACAAGAACGCTATTTCGGACAGATTGACTTGATTGCTAAATACATTTCCTGTGGACAGTAGACCAGTGATAGGCTTAAGTTCAATGATATGGAAACAGAACATAGAAAATATAACATTTCCAATATATAAAGCCAGTTTTCATAATGTATATTGAATAATTTTCCAGTCTGACACAATAATGTAATGTCTACCAGTTGTCTTCATTTGGGAACTTTTCTCAGCAAATATTGATATGCAGTTAATTGTGATTAATTGGCGTATCATGTAATTCAATTGAAGTTTCAATCGATTGAAAGCCCTTGTTTTATATAATTGATATATAAATCAAT
This sequence comes from Myxocyprinus asiaticus, assembly GCF_019703515.2. Taxonomy (NCBI): domain Eukaryota; kingdom Metazoa; phylum Chordata; class Actinopteri; order Cypriniformes; family Catostomidae; genus Myxocyprinus; species Myxocyprinus asiaticus. The sequence continues at coordinate 21,444,813 of NC_059381.1, read as the reverse complement.
TTTTCCCCTCAGGAACATGAATCAGAAGGGGGCAGGACTCCACTGATGAAAGCGGCCAGAGCAGGACACCTGTGCACTGTGCAGTTTCTCATCAGCAAAGGCAAGTTATGAATGTTCTTGCAAAAAAAAAATTTATAGTCACTCCTTAGCATTTGATTATGTCTCATTTATCTGATTTTATTTTTTATTATTTTGTTTTGATTCTACTTTGAAATTCAAATATGCATGTGCTTTGTCTGCAGGTGCTAATGTGAATAGAGCCACGGCCAACAATGATCACACAGTGGTCTCTCTGGCTTGTGCGGGAGGCCACCTGGCTGTGGTGGAGCTGCTGTTGGCCCATGGAGCAGACCCCACCCACAGACTGAAGGCGAGTTTAATTTTGATTAATTGAGAATTACATGACCCAGATGCTAAAGGCTACGAAGCGGTCATATGACCTCTGTTAATTAGAGTTTGATATTTTCTGCTCACAGGATGGCTCTACGATGCTGATTGAAGCTGCTAAAGGTGGTCACACTAATGTGGTGTCTTACCTGCTAGACTACCCAAACAACATTCTGTCAGTCCCTGCCCCAGACCTGTCCCAGCTTACACCTCCCTCTCATGACACTTCTCAGGTAAGCTCCCAATATCTGTCTTGGCATCACTACAAATTACCCTCTTACAAATTTAACTTTTCCCTTGAGAGATAACAGGTATTTTTATATGACATGATTACAGTTTTATTAAATAGATTGTTTATTTTGTTTGATATGTGCAGGCCCCTCGAGTCCCATTCAAAGCCCTGGCTATGGTGGTGCCCCCCCAAGAGCCAGACAGAGTGCCCTCCACCATCCCCACACCCCCACCTGTTACAAACAAAGGTTAGTTTGCTCTCAAATCCTTAAGAGAGAACCTTCAGAGAGAAGAGATGTCATTTGGATAGGTCATCATAGAATGTCTAGTAGAGTTATTCTTGTCAACTGGATGTGTATGTCTGTTGCTCACTCATGTTTTTTCATCAGTAATCTAATGGTAAACAACTGATGGAGATCTGCTTGGAGTTGCCAAATGTCTTGAGCTTCAGAGAAATGCAACAGTTTGACAAAATTAACTATTAGACAGTTTTATAATAGTTTAAATTAAATACTGGAAGAGCTGATTAGCATGGTTTTGGGTTTGATTATTAGTATGTTTTGTCTCTTAGGTGCATCCAAACAGAGGCTGAGCTCCCTTCAGAGCAACTCAGTGGCCTCAGGTTGCCTAGATGCTGACCTGCTGCCACCTTTCCACCCTTACCAGCCTTTAGAGTGTATCGTCGAGGAGACCGAGGGCAAGTTGAATGAGCTGGGTCAGCGCATCAGTGCCATCGAGAAGGCCCAGCTACAGTCGCTTGAGCTCATCCAGGGCGAGCCGCTCACCAAAGACAAGATCGAGGAGCTGAAGAAGAGTCGCGAGGAGCAAGTCCAGAAGAAGAAGAAGATCCTGAAAGAACTGCAGAAGGTGGAGCGGCAGCTGCAGCTGAAGACACAGCAGCAGTTCACCAAAGAATACATGGAGACCAAGGGGCTCAAGGAGGAGCTGGGCCAGGCGGCAGGGGTGGAGATGCCCGGCACCCCCCTGCCCCTGCAAGCCACACAGCTGGGCACTGACTCCGAGAACGAGACTAACCTCAAAGAGGAGGACCACCGGCCCACCCTGACAAATGAGGATGAGGAGGAGGAGGAGGAGGATGGAGAGGACATTGACTGTGCCAAGCTGCCACAAGTGGACACCATTTTCAACAGAAAGGCAACACAGCCACCACCACCACCTACACCTCCTCAGAATCAGGTCCTCCAAAGTCCCCTGCTGCAGACCAGCTTTGTACCCATCCAGCCTTTGGCCACACAGCAGTCCACAGACTTCAGTAATGCCGAGTACCCAGGAAGCAGTAGTCCAGACCTGCAGAGAATGTTGCTGGGCCAGCATCTTACGGGGTTGGGGCCGGGACTTCTCACACAGGCACCCGATGGACTCATGGTGGCCACGCCTGCACAGACGCTCACAGACACTCTTGATGACATCATGGCGGGTGAGCTCACTGCAACTGGAGCAGCATTTGCTTAACCATTAGAAATGTATTAACTGCATTGTCTTAGCAACTGAAATTTAAGACCACATTTTATTTTAGTCCATGTCTGTAAGGTTTATAGCCCATATATATATGTTAGCGTACCACTAAAAGTTGACAAGTAACATTTAGGAAATATACACATTTAAAACACAGTCTTTCTCTTCAGGAAAAATACCAAAAATATTAATGACTCATCTTTGCATGTGTGGATGTTTATATTATTTTTGGCCAATAAAATGCTTAAATAAAACCAAGTTATACTTGCAAATCATGGTTCACGGCTGTGATGTAAACTAAATGTGATTGGCTATTTACAAAAAGAGGCGAGTCCATTATGTCCCACCTATTTCAACTGAAAAAATGTGTACACAGAACAGAAAACTACACACATTGGGCCATTTCATGGTGTCTTTGGCTTTAGACCTCATCTCCTTTAATTGCTTTTTTCTGGTTATGAAGATTTAGTCATTTCAAAACAAGGATTCATTATTAAAGGTGCTCTTTGTAATAAAACAATGTCTAATTCCATTTTTCCTCTTTGCAGCTGTGAACAACAGAGTGCCTGTGGTAAACACTACAACCTCGCCTTCTCCTCAACCCTCCGCACAGACGCCCATCAACACAGTCTCCCCATCCTCCATGCTCCCTCTGTACCCCTCAGTCGACATTGACGCACATGTAAGACCTTCCTCTTCTCTGCATGTAACATACAAAATACATCCAATTTTCAGTGAGCTGGGTAAGAATAGACAGTAATTTTTGTTAAGTACTGAAAGTATTATATTCATTCTTCCCCTTCAGACTGAGAGCAATCATGACACAGCACTGACGCTGGCCTGTGCAGGTGGCCATGAAGAGCTTGTCTCAGTGCTTATTGCACGTGGGGCCAACATCGAGCACCGGGACAAGAAGGGTAAGAGGCTCATTCAGATGTTCTCTGAAGTCACAACAGTTTGGCAAAATGAAAGAGATGTTGACATTCTCTTGTCTCTCTGTACACAGGGTTCACTCCACTAATCCTAGCTGCCACTGCTGGCCATGTTGGTGTGGTGGAGATACTGCTGGACAAAGGTGGAGACATCGAAGCTCAGTCTGAGAGGACCAAAGACACCCCTCTGTCCCTCGCCTGCTCGGGCGGCAGGCAAGAGGTACCCTCACAAACTTAGCTCACCATTTAGGACTAAAGACAAAAGCCACACATTTATAAGCTACTTTCATTTTTAGAATTGAAATTGTGTGTAATGACTCTGACCTTTCATTGTGCTGAGAGACTATTCATTTTCCATTTTAAAGGATAGCTGTATGATTAAAGATAATTACTATCTTTATTATCACAGGTGGTGGAGTTGTTGTTGCTTCGTGGTGCTAATAAGGAGCACCGTAACGTGTCTGACTACACCCCGCTCAGCCTGGCGGCCTCAGGGGGCTATGTCAACATCATCAAGATCCTCCTGAACGCTGGTGCTGAGATAAACTCCAGGTCAGAACACATGCCTACACACTCCCATCGACTTGATTAGATGACTTAAGACTCATATTAAGAGAAATTAATGGTGCTGTAAGCATTTTTATTTTCTTCATGAAATGACATGCAGAAAATGCCCCTATTCCCTGAAAGATGTCATTGAAATAAGTGCCATGAAATATCACACCTGCCTCTGTGATGACGCTAATCTCTGTGAACAAAAAAATTGTCTGCGGTCAGTTTGACAGTTGACAGTTTGAAAACGGTATTTTGCTACCGTGGCTTTTAACGTCACTGTACTTATACAAGGTCAGTGTAACTGTCCAGGTTTGTGGACATCAAATTACATGTTTATTTTTCATACCTGTGATATTAAAACTCTCTCCTGCTCTCACTGTTATCTCTGATAACAGTGGTCTCTAAGCGTCTCTGGGTATATGTGCGTATCTTTTTTTGGAAAGAGGGGCCATGACTTATTCAGCATCCAAGTCTGGTGGAAGTTCTAGGACTGTTAAAATTGCTTACGACACCTTAAAGACATACTCATTCTTTTTAGTTATAGTGTAACTCTCTCCCTCTGGCCACTGCATAAACCTATGTTACTCTTTCAGGACTGGCAGTAAGCTGGGCATTTCTCCACTAATGTTGGCAGCCATGAACGGCCATGTGCCTGCGGTGAAGCTGCTTTTGGATATGGGTTCTGATATCAATGCTCAAATCGAGACAAATCGCAACACAGCACTGACCCTGGCCTGCTTCCAGGGTCGGGCAGAGGTTGTCAGCCTGCTGTTGGACCGCAAGGCCAATGTGGAACACCGTGCCAAGGTTTGTTCCAACCTAACTTCCTGCACTTTTGCGTATAAATGTGTATTCATATCTTTATATGAACCTGAGATAGTCTGGCTTTAAAATCTATACCATATGCCTAAATTATGTACAGTTGTAGGAAGTAAAAAAGGGAAAATGCTGTTTTGCCAGTTTAATACAATGCTATTAGTAAAAACTAACACATGGTTAAACTAAATGTCAAGGTTGAATTTGAAATGCCTCCTTGGGTGATGTCAATTGTCAAAGTTAAAGGAATGTTCCAGGTTCAATTCAAGTTAAGCTCAATCGACAGCATTTGCGGCATTGTTGATTACAACAAAACATTATTTTGACTCGTCCCTACTAAAAAAAAAAAAAAGACAGGGTTACATTGGGGCACTTACAATGGAAGTGAATGGAGCCAATTTTTGCTGGGTTTAAAGGCAGAAATGTGAAGCTTTTAATTTTATAAAAGCACTTACATTAATTCTTCTTTTAAAACTTGTGTATTATTTGAGCTGTAAAGTTTAAATTGTTGTTTTGACAATCATTTTAGAGTTTTAGGATTTATATCATGTCGTCATCGCAACAAAATTATTAAATTGGATAGAAATTTACACAGAAACGCTATTTTATCACATTAAAATCACGTTAACGCATTTTGTTTACATCTCGCCACACGCCCCACCGAGAGCAAGAACCACACATTATAGTGACCAGGAGGAGGTTACCCCATGTGGCTCTACCCTCCCTAGCAACCGGGCCAATTTGGTTGTTTAGGAGACCTGGCTGGAGTCACTCAGCACACATAAAATCCCAGAGTTACATAAAACTCCGGGATTCCCTCAATGTACCAGTGCATATATGCGAACGTGAGGGACCGTCGATATTTTACATTGGTGTGCATAAATGGGTGTAGTTGATAGTGTGTGTGTTCTTTTCCCACTGTAATTCTTTCCGCTGTGTTGACTTGTTGTTGGACTCCATCCTATGACGTTTGTTATCCGGTCTGTTCACGCACATGCGCACACCTCAGTAACCGGTTAGAATGCTGCTTATGTATTTACACGCCACATTAAGATGCATTCTCCGGGAGAAACCTAGGTGTGTTAAACCGCTTTCTCTTAATCTCTTTAACGGCATAAGGAAATCGCCATTCTCGTTTACATGATGTTTCAGAATGCCGCTTTCTGCAAAAACCCTGGAATAACCTGCTTTCATAAGTGCATGTAGCTCCATACCACCCTCGGATCTGAAACCTACCATAATCTCTTACATCAGCAACAAATGGCAAACTGAATGGGATCAATGCATTACAAGCATATTGCATGAAATCAGCCCTGTAGTGGGCAAAAGACACATCTTTAATTTCAGTAATCGCTGGGATCTGATCATTTACACCTGTTGCCGAATAGGACATTCCAGACTCACACATATGTTCCTAATATCAGACAAAGATCTACCATTATGCACAGCATGCCAGAATCCACTATACTTAAAACATATTTTTTTGATTGTGCTGGATTTATTTCTTTTAGGGTATTATTTTACTCCGCAAACACTTTTGAAGAGATTTTTAACAAAGTCAACCCTGAATCAGTTTTGAGTTCTTATCGACAATAAATTTTAAAAACTTGTATACACTCTACCTTTAAATGTATTCTAACTTGTTTTTCTCCATGAAAATAGCCTTGGAAGCTGGCATGGTGCAAAATCACTAAACTCATTTAAGTGCATGTAAATGTGGTCAGTATGTTTGCATCGAGGTTGTATCATTTACATGGTGCCATCTCCTGGTGGCCATATGTAACATCGTGCTTTGTGTGGATCATCTAATGATCTATGCATCTGGTTACCTTTTGTGAGAGCTTGTTTGAAAGATAATCACCTCTTCTAAGTAATGGTATGTGATATTTTATGTTCTGTTTATTTTTCGTGAAGTTATAGGAGAAAAAGCGGCATATTGTCAAAGACATATACTTTGCTTTTACTCGCTATTTTTGTCTGTGAATAAAACAAATAGGCTGGTTGTATTCAACTCTTTGAGAGCTTTCCAACAACATATGACACATTTGATCAGTTTGTTTTTACTGATTGCAGTATGTACAGTGCAATTTTTTAAATAAATTATCAAAACGGAACACTTCTGATTTGTCTGCAAATTTCAAAGCACTTGTTCAGTTTGTCCAATGCCTACATGCATTGTAAAGTGCAGCTTTCAAACGATACCTTTTTTGTGTTGGTCAAGACTGTAGTTATTAATATTTTGATTATTTTTTTCTCTCGTGGACTCGCATCCAAGCTGAAAGGGTTAAAATTATTTTTTGTGGTAATCAACATTATGCCACAAATGCTGTCGATTGAGTTTGACTTGTATTGAACACAGAGTATTCCTTTAAAAACTAGACAATACACTTCTGAGTTGGAACACGATGTTTTTTCTTTACTGAAATGTAAAACTAAATGCTAACGGGACATTTCCTTCCACCAGACGGGCCTCACCCCTCTCATGGAGGCTGCATCAGGTGGTTATGCTGAAGTTGGCCGTGTCTTGTTGGATAAAGGGGCGGATGTCAATGCTCCTCCGGTTCCCTCCTCTCGCGACACTGCTCTCACCATTGCTGCAGACAAGGGTCACTACAAGTTCTGTGAGCTTCTCATCAGCAGGTGCGTCTTTATGACTGTAGTACACAAAGTAATCAGTGCCAGTCATTCTTCATAGATGAATTTCCCTCACAACATGTAAGAACTTCTAGAATGTTTTATCTTTGGCACTGCATTGATCATGCTGCTTTTTCTCCTGTTTATGCAGAGGGGCTCACATTGATGTTCGAAATAAGAAGGGGAACACCCCTTTGTGGCTGGCTGCTAACGGAGGCCACTTTGATGTGGTGCAGCTGTTAGTGCAGGCTGGAGCCGATGTGGATGCAGCTGACAACCGCAAGATCACTCCCCTCATGGCAGCGTTCCGCAAGGTAAGCAGTTTTACCATGGTGTTCATATAATGAATGGATTTCTTGACTTGTGATTTAATGCCACCAATGCTGTACTTTTGAAAAGATGATATAAGATGGAGAATGATTAGAATACACATGCATGAAGCAGTGAATTGTGTTTGGCATGTTTTTAGGGTCATGTGAAAGTGGTGCAGTACTTGGTGAAGGAAGTCAACCAGTTCCCGTCTGACATTGAGTGCATGAGATATATTGCAACTATTGCAGATAAGGTACAAAAGACCATTGCAGAAGACAACTTACTTTATCATGATGATTTAGAATGTATCCTGGGAAGAACATTTCTATGGCTTGATTTTCTTGTAAGCCTTTTATTCATGGATACACATTCCACTCTGTAGGAATTGCTGAAGAAGTGTCATCAGTGCATGGAGACCATTGTCAAAGCCAAAGATCAGCAGGCGGCTGAAGCAAACAAGAATGCCAGCATTCTGCTGAAGGAGCTTGATCTGGAGAAGGTTAGTTTTGTTTTCAGATGTTCACCATAATAATCACATGCTTGATGAGTATTAAACTAACTCACTACTGATTGAGGATCTTGCTGTTAGTCATATTGTGCAGCAGAATCATCATGGTAAATTTATTTTTCCCGAACTTTTTGATGACAGTCTCGTGAAGAAAGTAAAAAACAAGCTCTAGCTGCAAAGCGAGAGAAGCGAAAGGAGAAGCGCAAGAAAAAGAAGGAAGAGCAGAAAAGGAAACTGGAGGAAGAAGAGGCCAAAGTAAAAGAGGAGTTCTCTGAGATGCAGGATCAGAAGGATGACTCTGGCGAAGGTGAGAAACGCTCTCAGAGGTTCATGCCCAAATGTCATATAGAAAACATCACTCTTTACAGTATTTAGTTTTGTCAGTGCTTCCGGTAGCATCTTGTGAACTCTTGTCATTGTTGTCCTGCAGAGGTGGAGGTTCCCATTGAGCCCCCAAGTGCTACCACCACCACAACCATTGGTATCTCCGCCACCTCCATGACCTTCACCAACACTTTCGGTAAAAAACGAGCAAATGTGGCCACCACGCCAAGCACCAATCGAAAGAGCAAAAAGAACAAGACCAAGGATTCGCCCAGCGAGCCAATCATCCTTCAAGACCCACAGATGGCGCTGGCGCAGCAAAAAGCAGACAAAAACAAGATCCATGGAGAACCCCGTGGAGGTGGGGCACCTGGAGGCACCAGTGACTCTGATAATCTGGACAGCACTGACTGTAACAGTGAGAGCAGCAACGGCAGTAAAAGTCAGGAGCTTGCAGACCCACCCTCGTTGTCGTCCTTTTCATTCACTGCCCCTTTGGGCTCCCACCAGCCCCAGATCGCAAGTGAGAAAAGACAGGGACCATCACTGCAAGGCTCTCGTGAGGAGAGGGTCACAGTGTCCATCTCCAAACCACAGCAAAAGTAAGAATTGATCTTCTGCTTGCCACTGTTCTATGGCTTATTTTGCCATTCAGGTAAAAAATGCAGAGAGAAGGCATTTGACAAATCTTAGCCATGTTCAATTGTTTATTTTCTTGAACATGGTAGTGAAAATTTGGCTTTCATTTGCAAACAATTTCGAATAGCAAATTTGATAAAAGGGTTTGTTTAGGTCTCTATTGTCAATGAATAATTAACATGCCAGTATATCACATTTGCATCCTTGTGAAAAATTGTTCATGGAGAGAAAATTTAATATCTTGCTGTATTCTCATTTGCTAACAGATTGTTTGAGATCAACAGTGACTTGACCCCCAGTTCCCTACCCTCCTCGTTCAAGACCATTTCACTGCCAGTCACCTCGCCCAACATTAAGATGAATCTCACTAGCCCAAAGAGGGGCCAGAAGAGAGAAGAGGGGTGGAAAGAGGTGGTTCGGAGGTGAGGGGCGCACAAATATATATATATATATATATATATATATATATATATATATAATATAATATAATATAATATAATTTTTTTTTTTTTTATAAATACCTTTTATTGTGCTTTATCATTTCTACTCTAGATCCAAGAAACTCTCTGTCCCTGCTTCTGTGGTGTCTCGGATCATGGGTAGAGGTGGCTGCAACATTACGGCTATCCAAGACGTTACGGGTGCACACATTGACGTGGACAAGCAAAAGGACAAGAATGGAGAGAGAATGATTACAATCAGGTACAAATAAGGCTGACCGTCCATAGAAAATGTTGAGAGGAGTAGTGAAAGTTTGCACAAATGTGCAAAAGTCTGGCAGTTGTGAAAAATTTTTAGTGGGAATGTTTTAAAAATGAATGCCATAAACGTTTTATTGATCAATTAAATTGTTACAAAGTGGAGTATACATAAAAACAACTGAATCAATATTTGGTTTGACCACCGTATTTTTTTTTTTTTTATATGGCACCAATTCTCCTAGGTACACTTTTCAATGTGGTTTGCAGATAGGTTGTTCCAAGAATCTTGCCACATTTTTATGTGTTTATGCTGTCTAAATTGCTTCTGTCACTTCATGTAATCCCAGATTTACTTAATGAAGTTGAGATTCAGGCTCTGTGAAGGCCATAGCATCTATTGCATGACTCCTTGTTCTACTTCTATTCAATTCTATTTGCAATAGACAATTGACACACTACAGCAAAAGATATAAAATAATCATCTTAAGACAAATGTTTTTCTAAAACATCTAATGTGCCTTAGACTTTTGCACAGTGCTGTGTATAATTTCTTAAATGTGCTCACTTGCAGAGGTGGTACAGAGTCCACAAGGCACGCTGTGCAGCTGATCAACGCACTGATCCAAGACCCTGCCAAAGAGCTGGAGGACCTGATCCCTCGTAACCACATCCGGCCACCTGGCGCCAACACCAAAATCAGCTCCACCTACACAACCTCCACTGGAGCCACCAGCACTACTGCAGCCAGTTCAAAAGGCCTGCCATCTGTGTTGCCCACCTCCAGCATGTCTTTTCAATCCTCCACTAACTCAACAGCTCAGCAGGCTGGCAAATTGGGCAAAAGTGTGGCACAGGGTGTCAGGCCTCCCTTTGTTTCTTTGCCACCACTTGCTTATGCTCATCCTCAGCTGGCCCTTCTTGCAGCCCATACTATGCATCAGATCCGCCACCCTCGTTTGCCCATGGCGCAGTTCGGTGGCACTTTCCCGTCCTCCCCCAATACCTGGGGTCCATTCCCTGTGCGTCCTGTGAGCCCTGGTAGTGCTAACAGCTCCCCCAAACACGGCAATAGTTCTCTCACACGCTCCACCACCTCAGCTCCTGCCCATATTGATCACCCTGCTGCTTCTGTGTCCAGCATCTCGGCTCTCACTGCCTCCACCACCTCTCCCACTAGTTCTGCACCTACCAACACCCCCACGCCTTCCTCTGTCAGGAAGCAGCTTTTCTCAGCAGAGCCCAAGTCAGGGGCTGGAGTTGCTGTGGCCACTAATGGCAGCAGTGCTACCCCAACGCAAGTTGCTGCCTCTCCCATCAGCTGCACTCCCACCACCCCCACAACCCCTCCGCCTGCATCTGCGCCCATTGCTCCACCCTCACAGCATCATCCACCCACCAAGCCAGAGCCAGCAAACCTCAGCACCCCTGCTAAAGAGAAGCCCATCACAGAGCTCTCTGCACCTATTGCAGGAGCTCAATCTGATGGCTCCAGCCCCTCTGCTCCCCTGCACTTCACTTCATCTCCGTCGGGCTCCTCGATGGTGCCCGTGCAGCCTGAGAGCCGACAGCAGCTTCCGCCACAGTTTCCCTCCAGCACAGAACCCTGTTCCTCTTCCTCATCTCAGCCAGGGTCATCTCACCCTGTCACGCGCCTGCCCCCTCCCACCTGCAGCAGTACAGTTACTAACACCAGCAGCACCATACCTCATTATGCCACCCCCGGTGTGTCCCCACGCATGCAGCCACCGACACACTACTACCCAATGGCTGCAAGTGCCCTGCAGGAGCAGCAGTCTGTGTTTGTGCCTCCAGGAACTTCACAGGAGCTGCTCAAACAACCACTGCCGCAGCAGCAACAACAGCCTCCACCTCAGCCCAGCCTGGCACCTACAGGAATGCCCCCTCACTCCCTTCCAATATCCTCCACCATGGGTATGATGAACGGCTCTCAAATGCATCTGCACAGCGGAAAAGCGCAACTGCCCCCCAACTTCGGCCCTGCAGCTCTCTTCAATCACTTCAGCAGCATCTTCGACAACAACCAGGTGGGTAACAACCAGGTTTGGGGGGCCTGCCATCTACCTGCTCGCACCCCACCTGAGCAACCCTACAGTGCCCAACCTACCGCTTACATGGGGGCAATGGGGCAAATGGAAAATGTCATGCCATGTCCTGATGGCTCGAAAGCTCCAGGGTATCGCTGCTCCTCACAGAGGATGGTCTCCAGTCCCATTGGTGAGTGCTACCTGTCAATAATAGGCACTCTTGCTGAAGACCTTTTTGTTTTTTTGGAAGATTGTTTTTTTTTTTTTAGTAAAACACTTGTGTTTTCTCTGAAACACAGGAATGCATCCAATGGACCCCACAGGCAACTCCATGTCTTCATCTGCTGCCCTCACCAGCTTTACCACAAGCATGTCAGCCAGCCCTGTGTTCCTGCACGGTCCAGCTCCTGTGGGTGCACCCTCCTTTAGCCGCCAGCACTTCTCTCCCCATCCCTGGAGTGCCTCCAATTCATGTATGAAAACAAACAAGTCCTCATTTAATGCAGATACACCAAGCACATTACTTTTTATTCAAGATTATAGTTCATGTTTTCTTCCTGATGTTACCATTTTTTCTGTTGGATCTTATCAAATGTTCTTTGTTTTGCATCTGTCTCTCTTCCTGTCTAAATTATCGTGGCTTGTTTAGGTGAGTCTCCTGTGCCATCTGTGTCCTCTGGGGCATCCTCGCCTCATTGCACATCTACGGTGACTCCCGCTCTGATCCAGGCAAAACCCAGTAGCTCCAACCAGCAGGACCGCAAAGTGCCCCCTCCAATTGGAACTGAGCGTCTGGCCCGCATCCGACAAACCGGCTCAGTCAGTCACACCATGTTGCCCACCAGCTACACGCCACCAGTTGGACAGGGTGGCATCTGGTCTTTTGGAGTGGGCAGTGCCTCCGGTAAGTCTGCGGCTGAGACATACTACTAGTCAGTTCTATTAGTCAAAACGTGAAATGAGATTGTTTTTGCTTAGGTAACCCATAGCAATGCTCCGATCGATTTGTGGTCTCATAATTTATCCAATCACATAAAACGATCGCCCATTTTGCAAAAGACAGGTGATTCCTTCAAGACTTCAGCATCACTGTCATGCCATCATGGGTGTGTAGAGAACACAGGCTGAGTTTTGTAAGACAACAAACTTGATTCGGGAGTAAAGAACGATGCAGTGTGAGCGGTATGGCGAATATGAAAATCTTGTGTACAGTGTGTCGTAACAATGCGACTGAGGGTTCTTTTGTTTCAAGACCCAATTTTATGGAGTTATGGTATGTCCCAATACTTGCACACTTTTTTGCTACACACTAAAAAGTGCACACTTTTTCATCACAAAAAGAGTACACACTTTAAAGGCATAGTATAAGTAGGTGAATTGGGACACAGCATCAGTCTCTGCCGGGCATAGTTATCATAACGCGGTTACAAGATGAGGTATAATTTAAACATCTTTATTAAATGACTCCCGAGCAAACGGCATTAACAGTAGCACCTGTTGAGTCTGCAAACATGCACTTTTCCTCCATTCTCCTTTCATCTCTTCCCTCACGAGAGTGTTCCACTCATTAAAGCTCAAAGCAGAAACAAGTGAAAGAGGAACTAATATTACCAACACTGAATAAATGGAAAGGCAGATTGTAGGTATAAAAATTGTTTTTCAACATAATATTTAGATAATATAATATGATGCAAGAAAAATTTTGAAATTAATAAATATTAATAATAATGATGATATTAGTGAAATGACAATAATGGTTGGTGTTACCAACATGATAATTCAGTTAACAATGACAGTGAGCCGAAAGCTTGCACATAACCGGATATAACACGGTTAATAAAATAAAAGGTTAAATGATCGGACTTGGCCTATCAGAAGACTAGAACATTGCTAATCTGTAACGGCTGTAAAGATCCTGATTGCAGCATCCCTAGTAACCCACTATGCTAAATGTGGCGATCTGGGAAAGGTAGTTGAGTTAGTAAATGAATTTCTCTGTCTTGTTCACAGAGACAATGTCAGGCTGGTCTCAGCCCTTGATGGGAGGGCCAGTGATGCACCAACAGATGCAGGAGCAGTCTGCCTTCTCCCAGCACCAGGCTATGGAACGAGATGACACTGGGATCGTGGCTCCTTCTAACACCTACCACCAACCCCTGCCCACCAACTTCATGGATTTTCCAAAGGTGTGGTAGTAACTAATTAGCACACCCTGCAATGTGACACATTCTTTAAGAATATGATTTCAATTCCAAAGGTTGTCTTAGCTCTTTTTTCCTTGTCTATCTAAAAACCTACATTTAGATTGTCATTTTTAGTTCAGTCCAAAAAGAGGGATTGGCATTCATAGTTTTTATTGATGAATGTTTGTTTTGGGATGTCTAGGGGCTGCCAATGTCAATGTATGGTGGCACGATGATCCCTCCACACCCTCAGATGGCAGAGGGTCCTGGAGGCCCTGTATACAATGGTCTTCACACATCTGACCCTGCCTGGAATCCTATCCTAAAAGTTGTTCCCAACTCGGCTGAAAATTCAGACCCACAGCAGGTAATGGCTCTTAGTTGACCTCTGCTCCTGCTAGAAGTGAAAGCAGACCATTTTAGTTTTTGAATTGTATCCCCTTTTGCTGGACTGTAACTCTTTGAATCCTTGTTGTTGCAGGTATGGCCAGGCACTTGGGCCCCACATGTGGGAAATGTACATCTGAATCATGTCAACTAAACACAGTGATCGAGAGGCCTAGGAGCAGTAACAAGAAACACGTTAAAAAGAACAAGATAATTACCTAATTACTGAGACGTGGTATTAACCTAGATGTGTCCCCCAAAAAATGTTAAACAAGTTATGAAATTTGAGAGATGGACACCCTTGATGTGCCTAACTAAAAAGAGAGAATCAAATGTGGGATTAACGAGTTTACCACGGTCTATGAACAAATCGATTGCCTGTTCAACAGGATACATTCTGAGTAGTATAGCCATTTTGACATATAAGCCCCATGTAAAAGTGTTCTTGGTCAGCAGGGCTCAATAGGACAGTGCGCTATTTATACTTGGCCAAGAACTAGATTGCATAAAGAATGAAATCAGACCTTTTAGAGTGGTAAATACCTGTATAATTGTTTACATACAGAAAAAGGGTTCAAATGAGAGTAAATTTCATGTCGTATAGTGGCTCTACTTTATGTAGCCTGTATTAATGTGAAATATTTACCTTAATATTCAATAAAAAGTTGGAAATGTATCTGGTGTCTGAAATTTACTTTGATTGATTGGTTTATACTGTGCCCTGTAAACTGAATGAGGTGTGAGGTGCATTGCCAATCCTGGATAGAGACATAAAACCTACTGCAGGGTAATCAATAGAAAGAAAATATGGTGAGAGTATGACCTATATTTTCTGCAAGACCATTGAATGATGGTTTTTTACACCCAAGCACAATTTGTTTTGCCACATTATGTTGTGCTTTTTATACCATTTGTCCCACCGAAGCACTTTACTAGAACTCTTGCATTTCGAAGAGTTTACATTCCAGAAAGTGGCTCTAAACATTTGCTCCCTATCAAGGGCCTCTGCTTTCTGATTGGGCAGATTTTGGTAGTTTGCAGCACGTGAGAAATCTCCCTCAAACACTCCAACATGTGGAGCACACAGAAGCGCAGTAGTGCATCAGATCGTGCAAGACAACAACATCTACAGCGATACTTTAGCTTTGGTTAACCTTTAGCAGAAAACATGTCAACCAGCTGCGAAGCTTCGTCGACCTGCCCGATTCCAAGCCGCTCCATCCATGAGAAGAGCTGGTCGCATGTCCCAGACTGCTTCAGTCAGACTCCAGGAGGAACTGTGTTTTCAACAACTCCCGGTGGTAAGATGCAGACGTCTGTTTCTCTTGCATGGATTTGCATGAATATATTTTAATTTCTAATTTTAGTATTTTCGAAATGACTTTAATACTGTATAAATCGTTTTTTAGAAATAGTTTCGTGAGTTTGTCACGTGTTACTTCGACAATCACGGTGTGTTTGGATGACGCGAGTTGAAATCTGTTGTTGACAGCGAAGTCATAATACCAGAGGCAACACCATTAAAGGATCTGTAACCTTTTATGTGAATGACAGATCGATTTAAAGAGATTTCTGTAAATCTTGAGCATATTTACAAACCGTGTCGTGCCACATTAACAGTCAATATTGATCACAAGGTGGAAGTTCATGTGGAGAAATGTAATAGGGTTGTGTTTCTTCAGCAATGACCCCTTTTTACCCTATTGATTTTATTACAATAAACTCTCAAACATTTTTCATACTCATATAATTTAATTAATTTGTCTGCCAAGTCCAACAGTGGACATGGATCACATAAGAATTTTGTCATTTTTTCTTAAAGGAATATTCCAGGTTCAATACAATTTAAGCTCAATCAGCAGCATTTGTGGCATAAGATTGATTAACAAAATGTATTTCGACTCGTTCGTCCTTTTATTTAAAAAAAATAAAATAATAATAAAAAATAAAAATATGGGTTCCAGTAAGGCACTTAAAATGGAAGTGAATGTGGCGAATTTTTAGACGTTAAAATATTCATGATTTCAGTGTGATAAAATGGCTCACTAAACTTTTCTGTGTAAAGTTATAGCCAATTTTACAACTTTGTTGCCGACTGTAAAATAATAATAATAAAAAAAAAAATAATAATAAAATTAAACAACTTTACAGCTCAAATAATACGTTTTAACAGAATAATTTGAGTGATTTTATAAAATTATAAGCTTCACATTTCTGCCTTTTAAACCTTCAGAAAATTGGCCCCATTGACTTCCATTGTAACTGTCTTACTGTAACCTCGATTTTTGCTTCTTTTTTTTTTTTTTAATAGAAAAGGAGGGACGAGTTGAAAATATTTTTTGTGTTAATCAACAATATCCTACAAATGCTGTTGATTGAGCTTAACTTGTAATGAACCCGGAATATTCCTTTTAAAGTCATCATCATTTACACAACAATTGAAATCATCTTGAGTTAAATAGAATTATATTTGGAATTGTCATTGTATACGTGTTTGGAAAAAAAATCAATTGCTTTTCTTTCTAAAGCTAATTTCGTGGCTATCTTATGTATGCTAAATATACACAAAGAAGACACTAATTGCACAATTTCACAAAATTACAGCTTTATTGGAAATGACAAATATTTTCTTCACGTGCGATAATTACCTTTATTTTTCTGGTAGCACTTTGCAGTAAGATTCCATTTTATAACATTAGTTAACTACAATAGTTTTCATGAACTAGCAATGAGCAATGCTTTTACAGAATTTATTAATCTTGTTTGGTACAATTTTTGGTTATCATCTGTTTAATCAGGGAAGATTAACAACAGTTATGGATGGTGTTAACAATTTAATATTCTTTTTCTTCATTTTAATCATTTTATTAATTTTTTAAATTCATTAATACTTTTTTATTCTTATTTCAGGTTCTTAATTGGTTTTTTTTTTTTATGTATCTTGTATTTTCTTTCAAATGTATATGTAAAGCACTTTGAATGGAACCTTATTGTAAAGTGTTACCATTTTTCTTTGTTTGCTTCACACATCACATATCTTGTGTAAATATAAAGCATGCTCTTCACTAACACTGTTGTCTCCTTGGTAAACAAGTACACTAACTTGTATCAAGTGTTCATCTCCAGAGGAGACTGGCATATTGTCAAACAAATCTCTTTTGATATCTAAGAACTCTTGAATCTGCAGTTTATTTGAATTCCTGGTTTGACTACTCTTATTTGACTCCAATATCAGTCATCAGTACAGTTTTTCAGTAACTCCAGCAGTGTTGCAAAATTTTCCTGCTTAATGCCGTTCTTCGGTCGCTACAGGACATCTAAACGGGGGTGCCTTGATTTCTTACCTGTGTGTATTTAGACAGCACCCCCCTGTCAGCTCTCTTTCTTATTTTCATTACTCCAAGATGAGCAAAACAACTCCACAGGCTCTAACTAGGGTGACATAAGATGTTTTTTTTCCTGTATTCTTGGATTGAACAGAACTCAAAAACACAGGAAGAAAGTCCCTTGAAAGAAAGAATGCTTTGAACTTGTGCTAACTTTTCGGAGGCCTTCAAAGCTAATATTGATATTTTCCCTGCAGGGACTCGGATCACCTATGATCGAAAGTTTCTCTTGGAATGTCGAAACTCGCCGATTGCACGCACCCCACCCTGCTGCCTCCCCCACATTCCGGGGGTCACCACACCCCCAGGGCAACCCCAGGCTAAGCCAGCAGAGCAGGACTACGATAGCAAGGATTTCTCTGGTAAGAGACTCATGTCCACGCTCATATTCACACTTATGTTACATCTTATGTCGCAAGTGCCCCAAGAAGCAACAACTCCATCTGATTTCTCTCACATGTAGCCCAATGAAGTGTGTGTGTGACTAGCATTTGCAGTCATTTTCGATTTCAGCCTTAAGCAAACCTGAGGAACTGGTTTAAGCATATTCTTAATTTATTGTATCCCCTTCTGTGTGCCGCAGGTACTCAAATACACTTGAGTGACATGGTTATAGTCGTCTATTAGAATGCAGTGTTCAATACAAAGAGAAAGTTGTGTATTTCAAGATTTGAAAAGTGATTATAAAAGAGGATCACTTTACGATAAGGTTATATACAGTAACATGTTAAGCCAATCTAGGCTTAAGGTCCCTCTTCAGTGTGACTGAAGTCACTTCATGAGAAACGCAAACAAATGTGCATCTGACCTTCTCAGTGTTGGCAAGCCTGATTTCCATTTCAGGGGAATATACACACCGTTTGTACCAGGTTTCACGCGATAGGGGTGACGCAAACTAGATATTACCGTGACATAACACTTTGAACCCTCTAACCTTCCTTCTCTCTTTGTCTGTCTCAGTTGATGACAGCCAGTTTTTGATGGATATGTGATGGATGTCTCCAGCTCCTATGGAAAATGGACTGTTTCTGCCTTTTCTACCAGTGCTCATGATCTGGGAAAAGAACACACCAACTGTGGATTCCTGTGTTATTATGATATTTTCTTTATCTTGAATAATGAAATGCTCAGAGCAAGTGGCTCTTTGCTGTGGAAATGAGCATTTGGAGTTTGGTGGAAGTTGAGGTGAAAATTTGCAAGTTGTAGCCTCTGCTGTTTTGAGGTTTAATTTTCAACAGCTACAATTCAGTGCCTTGTTCTACAACCATTCTGAAAGTTACTGTATGTAATCTACATTTTAATAGTTAAAAGTCAGCTCTTTATTTTTGTAATGGGATTTAGTGACTAAATGCAACTCAAACTCCTTAAAAGTCATAAGCCAGAAATCAACTGTTTTTGTACTCTGGATATAATATGAACATTTGGAATAAAATGCTAACAAAATGTATCTCTCATGGACTTGCTTGTTTCTTGTTTAAAATGACATCATCTGGTGAAATCGTATATGCTAGTGGTGGGTCATGACCAGGATGGGAAAATTAACACCTGTGTCTAACCAAAACTGTTTTTCTTATCGACCAGCCACTGCGGTTTTGGATTGGCTTTTGACAAGAAAGAATTACTGTTTAGAAACAACAATGCATTTCAATGCTTGAAGTAACACAAAAATTTTTCACAACACAAAAACTTTTATTTCTCAAATGTTAAAAATAGATAACGGCAGTCACATACACTCAATGAGCACTTTATTAGGTACACCTGTACACCTACTTATTCATGCAATTATCTAATCAGCCAATCGTGGCAGCAGTGCATAAAATCATGCAGATACAGGTCAGGAGCTTCAGTTAATGTTCACATCAACCATCAGAATGGGGGAAAAATGTGATCTCAGTGATTTCGACCGTGGCATGATTGTTGGTGCCAGACGGCTGGTTTGATTATTTCTGTAACTGTTGATCTCCTGGGAATTTCACGCACAACAGTCTCTAGAGTGTCCTTAGAATGGTGCCAAAAACAGAAAACTTCCAGTGACATTTGAGTATTGTTGCTGACCATGTGCCTCCCATCATGGCCACAATTTACCCATCTTCTACTGGCTACTTCCAGCATGATAATGCACAATGTCACAAAGCAAAAGTTGTCTTAAACTGGTTTCATGAACATGACAAGGAGTTCACTGTTCTTCTGTGGCCTTCCCAGTCACCAGATCTGAATCCAACAGAACACCTTTCGGAGGATTTGCATCATGAATGTGCAGCTGACAAATCTGCAGAAACTGCGTGATGCAGTCATGTCAACATGCACTAGAATCACAAAGGAATGTTTCCAACATCTTGTGGAATCCATGCCACGAAAAATTGAAGCTGTTTTGAGAGCAAAGGGAGGCCCTCCACAGTATTAGTATAGTGTTCCTAATAAAGTGCTTAGTGAGTGTATATTTGATTAGAAATGAACAAAATAAAAGGGTGTTTCTTCAACTTTGGGCAAGCTTAGCACAGTGGATTTCTAGACAGTAGTCTTTTAAACGCATTATTATTATTTTTTTTACTTCTCTACTAACAATGTCCAACAGTGTAGTTCATGCATCACAGGAGATTTGTCTTTTTTTCTGAAATTCAATCTCTCCTTAAATTCTGTATTTTGAGTTTAATAGAATTCTGTGATGGAAATGACATTTTTAACAATAAAAAAATACCACGTCTTTTGTCTTGCTAAGACTAATTTGCTAAAAACATTTTATGTACTTTTGCGTAATTCTGCAAAATTACAGCTTGATTGTAAGTGTCGCCTTAAAATTGATTTTTCTTCAAACATCACTTCTCATTTTTCACCTCAAGCATTCTCTTCACTGACACTTTTGTTACTTGCTAAACAAGTACGTTTGGGGAAAACATTTGGGGTAAAAATGTATAGAAAGAAAATAGAATGAAAATACCTCCCTACTGTCAAACATTTTTGAAAAAATTATAAAGATAATTTTCACACAAAAAATATTTAAATGGTTTGTTTATTTTACTCTTGTTAGATTAGCGTAGTTTTAAATATGTAATAATTTGCAACTTTATAATGGATTTGCATAGTTTAATATTGAAAGTCTGGGTCTGGGACAAGGCTAAAACAATAAACTCTGTACATAAAAGGCATTTGAAAAGTAACAAAAATAAATTATGAATGCATGGTTTCTAAGTCAGATTTAATGTGACTTCCATTTTACAAGTAGAGGAAAAGTTGAAATCTGTTTGAATAAAAATCAACCCTTGAGGCATGGTCAGAAGTTGAAGAAACACTCAAAAATGGCTGTTGGGTAAAAAAGTAAATTTTCCAACCAGGCTGGTTACGACCCAAAAATAGGTTACAGGTCTAATGTTCAGGGTTGTGCTGTGTGCAAATATTAGAATAATGTAAATTTTAAAATCTGAATAATAAAATGAGGCCACAACCAGCTTCTGTTTCTGCATTTCAGCCTATGTCCTTTAAGTAATTTTACATATCAATGGGGCTATGCAGTTCATGGTAATATTGATAAATAATAAATAATAGTGGTACTGTGTCAGGTCTTGATGCCCACCTTACTGACCCCAGAGTTCTCAGCAGATCAGTATAGCAGCAACAACAAAGTTTGTCCTATCTGACGTCAACCAGGGCATAGTACAATACAGCAGCTACTGAGAACCAGAACAATTTAGTCATGTGGGAAGGACTTTTATTAACACCCAATAGAACAATCAGTTCATTGGGACACCTTAATGTCACTGTAATATAGGCAGCCTATCTTTAATATCAGTAGTTCTTTTGTTTGTGATAAAGATGCCAGAACTGTGCCTTCTTTATTTTTGCACTTTACCTAGTTTTGGATCAAGCAGAATAGTTTTAAAATGCATATGATGCAGAAAAAAATGCATGTTCTCATGTAAGATCATTAACTGTAACAGGGATGTAAGAAAGTATTTCCTTGGGACTATAATGAGCTCATGGGACATACAGTTCACATGCCAACCACTTACCATCCAAATCTCTGTTCAAACATATTTTCATTTGCACTGCTTAGATTGGTGGCATCTATGTCTTTCCACCCGCATTGTTGTGAGTCCTAAGCATGTACTCAATAGGTGTGAATTTTGCAACACAAACACTGTCCTTTTCTGAAAATGCTGCTCTGTCAATACTGAGAAAAATAAAATGCCATCAGAGCAGTGCACATCTGTTCTGTCCTTGAACGATTACCAGTCCTTCAGATAGCAGCTTGTTATTCATGCATTTGTTACTCACAAATGTGTTTCCTGTTAAACATTTTCAGAATTATCATAAAGGCTCAGGGTTAGAAAGCCGGTTTTGTATCCATTAATTAATCTATGCTTTATATTTAGTACAAATTCAAATCAATTATATATTAATAAATGCCTCTGAATTATTGGCTAGTTAAAAACATAATTTTTCCCAATACGTTGTTAGTTTTGAGATCATTTGGTTTTTTAGAAAATTCTTCATTTTGAATATGAATGTGGGTCAGTGCCAGTTTGGTTGAAGCATGATGTCATGAGTAATAAAGAGACCTGCTGACAGTGTCTTTGGTAAAGACAAGACCACCTGTTGTTTTGTTTAACACCCTCCTTATCACATTCTTCTTGTCCTTGACCCCAACTCACAACCCTGGAAGTTATAATGGTGACTAGATTTAACCGGCATCATGTCATGCTTACAGCAGCTGCTGTCTGCTCAATTTTCTCATCTTTTGGGGCTTTTTTTTTTTTTTTAGTTGCAATTGACTCAATTTGATTGTGACAAATTTTGATTGAAGGCAATCAATCATTCTGAAACCTTTCCATTCTTTATCAAACATTACAAACCTCACTAAGTTCAGGTGTCTTTCCACCAGTAGGCCTACAGGGTATCTGATTAAACCACTGAAATTCACACATTCATTTCTATGCTTGTTTATTATTATTATTATTATTATTATTATTAATTTGAATGTGAATGTTCTCATGGTTCAGTCATGTACTGTATGTCAGTCTATCACATGTGGGATTCTAACCCCCATCTCACTTATGGCACTTTTCTACTGCACGTTACGGTTCGACTCGACTCTGCTCGCTTTACTTTTCTGAGCTTGCTTTTCCACCGCAGTTTAGTGCCGCCTCAACGTGGGTGGGATTATAGGCTGATCATCATAGTTGCGCCGCCTCTACTGCCGTGACATCATCTTAAACCCGACACAAACATTACTGACCATAAACAATAACACGACCGTTAGCTGTTAGCTACTAGCTCATTGTGCTGCATAAAGCAGTTGTTGCATGGTGATTTTACACAAGTGTAACAGTTAAACTGGCCTGGTTGTTTTAGAAGCAAGCTTTCCAGTAGCTGGTCAACTAAATAAAGTGAAGCTTTCAAGCAGAATATAGAGTTTACGTAACAAAATGCACCATCCTTCATCGTGGACTCCAACAATGCCGAGTCCAGGGCACTCTCCCTCCCATTGATTGCCGGTCTTTTGCCATAGATAGCGTCCATTTGGTCGAACCACTTCCACTTTCTTCTGTTTGAACCACTCCAAGTTTTTTTTACTTTTCCCTACACTGTTGGTAGATCTGGTGGTAGACGTATGCAGCCAACAGCTGAGACACTTCCTGAAAGACTTTTTCATTTCACGTCGTTTCGTTCGTCGCTAACGAGAGGAACATCTGCACCTCGTTTATTGACCACGCCGTGGTTTTGTGCACAGCCATTTCTTTTTACAATTCGAAAGTCACGTGAACAAATTATGTCACTGTTGCTAACTTTGAAACTAGCAGGTTGATGTCCCATGTCGCAAATCCGGTGAAGCTGGTAGTGACGATTCTCTCTGACCAGTCAGTGATCTGCAGGGTTTTGACATCACATTTAGTATCGGCTCGGCTCACCTGGAACCTCGACCGAGGTGGTACTAAAAAAAGTATCAGGTCCCAGGTACTATCTACAGTGGAAAACCCCCAAAAAGTGAGCAGAGTCGAGTCGAGTCGAGCTGTACCGTGCAGTGGAAAAGCCCCATTATACTCAGCACAACTAGATCACATTTAATTCTCTCAACAAAGAACAAACCCAGATGCCAAGCAATCTGTCCACGTGCCAACATTAGGGTACAACGGGATTAAAGGTCCCCCAAGGTGAAAGGTACTTTTGATTTTATTTTCTCCCAAATCACTAAACAGAAACAAAAACTACCAGGGTACTTTCCTTAACACCTATTTGTCACTTTACACTGCAAAATATTCCTGATTAATTAGATCTTTGCATGCAGTGTCTAAAGTTTGATTTTGAGGTAATTTGATCTAATTTTTAATCGTTTTCAACATTTTGCAAAGGTATGTAGCTTATGAGAATCCCTGGAATTATCACACTTATTCTGAGACAAAATACTTATTTATCATTTTCAGTTAGGTGATTAAATAAAAAAATTAAAAATAAAAATAAAAACTGTCCATTAAGTAAAAGGATAGTATTTGGTGACTGATCCAATCACAATGGAGATTCATTTGTTTATACAATACTTGAGATGTTATGAAATACCAAATGTGATTGAAATTAGCAGAAAATGTTTTTTCTGAAGTGGTTATTATGAGTAAATATTATCTTAATTTGTGACTGGAAAAAACATCTTACTGTCTCAAAAGTATTTGCCTAAGTTGGCAAGTTTAGCCCCATAACTACTGTTCCTATATTTACACAATATCACTATAACCCCCCTGGGTGCCTTTTACCAGAAAATGTGGTGGCCTTTTACCCATAAGTGTGGGGTAAAGGGCTCCCTCGCCACCTTTAAATAATAATAATAATAATAATAATAATAATAATAATTCTAATCAAAGCAGTCTTTTAAAAGAAATTTATTTTTTCAATCTTGATTCACTTTGTGACCAGAAAAAAAGCACATTTTCCTTAAGGTGTGTCTTTAGCCCTGTTGTACCCTATCAGTACATGGATAGCTGACATGAAACACTTCTGGGAAGTTGGCATATCCTGCAGTGTGACATGCTATTCTCCATCTGTAAGCATTTTACATTTTCTTTTATAATTATTATGCATTCAGCTGTTATGGCCTTTTATTGATGCTGACTACATGGAATATTTGTTCTCATTAAAAAATAAATAAAAAATGAACTAGTGAAGATAAAGGTAAATACCAATTGTGAAAAACATAGGTAAAACCTAAGGTATTTTCCCTTATACATTCATATAACATTAAAATATTGATAAAGAAATGTCCATAGACACGTCATTTCTTATATTGAAACCTACTGAATGGCAGGCCAGTGCTTTCACTTATTTTCCAATTATTCATGTATTATTTATTATTTGTTAGAACTAGCACCTGCTTTGAAAATAGAGTCATACTAGTCTAATTTCTACAAAGCAACACTTGTCAAGTAGGACGAGAGAATGACCCAACTATCCTGTTCTACACTGTCATCTAGTGGTTATAATGTAAACAGGCGCTGTGCCATGAGTTTTACATTTCTAAACGATACACTAGTTTTACTAGCAAAAAAAAAGAAAAAGAAAAACCTTTCTTACTCAGGATTTGTATTTAATTTTTTTACGAAGGAAAAATAGCTGATATGCGTTGCTTTGTAAATACTTGTGCAAGTAGGACGCGATTCAAAGAGAAACGAGTTTGAAATAATCAGTTTGTTGTCTCTTTACGCACGCTATTATTAAACTCTCCAATCTCCGTGTGTAGGTGGTGTTTTGTGTTAAATCATAATAATATTATATTCGACGAGGATGGGATTCGAACCCACGCGTGCAAAGCACAATGGATTAGCAGTCCATCGCCTTAACCACTCGGCCACCTCGTCATCTGTAAGCCAATGTTTATTACAGTTCTCGATCCAATTAACAATCGTTGATCCTCTAATTAATACAAATATCTATATATATCTGCATCAGTTCTTTGTGGCCAAAGTCTGTCCTCTGTTGATGTGAGCCATTCAGATCAGCCCTTCTTGTCAATCTCTTCTTTGTGTAACTGTGCAGTTACAAACAACATTTATGGCATGGATTCTCCTTGCCTCTCCTGTTCAATAGCTGCAGAAAAAAAGTGTTTCACAGTCATATTTTAAGGAAAAAATAACATTGTACAGAATATGTTGCAGTCATGCATTTACTCACCCTCATGTTGTTCCACGTGTGTCCCCTTTAACTTTCTTCCATGGATCACAAAAGTGGGTGTTAGGCAATATATGAATCTCACAAGTCACAATGCTCTTTAATTGCATTTTTTCCCCCATACAATAAAAGTGAATGGTGACTGACACTGTGACTTTGCCTAACATTAAGTCGTATGGATTTGGAACAATACGAGGATGAGTAAATAATGGCAGAATTCAAATTTTTGGGTGAACAATCCTTTGAACTGACACAAAAAACAACACATTGAGAATACAATAATCACAGAGACATCCTAAGCTATGTTTCAGGATCAAATACTCACTTTCTTTAGTTGGCAAAGGGTTCTTTTCTTTGGTGTCTGTCTTCCTGAGTTTAGTTTTATCAAAGGTTGTAATTTCTGTCATGTTGGGTTTGTCAGCCATTTTTAAGACTGCAGACACAACATTACAAGTTTAATACATCTATTACTTACATAGATTAATTTATAAACGAGTTCAAATAGATCATATATAAAAATCATATATAAATGATTTAGATCGTTAACAATCTCAAACAAAACACAAATAACCCTAAATAATTTAACAGTGTACAACTATGAGCTTTCATTTTGTTGGTGAAAAATTGTCTAGCTGATCATGTCTGGCCATATATTCTGTTTTATCACCACCTGTGTGAGCCAGATGACTGTTGGCCATCCTTTCTCTGTATGGGAACTGGTTCAGTGTCCTTTTTTTTTCAGGATAACTTTCCTGCTTCTAACTTAAACACTCCAGATATATTTTTTCCCATATCTAGCATGAAGAACACAAACCTAGCTCTAAATTCAAATAGATAATGGAAGTGTAAAAACAGAAACAATCTTACTGTGATGCGCTGTATGGATCCAAGAGTTGAATGGGAAGTATCTGTCTTTTTATGTGTGTGGATGAAGCAGCAAGGTCTGCCTTATATGTGCATGTGTATGTCGTGATAAGGAGGGGGCTACGCAGCTTGTCCCCAGGGTTATCTGAATGGCCAACCCCCCTCCTTTTCTTTGTCTTTCTTTTCCACTCACATAACATTAAATATTCATGACCTTGAAAGGGAGGGGTAGGTTTTTAGTGTAAACATGCTGATCTCGCAAGGCAGAAGGGTGTACCAGATTTTGTTCAATTAGGGAAATGAGAGCCAGTTATGTGAGATTTAGATATAGTAGATGGGCGTTTTAGCAGAGGCTGACATGTAAAAAAAACATTTTGTCTATTTTAAAGGTGGCACATGCTATGAAAATATTGCATATACTTTACATACAGTATACAGTTTAGCCCTTAAATGCATGGATGTTTTGCCAAACATTATTACATATTCGTTAGAGACCCCACATATATATCTATCACACATGGATCTACAAAACGGCAGATAGTGTCACACATCTATGGAAATAAATATGAAATAATAATAATAATATAATTTATGGAAGCACAAAAAAACTATAAGGGTCTATAATGACCTTATACACTATTGGTAATCAAGCAGTTTAAAAATATATTTTGTCCAATTTTTTTTTTTTTTTACACTATTCAGAAGTGAAAGGTTGAGGAATACTAAATGGATGAAGTGGATGAGGTAAAATATGGATGAGGTACAGGGGGTGGAATGAACTCCCGGGTCACTAAAGACCCGAGGTATACATTAAAGGATTAAAGGGATAGTTCACCCAAAAATGAAAATTCTCTAAATTTTCTCACCTTCATGCCATCCCAGATGTGTATGACTTTCTTCAGCAGAACACAAACGAAGATTTTTAGAAAAATATCTATCCAAATGACTCCAGTGTTTAAATCCATATCTTCAGAAGTTATTTAATAGGTGTGGGTGAGAAACAGAACAATATTTAAGTCCTTTTTTTTTACTCTAAATCTACACTTTAACTTTCACTTTCAGATGTGAAAGTGAAACTAAAGAGGCATCACATGTGACTTTCAGATGTAAAGGTGAAAGTGGAGATTTAGGGTTAAAAAAGGACTTACATTTTTATCTGTTTCTCACCCACACCTATTATATCGCTTCTGAAGATATGGATTTAACCACTGGGGTCTTTTGGATTTCTTCTGTTTCCTTTATGTGATTTGGAGCTACAAAGGTCTGATCATCATTCACTTGCATTGTAAGAACCAACAAAGCTGAGATATTCTTCTTAAAATCTTTGTTTGTGTTCTGCTGAAGGAAGAAAGTCATATACATCTGTGATGGCATGAGAGTGAGTAAATGATGACAGAATTTTCATTTTTGGGTGAACTATCCTTTTAACCATTTGGATCCAACTTCCAAGGTGATTTTTTGTGGATGTATGAAGTTCCCCTGAATTATTCACGTCATCACATTCACTATAGACAAGTTCCACAAATGTTTGACAACCACAAAGTGTCCAAATACCTTTTGCCTTAATTTTGAACAGTATATCTATTGTTTTATGAACCTAATAAATGTTTTTTTGTGCTATTTTTCTTTAAAATAAATGCCACTTGGTTTGATATATTGTTTTGTTTTTCATGCAAAACATTCAAATATTTTAAAGTTGTGACTTAAGTGTTAAAATACTTTGTATGCTATTGTACATACATATAAATACTCATAAAATAAACCAATTCACTCAATCTTCAGATCTTTATGACCTCGTTACATGTACTTTTCCTTTAATGATCTGAAACAGACATCATGTATAATCATAGACTGAGACAGAAGATGTCTCAACTTGCATGACTCTGGACAAGTGGGCAAACATAAGGTTTAGTGCGTACCAACTGCTTCAGACCACAGAATGGTGTGTGCCCTGGCTCAGCTGCTGTGTACCATACACAGAATATCAAACACCAGATACATGGTGTCCCAAAACAGCTGTGTCTGAGCTACTCCATATGGAGAAGAAGTGACCAGTGATCTATAACTGCCATGCAGCTGTT
Source organism: Myxocyprinus asiaticus (assembly GCF_019703515.2). Lineage (NCBI taxonomy): Eukaryota > Metazoa > Chordata > Actinopteri > Cypriniformes > Catostomidae > Myxocyprinus > Myxocyprinus asiaticus. Next base: position 21,416,201 of record NC_059381.1, on the reverse strand, counting down.
CCTGCTCTCCAGTCCAAGAGACAGACGTCTGGCTTTTCAGAAGGGGTAGATATCACAGATCTGTGAAAACTAATCCATCTCTTTTTGCATAATTTTGCGCAATTACATGCACAATACGCTGATAACTATAGAGCTGTTCAGGTTGCAGTCCAAAAACCCAAAAGAGAATTTGCATTTTTGAGCCACAGGTTCCCTCTGGATTTTCATATGGGTTTTTATAAGTAGGGATTTATAAGATAAATAATGTCTGTGGTAAACATTAATGGAAGATGTTTGGATGTTTTGTTCTACAACATAAATTACACACAGTCATACCTCAAACATGAATTTTGAAGCTGCCGTGTTTTTTTTTAAAGTATGTTGCTAAATAAGGATTACAACGGTTTTCTGTTTTGTCAGGCATGTCTACTAACATGCTTGTGGTAGTTGTAAACACATGCAGAGAGGAATCGGGGTAAAATCTACAAGTGCAGAACCGCTTATGACCTTACTTAGAATTCTATATTTCGATTTTAGAATATTTCCGAAATTCACATTTACAAAGTAAAAATTTTATACATGATTTTCCTGCTTTTGATCTGTAATCATTGAGTGGTATTACAAGAATCTATTCTTGCTAAATTGTTCAACAAACAGGATATATCTGCACAGTTAAGCATACTCACCACCAGATGGACCCAGTGTCTTAGAAATACAAATGTTAGGTTTTCAGTGCTAAACTATGCACAAGCTCCTTCAATAAAACATTTTCCCAATATGTGGATAGGATTTAAAGGAATAGTTCACCCAAAATGGAACATTCTGTCGTCATTTACCCACCCTTGTGTTGACTGCGGCAGTCAAACCTTAACATTCTGTCAAACATCTCTAATTGTGTTCCACTTAAGAAAGAAAGTCATACAGGTTTGGAACAATGTGAGGGTGAGTAAATGATGACAGAAATTTCATTTTTGGGTGAACTATCCCTCTATGCTTAAATCCCTTTCTTGAAATTTGAGCTAATAAGACCCTTGAACATTTATGATTCAAAGCTCACACACACTATATTTCTTTCAAATGTCTAATATTTCTTTGAGAATTTGTTTGTTGAGGGAGTATAATGTGTTTAGTGTTACACAGGGTGTGCAATAGTCATCTGTGCTCTGACTCTTTTCACCATCCCTTCCACATCAGGGGTATCATTTACTGTTTATGGAATAGAGCTAATTAGTTAAACTTGTTTTTGGTTTTAAAATGACAAGTGTGGGTGAATCCCTTGGGAAACATATATGAGAAGTGTGAGAAAGTTCCAGCCTGTCAAAAGGGGGAGACGAGGTGCCTTAGTGGTTAAGGCTATGTACTACTAATCCATTATGTGTGGGTTCTGAAGCCAACCTTGTCGATTTGTAATTATGGTTTAAAGATTGCTTGGCTTTTCTCAGAAGTAATTCCAAAACATTGGAAATCGTAAGCTTGCAATGACACAAATCACACCTACTTTATCAACACCGAATATGTGAACATACATGGCCAAACGTAGAGTATGTGGACACACAAACTCATGTGTTCATTAAACATTTAACTTCACCACCATGGGCATACATACTGAGTTAGTCCTCCCTTTGCTGCTAAACAGCTTCCACTCTTTTGCGTAGGCTTGCCGCTAGATGTTGGAACATGGCTGTGGTGATTTTCTCCCATTCAGACGCAAGAGCATCAGTGAGGTTAGGCAGTTGGCATGCTAATTCATCCCAAAGGGGTTCAGGTCTGCATTTTGGTAGAGGACAGTCAAGTTCTTCCTCACCAGACTCAGTAAACCATTTCAGTGCCAGCATCTTATGACAGTGCCATGTTGAAAGTCACTGAAATATTTGGTACATCTTCTGAAAATGATTGTCAGAGGAAACTGCATGGCAGTATGCTTGATTACTGCACCGGGGTGTAGTTGAAATAGCCAAACCCATTGTGACGAGGAGGAGGGCATGGCCGGGCCGTGAGGACGCACGTCTGGCACTGAATTGTCCTAATCAGCTGGGAGGGGGATAAAGAGGAGCCAGAGGCACCTGTTCAAGAGAGAGAGAGAGACACACGCGGCCATTGTATGTGTGCGTGTGTGTGTGTGCTCGCGGGTGGGTGGATGGATGGATGGATGGACGGACTGCTCGACCAGTTCCTGCCTCCTCCTTGCCCATCTTAAGAACTCCATTACACCCATTAATTAGAAGTGGGTGTCCACATACTGTTTTGGCCTTATAGTGTACTTTATGTCCCAAAAAACAGCAGTCATTGCAATTGATCTACTATAATCTGATTTGTGGACAGTCAATCCAACAGCTAATTATTGAATAACAGCGACCTCATTGATTTGCCCTTTTGTCACAATAAATGAGGAGAATGGAGAAGAGGCTGTTTATTCATAACCTCTGAGTAACCCAACAAAAGCCCTAGGGCCACTTTAAGAGATTTGTGCAAATCTTACAATTGCAGAAAAATTGCACCCTTTCCTCTCCTCCTCCTCTCCGCTCTACTTGACTGCACTTGATGTGCCACAGCTGTGCCCAGCAGAGCAAGCAATGTTCCCCCTTTTCAATGTCCACTTCCTACATGTGTACCTGCCTCCACCCCTGCACCTCTCAGCTAACGCTTCATCCATTCAACATCAATTATTGTCTTTGAGTGGGTCATCTGTAGTGCCTCTTAAAAGGCAACCACAGATACAATGTGCTCGGAACTGATTTATACCCTCTAACTTCCAAGATCAGGGAAGATACTGAACAATACTGTACTATATAGTAGGTCCATGTATCACCTTTGTATACTGAAGATTGCCAATGGCAGTCTATAAAATAAGTGACATGTGAAATAAGGTTTAAAATGACTTACAGTACATAGCAAACACCTGCTCTGTGATGTGTTGGAGCAGCTGCAGGATAGAGGCTATACACCTGTAATCAGATGGTTTATGGTTCAAATCCCAATTGGGATGTTTATTGATCCATTCAGTCAGGGCTGGTTGGTTTTAAAGTAATTGCCCATTCTTTGACTACTGTTGTTGAGAAAGACACTTAATCATTTAGTTACCGTCGGGTTGCTCTATTATGACTATCACAGTCCCAAGCTGTGTCCCAAATGACGGACTATACAGTATACACCATGCAATTCACCATCTAGTGTATGCATTTTCAAACTGTCTCAAATGGAACACTTAAGTTTTTTTTTTACAACACGGAAGCACTTTTCAGCATTAGCTAGACTCACATTTGTCATGTGCTGTCTTCACAGAAGTTTCTCTTGTTGCCACATTCACCATTAATGACAATTATTTTGTCAGGCCATTACTGCAGCCAGTAAACTCTGCCCCTGCTGCTTCGTAGGGAAAGCTGTGATCGTTGAGTGCATGAAATGTCCAACATTCCACACTCCATTTTTTTTATTAAAGAAGTACTCTGGCCCGGGTACTTGTAGTACACTTTTTTTTGTTGCATTTTCAGTGTAAAACAGTACAAAATGGTGTTAAATAGTGCAGAAGTATGTGGACACAACAAAAGGCCCTTATAGCAAAATGATACAGGAGAGACTGAGACAAAAAGGAAAACTTATAGTCAGTATGACACAAACCAGCCATGAACAACTGACATCCTTAAAGATTGTTAAAGGAATATTCCGGGTTTAATACAAGTTCAGCTCAATCGACAGCATTTGTGGCATAATGTTGATTATTACAAAAATCATTTTGACTCGTCCCTCCTTTCCTTTAAAAAAGTAGAAGCAAAAATGAAGTTTACAATAGCTATATTTCCATCCAAGTTGCAAATTTAATTCATGCGAAAAATTCACAAAAATGTGAATAAATAATTATTAATGCAATTATCAAATCAGCCAATTGTGTGGCAGCAGTGCAATGCATAAAATCATGCAGATATGGGCCAGGACCTTCAATTATTGTTCACATCAACCAAAAAAAGAAAGAAAAGAAAAGTGATCTCAGTGAATTTGACCGTGGCATGATTGTTGGTGCTAGACGAGCTGGTTTCAGTATTTCTGTAACTGCTGATCTCCTGAGATTTTCACACACAACAGTGTCTAGAGTTTACTCAGAATGGTGCCAAAAACAAAAAACATCCAGTGAGCGGCTGTTCTGCGGATGGAAACGCCTTGTTGATGAGTGAGGTCAACAGAGAATGGCCAGGCTGGTTCGAGCTGACAGAAAGGCTACGGTAACTCAGATATCCACTCTGTACATTTGTAGTGAGCAGAATAGCATCTCAGAATGCACAAAACGTCTAACCTTAAGGCGGATGGGCTACAACAGCAGAAGACCATGTTGGGCACTTTATTAGGACCATTGTGTTCCTAATAAAGTGCTCAGAGAGTGTATACACTTGTCTACAAAACTAATTTCAAGCAAAAGCCATTAAGACTTCTACCTCGAGAAGTATTAATTCAGTCTGTTGTGTCCAAACCTTTGAAATCTTGAAGCATTTGCTCTGCAAGCATATGAATATGAACAGAGATGATCATTTACAGTGTTTTACAAGCCTGTCTCTGAAAATGTTTGTAAACAAGTCTAATTTTGATGTAATATTGGAATTTTGACTTTGAAGTGGGAAGTCCCACCAAATGGCCTTCTGTTGCATTTTCAAAATTGGAAATTCCGACTTTCCGAGTTGAATGGAACGCAGCATGAATTGGTTCCACTACAATTACTCTGAAACAATTTTATCACAGTCCATGTTTAATAGACTTCTGACCAAATAACTCTATTTATTCAAACACAGACTAGTTTTTTTTTTTACTCCTGTTGTTGATCATTTTGTACCTTGTTATTCAGCATTATGAAACACTCCTGACCTTGTACTGCCAAAATTCCTAAACAGACCATCTGAAACAGCCTACAGGTGTGAATCGTAATGTTTTCTGCTGCTTATACTAATCTAGGGCAGCTCAGTCTGCGGCAAAAAGCTTCGTTTAAATCTCGAAAGAGCCAGTAGAACATTGATCCTTGGAAATTGTGGAGAGCTTCCATAAGATCCAGTTGTCATGGCAACTGTGTACTAATGGAAATCATAACAAAGGGATTGCACACGCCACCCAGGTCTGACAGAGTCACACACAAATGACTGTGAATGTGTGGGAACAAAACCAGAGCGGAAATGGAGGAGAGGCTGCTTTCTTGCAGGAAAAGCACTCTGGTGTGACTGTTAAAAGCTGCATGTGTTTGTAACAGTAATTGAATGCCCAGTTGTGTGCACACGGGGTGTGTAGAGGACCTTGTATGCTAGAAACAGCTCTGAGATCAGAGATACAGCATTGTGTGTCTGAAGGTGTGTTCACTCACAATCGGTTACATAAACGCATTGTGTATGTGAAGGAGGTTTACATAAGAGCTGTAGTGTAAAGCTCCATTACAATGCTGCACTGTGCCTGACGTATTACAGCATACTCTTGGTGCTTCAGAGACACGTCCTTACCTTACCACGCACCTACCACAGATAAATAAAGGTCAAGACCTCTCTTCATTGTTTAAGCAGCTGGTAAAACTTACTACACCCTAAATGGAAGCAGTGGCCAAAGCTGGAAGTGTTGTTGAATGTGAAGGCACGTGTGAGCTCCAGTGTCCAGTTTAAATGTCAACAGAGTGGTGCCAAAAGTGAGTTGTAATTTTTATGTAAAACAATCAACAGAAATGCATATTTTATAAATCATACACCCTAACCCTAACATGAGCCTACCTAACCCAACCCTAACCCAACCCCAACCCTAAAACTAACCATAAGTGGAGTAAAAATGTAATCTTAGAGGGAAAATGCACCTACGCATCATGCTCATCATAGATTATGAACCAGAACCTGTGTCTCTACTTGCGCAACACGCTATCAGTAGTGCCACAGAAAAACTAAACACATTTGAATGGTTGTAAAAATGTCTGATTGGAAATGGCACCCATCAGTAACTTGGCAGAATGGGGTTGATTTCAGGGTACTGGAACATTCAGTAACAACATATCGATTTCCTGTGTGATCGTGTTAGTTTTTACGGACAGTGTTAAGGTGATGGAAAGGTCCTTTGGTAGCTAAAACAGCCTTTGGCGAAAAAACACTTACACACTAACAACTGTTCAAAGAAAATACCCATAGGGATGGCGTGTGGCAACAGCAGAAACATAAGGTCCCTGGAGTCTTTATTCTGTAGTCTAAATTTTAACTTTGGTCCCCAAGGGAGCTTTATGGTTTACCTTTGGTCCCCAAGAGAGCTTTAGGGTCTGTTGGTAAATGTGTACAGGGACTAAAAAAGAGAGAAGAGAGGAGAGAGATATTTTGATGTTCTATAGAATATATTCTCCCCCTGGAGTTCATGTTTTCTGGCATTTTTCATTACCAAACACAAACATTCTAATTTTAAGTTTGGTTTAGATTGGATTATATAAACTTGTATGATTGATATAATCAGGGTGTAAATGAGTGTCTTACAGGGTGCTGGTGTTTTATGAAGTTTATCTTTGTTCTATGCCTTTAAATTCTATTCATTTGAAAGCTCTGATGACTTGAAATGTGACAGTAAAAAGCCACCCTTCTCGAAGAAAAGAAAAGCATTCGAAGACACAAAAGGTGTGACTCACAATAAAGATGCCAACTTCATAATGAATCTATAGCTGTTATTATCAAATCAAAATGACTCAGCATCACACTGCTCTTGGAGGTCCCACAGGAACATTGATGAAGAACCAGAACGGCCCATTTCTCAGTACACCTCAGCTGTGTTTTTGTGTGAAACGCATAATCACTGCTTATAGCATCAGGGTCCTTTGAGAGCACACACGCGAAAACAAGGGAAGTAGTGACTGCTAAAGCAGATCTGAATCACCCGCTCAAAAAATATATCATCCGAAAGTTTCTGTCGTGAATGTCTTGCCACCTACTGTTCCATATTTTTCATCTGACTTTTACAGTGAACTTTAATCTCACAAAGAAGGCAGTTCTTTGGAAAAGTGACAGGAGGAAGTGTGGGTGTATGAAATATAGCCCTCATATCCTATTGTTAAATATGAAGGAGGTTTATGAAGAAGCACTACTGTAAGAGGAATCAGTCGACTCATAGGCTGCTTGTGATTTAAGACTTTTCACTCTCTCTGTTCAGTGTAGTGGGGTGATTCTCACGAAACCACTCAAGAATATGTCCTACATGTTACAGTAATGAGAATAGGGGGGTAAAATGTGCTTAAGTATCCTAAAAATAATGTCACAATGCAAAAAATCTTACAGTAATGGTCCTAAACATAGGCTTCATTTTATTTTTGCAAAATATTTAATATACTGTATATACCATTTAAATTATTATGGCCAGACGACTGGGTCAGAGCATCTCTGAAATGGCAAGGCTTGTGGGATGCTCTCAGTAAGCAGTGTTGAGTACCTACCAACAATGGTCAGAGGAGGGACAAACCACCAACTGGCAATAGGGTGGTGCGTGCCCAAGGCTCATCGATGTGCAAGGGCAACGAAGGCTATCCCAACAAAAGGTCTACTGTGGCACAGTAAAATTGGCAAGTAAAATGTCACAGAAAATTATAATGATGGTTACGGGTAGAATGTGTCACAACACACAGTGCATCACACCCTACTATGTATGGGGCTGCGTAGACACAGACCGGTCAGAGTGCCCATGATGACCCCTGTCCACCATCGAAAGTGCCTACAATGGGCATGCGAGCATCGGAACTGGACCTTGGAGATTTGGAAGAAGGTTGCCTGGTCCGATGAGTCCCGCTTTCTTTTACATCATGTGGACCTGACCGTGTATCTATGCGCCGTTTACTTGGGGGAGTGATTGCACCAGGATAAATTGTGGGAAGATGACAATCTGGTGGATGGAGTGTGATGCTCTGGGCAATGTTCTGCTGGGAAACCCTGGGTCCGGTCATTCATGTGGACGTCAATTTGACATGTGCCACTTTCCTAAACATCACTGCAGACCAGGTACACCCCTTCATGGCAATGGTATTCTCTGATGGCAGTGGCTTTTTCTGGATAATGCACCCTGCCGCACTGCACACATTGTTCGGGAATGATTTGAGGAACATGATAAAGAGTTCAAGGTGTTGCCCTGGCCTCCAAATTCCCCACATCTCAATCTGACTGAGCATCTGTGGGATGTGCTGGACAAACAAGTCCGATCCACGGTGGCTCTACCTTGCAATTTACAGGATTAGAAGGTTATTCTGCTAATGTCTTGGTGCCAGATACCACAGGACACCTTCAGGGGTATCGTGGAGTCCATGCCTCGGCGGGTCGGCACTGTGTTGGAGGCACACGGAGGACCAACAGCATATTTGGCAAGTGGTCATAATGTTTTGGCTCAGCAGTGTATGTTTTTTGGACCTTCAAAGTGTTGCTTACCATTCACTTGCATTGTATGGACATACAGATCTTAGATATTTTTCTAAAAATATTCATTTATGTTCAGCAGAAGACATAAAGTCATACACATCTATGATGGCATGAGGGTGAATAAATAATGAGTGAATTACATTTTGGGGTGAACTATCCGTTTAAAAACCTTGTCTAATTATGACACCATTTCACTCGCTTTTGGCGCCCCTCGCTGAACATTTCACTGGGAAACTGCAGCGAAACATTTAATGAAGCATGCAATTGTAACGAACAATAGTGAGACAAACAGACCCAAGAGCAGGGGAACAGTTCAAAGAATTTATTAACAGTAATAATGAGCAGTCACTAGGTTGAGGAATGTAGAAAATCCCAGCACCGGCTGCAGCAGTTGGAAGCCATCTCCAATGGCGAGCGCATCGTAGTCGCGCAAGGGGCAATCCGTGAAGAGTGTATTTGTAGGATGAGTGTGTGTGTAGTGGAAGTCAGGAACAGATTCATAGAATCGTCCATTGAAGCTTAGTGAGATGCAGAACAATGCCCAGCAGAGAACTTAACTCCCAACACACGGGCAGAGACGAGGTATCCTCCATGGAAGACCAGCAGACACGCAGCAATACTGGAAGGCAACCACACACCCAACACATGGGCAACCAACAGATACATGAGACAGGACAAACTAGTTAATACACTGAACTAAGAATGAAGCGCACAATAAACAACAGTATATTTATAAATGAACATTAACCAAGATTAATGAATGCTGTAAAAATATCATTGTTTATTGTTCATTCAGGATACCTTATGCATTATCTATTGTTAATTATAGAACCTTTTTTGTAAGTGTTACCATTGGATCCATTATGAGGTTTAGCCTATAAACTGAGGTAAACATTTCTGAGAATACATTTGTGACAATAGAACTAAAGAACGTTAGAACGTTTCAAACCTCAGAGAGTTTAATCTTGCTTAATCTAATGCCAATCCATCTTAAATTCACTCATACTGATGTTTGAGTGCTTTGGGTTTCTGGTACCGCCCCATTGGACAGATGTGAATTTGGGTTCTGAATTGTGTAGGCTCGCTCTGTCCTAAATAGCATGGACCCAATTACCAAAGCCACCCGAGCATGACCTCCAGATTATGAGCAATTGGAAGGACATTTTGTGGTAATGAGGGAGGCCAATTTAGTGACATTTTTACAAATCCTTCCCTCATCCTTTACGCTCAAAATTACAGTTCTTCTCACCATCAGTACCCAACTCATGAAGCTGCAGGTCTTTTTTTTTCTTATATAGAGATGGAAGTGTTTGTGTTATATATCTATCTATGACATACAACAGTTCCACATGCATATGCAACCAAGTATACTTGATAAGTATGTTTGTGCTATATTTCTTTAAAAATAAATACCATTGGTTTGATGTTTTGTTATATAATGCAAAGACATTAAGACTTAAGCATCAAAATACTTTTTGTGGCCACTGTATATACACTTTGCCCATAAGAAAACTACCTCTTAACCATTTTTTTCTCCTGGATCATCATCTGAATTTCATCAACATCTCCTACATCATCTCTAACCCTTTAAGTGAGGAAATGAATCCATGAAAATGATTTCCACTATCCTTAACCCTATATGTTTCACAAAGCTGTACATGAGCAGACAATCATTATGCTTGGGGGCAAAACATGTTGGCTCCAGCTAAAAAAAATACTCACATACATAACAATAGCGCCTCCATACATTACAACTACACTGTCTGAGTAAACCAGTTTAGAAGTAGTAGGAATCATTGATGGAGAAACTGACATGTCTGTAGCCTGCCAGGAGGGATTGCTCAGCAATCCTGTTGTGATGAGTGACAGAGGAATTAACTCCATTCCGGAGAGTGGAACATGGTAATATATGGAGCTCACATAATCTGCTTATATAGGCTTATATTAGGCATTTTCAAGGAATTACTCTCCCTTTCAACTATCTTTCACTCTCTATCACTCTGTCTCGTTACATATAAGCAAGCATAATACGGTTTTACTCAAGTTTACGTACCATTTTTATGATCTTCACTCATTTTTATGCAAAACATCTCACAGGTTCTGCAAGGGGAATGTGAACATGAGAAAGAAAGAGTACAACTGCATATGAATGTAACGTAATTATTTTTGCAATTAAAGCTGCACTATTTGTGAATCAATAAAACATCCAATTTTGTTTCAATGAAGCCTATGTTTGCTGAACAGTTATTGAGGTACAGTTGGTTGTCAACCCCATTCTTACTGCTTTTTTTTTTTTTTTTTTTTTTTTTGCCATGCAGCAATGGCCACAGACTGCACACACTGAATAAAGATGTTCCTTGATGCTTCCTGCAGATGGGCTCTAATGCACTTCTGAAGGGAGCATATGCTTTGTCTGGGCAGAAGTCTGTATCTCCAGGACTGCAACAACACACAACCAGTAATCTTTCACATATCAGTAGCCATATGCATTAAAGTTATTTGAAGTACAAATACTGATCTGGGATTTGTTTTAGTCAGCATTTCCTTCATCTTTTCATATGTCTTGGAAAGTTTTTAATTATTTTATATGGACGGCAAAGCTGTCAGCCTAAGAGTTGGTTTTGGGTGAGAACATCCCATAATGTAACTCACTTTTCAGTGTATATCTTGTCAGCAGTCTCCATGGTATTCGTGATTTCAAGCTCTATAACACTCTACGCACCCGTCAAGCGCTAGGAAGTGTAATCGAGCTTGAAATCATAATAATGCCTAGAGACAGCAATGGCAAGATGTACAGTGAAAAAAGAGTTATATTTTGGTCTGTTCTCACCCAAAATCAACTGGATCACTTCAGAAGACACAGATTAAACAACTGGAGTCTTATGGATTACTTTTATGCCGACTTCATCTCCTTTTTGGAGCTTTTGGAGTTCTGGTCACCATTCACTTGCATTGTATGGACCTACAGAACTGATACAGTATATTCTTCTAAAAATATTTGTTTCATTCAGCAGAAAAAAGTCATACACATCTGGGATAGCATGGGGGTGAATAAATGATGAGAAAAGTTTAATTTTTGGGTGAACTATTTATGTAACATTTGAGATATATAAATAGTTTGTTATGAAACTTTGCTTAAAGCAGTTCTCTGTAATTTAGCATTTACCTTTGTATTTAAAACAGTTCGGTTTGTCAGGTAAACCCACCAAAACCAAATCATCTTTATTTAGTTAACTTTTCACACAACTTTTGCATCAGCTGGGCATTAGGCCTAGTTGAGGATTATATTCTCCTCCTCCTCAGTAATGGCATTTTCATGATCAATTTAGCACCAGTCTGAACCCCCCCCTTTTTTTTTTTACATACTGTAACCTGGATTAATATATCAACAGTAAAGCTATTAGAAAAGAGTGATGACTCTTCATGGCTTTGTCATCAAAGAAACATTTATTTAGCCTTTCCCTTTCTTTCATTTTGAATCATTTGCCATTATGTTCATTTAATCTGGTCTTGCACTGCAATCAAGAGCTGTTTGTAATGCACTGTATTTGCGTGTAACCATATATTATTTTCTGCTGAGATGAATGTGAGCCATTTGGCACCATATTGATTTGGTGATTAAGATAATGAAAATAAATGGTTCTGTTGGTGCACAGAAAACTATTTCTCATAAGAGTTCTCAGAGTATAAGCCATTTTGTTTAGACAATATTTGGATGAGTCATTAAAGTTGTAGGCACAAATTTCAATGCAGAGTACACTCTGCCATTCTTCTTTTTTATTGCATTTTTATGGCTGGGTTAATCATAATAATCTTAAATCGTTAGGTTTACAAAGGAGAGTCTAGACGTTTTTCATCAACATTCCTTCGAGATCGATGAAGAGCGGGGTCAGCAGTAATTACATATTGCACTGTGAAAGGACAGTCGTTGAAATTTGGCAATTTCTCTTTGAGCAGTTTCAATGGAGTGAACTTACATTCACTTTTTAAGTACATGCTATGTTTCTTTTTTATTTAGTCCACAAAGAAAAAGAAAAAAGGTATGAAAATGTACTATTCCTTTTTTGGCCACAGAATGCGTTTGCATGCTCTCGTGAGCACTTTACAAGCACTACTCCTGGCACAAATTTGTATGCTGACTTTCTCATTCCATCCATGCTTTTAGAGGATCGACTTTGATGGCATAAATGGTCTGCAGTAAAATAACTGAGTCATGCTGAAAGCTGCGGAAAAGGCTTCCCGGAAATATTTCCAGAGGCATAGATTAAGTAGAGTCATTTTGATCTTGCTTTCCGAACAGCATGCTCCCAGTGAGATATGAATAAGGGTGGAGGAACAATCAGAACATTGCATTTGATTTGCCATCTGCACGCTTGTCTCAGAGACTGTAGGGCTACTATTAGAAAACGATGCACAAGTATTTCCAAGCTGTCTAATTTCTTTAAAAAGTATATTTATTCGAGCTTGCTGTGTATATATTATTATAAGGATAAAATGTCATTCAGTTAACAGGAGATGAGCTCAGGAGATGGCTTGAAACTTTAGGATGTATTAGATCTCAGGAAACCATCTTCTTCAGAGCCCAAAGTTTTGTAGTGGTTGCATGAAGCTGAAGGAAAGCTTTAAGAGGATAAAAAAAAAAAAAAAAAAAAAACACACTGAAAAACTATTAAAAGTGTTGGGAAAATGTATGAAAACAACCAGCCTTGGACTATGGCAACCACTGAATGCTGCCATCTTATATTCATAAATGGAGGAAGGTACTAAGAATTAATATGGGAAAATGGGACTGCCTGCAAAAAACCTATACAGCATAAACCTGTGTTATAAATATTAAATATTTTTTTTAAATAAATAAAGTGAAAATTATATCTGGACACTTACTGGCTATTGACATATAAACAGGACATTACATTTACATTTATCCATTTAGCAGACACTTTTATCCAAAGCGACTTACAAAATGAGGAAGGATACACCATAAGTGATTCATCTTTATGAGACAGTAACACGACAAGTACTGCATTACAAAGTTTCAATTGTATTAGAAATAACTGATGCAATGACATTAAACACGACATAATCAATATATTTACTTAAACAGAGCAAAATAAGGGAAATTGTCGCTTAAACTGTTCCTAGACTCTCAAGTTTAAATATGCTGCTCTCAAGTATCTCTTTTTGTACGCTCTGTTTACTAACCAACTCTGAAGATTTCAAACTCTGCTCCCTTTATACCCAGTGACAGCCGCAAATGTGTCAAATGTCACACGGCTAGGTTGTGTTGCACCTAAGAGGCTGTTTGTTTCACTTTCTGTTATCTCTCTCCAGGAAAAAAATGCTCAAAACACTGCCGCTCTGCTAAATCAGCAAAACATTTCCCAGAGATCCCCGTCACCATTTCTGCTTTGGTTGTGTGGCACTTGCAAGCACAACAAAATAGTGGCGAGGTCAGAATTTTAAATTTGACAACAGATAGAAAACCTGAATAGTAATTGTGAATTCTCCCCAAAAAATTATGAGTCCCTCATAATTTGCAATCCTCATACATTTTTGTTGTAGACTCCAGACTTAATTTAGTAAAGCATAAAGCATTGACTATACCTTACATACCATAAACAGAGATATAAAAATGTATTTGGATTAACTCTTTAATGATTGATTCTTCATTCGGCAATGTTCTCATACTTGTTATAAATGCTTCAAATACTTAGATAGCTATAGATTGTAGGTGTACATTCAAAACAGAAGATGACATGGGAGAAAACATGTATTCAAGAACATCAACCTCCTGAAAAAAACTGTTCGATCTTTTAAAAGTTGCTTAGCGCATTTTCACAGAAATATTGCAGATCTGATTTTTAGAAAGTGACAGGCTTGATGATGTTGATAAGCAGTCATATGACAAGTATAACATGATTTCGATACATATATCTTTTTTTGAGAATAGGCTTGTAACAAAGGTTCGTATTTGGATCAAAGGAGGAAGCGGGAGCCGAGTAAACAGTCCAACGTAAGTCTCTTTTTTGAAACACTTTCCAGCGTAACAAAAGGTTTGCTTTGCAGCGTGACATAAATGCACACACATAAACACTGCTGTGTGCGTCTCTCTCTCTCCTCTCTCTGCGGACTGGGCCATCTTTTATCTCCCCCGAATCTCACTGTGCACACAGAAACAGTAATTAGTAACAGTTCATCTCAGGTGGATGTCCTTACTGCTTTCTCTCTCCCCAGATGGGCGCTCAACCACGCCCTCACCTCCACAAGGCTATTTTGTGTATTTTGCCTGCACTTTTAGTATGACAACACTGTGATGTAGGTTTTTGGCATCTTGTTAGATTAAATGTTTTTAGAACAGTGAACCAATGCTGTCTTTCTGATTCCTTCATTGTTTTTAGGTCATGTGTGGGGCATCGGACCCTGTGGGGAAGCAATAATCCAAGATGGTGGATTTCTTGCTCCTTTCTCCTTGTCCACTCACGCGTGATATACTGCCAAGGGTGCAGTAACTGCACGTCTTCTCTAAGAACACAATTCAAGACTGAGAAATAGATCTCAGTGGGACTTGCCGATCATAGACGGAGAGCTATGGTCCCATCATACCTGTCCATTTTATGCTTTGTTATATGTGTATCAGTCTGATATAATTTCTCCATGGTGCTGTTATCATTGTATTGCTGGGTTTTATGACAGAGTGGCCTCATGGACTGATAATAGTAAGAAAGCAGTATATCCCTGTAATGAGAGGTGGCATGTGTTTCTTTTCCTTAGTAATGCAGTGAACATTGTTTGCTGGTGTAAGTATGTATAGGCAGGGTTGGGGAGTAACGGAATACATGTAACGGGAATACATATTTAAAATACAAAATATAAGTAACTGTATTCCACTACAGTTACAGTTTAAATCATTGGTAATTAGAATACAGTTACATTCAAAAAGTATTTTGATTACTGAAGAGATTACTTTGCATTTTATTGTCATTTGTTTCATTTAATATTTAGTCCTTTCAGATGGAAAACATTTATACATATAAATGATGTGATCCAAAGTGCATTTGAACAGCGGTAAAACACTTTCTTATGATGTGTTACATTCATACAAACAGACAGAGAAGTTTGAAGTAAGTTTGGAGCAGAAGAAATAGAAATAAACCTTGTGTAAATTGTCAGCTTTACGCTTAGCTAAAATGCTATTTCTAGCCATTTTACATGCACGTTACCAGGCACGATCATATTTTTTTATCAAGAAAATTCACGTTGGATCATAATTTCTTTTTTCTAGTAAGACCTTTGATATTAGGGCAAAAATCATATTCTTTACAATAATTTTTGTATTGTTTTCCTGTAAAAATATCTAAAAATCCTTAAAACAAGATCAATTTGATTTATCTTGTTTTAGAAACAACACTGCATAAGATATTTCGGTTTTTCAGAGAATGTATTTTTAACGTGTATTTTGTCTTACTGTACTGGCAGAGTTTTTATAGTCATAACAAGTGAAAAAATCTACCAGTGCTGAAGAAGTAATCCAAAGTATTTAGAATACGTTACTGACCTTGAGTAATCTAACGAAATACGTTACAAATGACATTTTACAGCATGTATTCTGTAATCTGTAGTGGAATACATTTCAAAAGTAACCCTCCCAACCCTGGTTATCAGTGGCATTGGGTGACAGCAGGCGGCGATGTTCTCTCGTGCATCCAGATGCATGCTCTACTCGCTCCGCTGTTGCAAAGCTCGGGCTCCTTTCCTGTTAAATCGCAAAGCAAAATGAAAAAAGATGTGTGCCCGCTAATGATATACATCCACTGATGTACATATGCAATCCTTGTTTATTTATAAAACAAAGTGACGCCCATGCCTGTAAATTATTTTCTGTGATTTCAGTTGGGATATATATGGGGTATTTTGCCTGCAGGTTTCATGGGTATGATTTTTCCTTCCGCTACTCAGAAGTGGTTCTTTCCTTTTTTGTTATTAAACCTTTAACACAATACATAGCCTTATTCATTTTCAACAGAAAATTCATTTTACAGCATTGATGAAGCTGATGTGTGTAATGAATCTGTGTGGAGTTTACTAGAATCTGTTTAAAAACATTGATTATTAAAGGAATATTCCGGGTTCATTACAAGTTAAGCTCAATGGACAGCATTTGTGGCATAATGTTGATTAGCACAAATAATAAAATGTTTTCAATTACTTTCTTCCATTGAACATAACATACTCTTTCCGATTCAAATCGTGGTTTGGGACTCTACTCTATGGTTAGGCTTAGATATGGGGTTTGGGAAAGGGCATAAAATGAAGAAGCATGTACACGACGTCTGACACACAGAACTTTCGCTTACTTCCGCATTTCACGTCCGGGGATTTGCACTTCTGCAATTCGAACTAATTCATACGAACAAACTCAATTAGAAAGATTCATGAGATCGGGTTGA